>NC_044904.1:52306615-52656615 GCF_001633185.2 Quercus lobata
GAGAATCTTCGTTCTCAGTTCTCACTCCCAAAACCCATAAATTGAAAAAAAAAAAAAAAAAGTCCCTAAAATTGGAAATCTTCAATCGGAAAATTCAGAGAGAAACCAAAAATTGACCCAAGCTCATAAATTGGAAGAAACAAAGAGTCCCCAAAATTGACCCAAACCCAAAAGTGATCTAAACTCAACTCACTGAGATTGAGGTGTAACAGATTGGCCAATTCCCATTAGTATTCCAGTATGTATTTCTCTTATTCTTTTTTTTGCTCCACTTCTCTGATTTATTTTTTCTTTGGCTTCAAACATTTTTTTAAGTTTTAAAAGCCGCAAACCCATGAACGAGGTGCTCCTGTCCATCGTCCTTGTTCTGCTGTGCTGAGATGCCAATCTAAAAAAAATAAAATTGAAAGAGTAATGCATGGGCCATTTGAAATGGGAAAGAGAGAAGTCAGGTTAGACATGCCAGTTTCTAGAGGGTTCCTGTGTGGAGGAGAAAAAAGAAAAGGAAACAAAATAAAATAAAATGGGTGAGAAACGGGTGGATAAGAAAAAAGAAAAAAAAAAGGTAAAAAGGGTTATTGTGTGTGCCTTGATAAGGAAAAAGAGTTAAAAGTCATTAATAGTAATTATTAATTGGATAATTATTATGTATTCATTGATGAGGAAAATTCAGAGTTATTACTATTGACAAATAATAATAATAATAATAATAATAATGATTATTATTATTATTATTATTATTATTATTATGAAGGAAAAATGATAACAAGTTTAAAAGGACCCATTATATGATACTTTTTCCTTTTTGGTAATTTGCTTCTCAAACAGCAGTTTTAGTAAGTGCTAACCAAACTCTTAGTGTAATGCTCTGAGGAAAGCGCTAGCCACATCTATGCTCACACCCCAAAAGGACTAGTGAAGTTACAAACCTGATGTAATCACTCATAAACCCAATATTCACTTATAAATCCAATATTCACTCAGTAGACACCTGATGTGGGACTCAACATACTCCTGTAAAACACACTGAAACAATTAAATCCAATTAAATCCGCGCAATTTGGGTATCACAATCTTCCCCACGTAAATTCCTGATGTTTTCACTAGGGCCCTCGTGCTGCAGTGTCGTTCCCTTGAGCCACATGGCATTACCAAATTTGCTTTAATACCATTTGTCACGACCTAAGAAAAACACTAATCACATCTACACTTATGTCCCAAAAGGATTAGTCAAGTTGCAATTGGGGCTCCTCGTAATCACTCATGTTCTCGATGTGGGACTTCGCACATGCAAGCACAACAAACAGACACGCTCAAACAATCCAATCTAATCAAATCCACACAATTTGGGGTATCACACTTAGGTTATTGAAACTGCACTTTTTAACAGTTTTGACCAAACTCTCAGGTTTTTTCAAGAAGCCCATTTTAATTACGTAATTATTAAAGTCACATTTTTATAAAAAAAACCCTAGTTGCAATAAGCTCTACCAAACACACCCTAAATTGGCTTCATTATTTTTGAAAATGATAATTATGCAATGTGATGATGCTCATTAACCAATATCACATGCTTAGTCCCATGTTACATGTCTAGTTGTCAGTCAGGTATTGGAAATTTGTTAAGACATTGAAAGTTTAGTTGACTGGTGTGAGACGGACAACATGATAATGTACTTGAATGCTATGGGATTGGAATTGTCAATTGAATACTGCAACTTGCTTAGTCTTCCACCCTTTTCTTGATCTCCATTTATAATGGTGCTTTCAACATTCTTTAGTCCTGCGATGTGTGAAATTTTTATTAGGATTTTCCATTCTTCCACCAAAATTTGTGTTCATTTATCCCCTTGGAGGTTCTTTGGCATGGACCTGTTTTGATATTTTTTGAGTGATTGGTGGTGTTCTCCTTGAGATTTTTCTCTTTGGTTTGGAAGTAAGGTTGAGGGAGGGTGGTCTCTCTCAACTGCTTGTTGAGAGGATTTCTTATCCTTTGGAGGCCTCTTATTGAGGATTTTATTGCTGCCGTGTAATGTTTGCATTGGCTATAGTTCTTTTGAAAGCCCTGTTTTTGATGGTGAAGTCCTGTTTTGAAGAAACTAGATACTATGTTACGACTAGTCAGTAACCCGTGCATAGCATGGGAAATTTTAAATAACATGATTTGTTTTTTCTCATTCATTTTTTTTGACCAAAATATGAAATATGATAATTATGGTAGTTATTAATAAACTTTTATTATGATTGAGATTGTGTAAATAACTATCTTTTCTACCATTTAATGGAACTATGATTTGGCAAGATTCTAATGAAGGTTTCAACATAGAATAGAATCTAAACTCAATTAGAAAATATATTTAAAAATAATAATGTATAAAATTGTGAGGCTTCTAAAGTTATGTAGCTACATTAGAAGTAGTCAAAGGCTTTGGTTTTGTACATGTTAAGATTATAGATAATAGAAACTAATTGCATTGCCTAATTTTCATGGGTTTTTTTTTTTTTTCTTTTTTTTTTGGAGCAGATTCAATTCTTTTTCCTGAAGTACCAATTGCACTTCGGCTGTCCAGCCATCTTCTGCTTGGTGTAGTGAGGATATACTCTAGAAAGGTGAATTACCTTTTTGATGATTGCAGTGAGGCTTTGCTCAAGATAAAGCAAGCTTTTCGCTCCACTGCTGTTGATTTACCACCTGAAGAATCTACTGCACCATATCACTCCATCACCTTGCCAGAGACATTTGATCTTGATGATTTTGAGCTTCCAGATAATGAAATATTTCAGGGGTTAGTTCCAGAATTTTCAGCCTTTGTTTAAATAATCTGTGGTCCTTTGCCAATGAGCTTTATCTCAAACAGCACTTCCTCCTCCCATAAAAATGGATGGAGGGTAAGGTCGTTGTTTCAGAACTCATTGGGTGCTTGTGTAAATTTTCACTATAAAAAAAAATTGAATTTTTAGTTTGTTGCACATCATGATTTATATTTATAATGAGCAAATTAAGCTGGATGGGTATGTTGCAATGGTTCTTGAGGCACAGCTGAATTCATTATTAGTGTTACTTTTTGAAAGTTCCAATTGTTTGTGGATATGATCTTCTCTTTTAGCAGCCTGTTTATTTATTGGATATATTTATTGAAAAAAGAACTTGAGGGTGCCTACAATGGAATAGGGGATTGGATTTGATTGTATATCCTGCTCTTGAATATAGATAATAAGTTCTTCTATTGATGCTCTGGAAAAAGATTTTATTCATGTGTATTAACATTTAACTTTCGTGCAGTAATTATGTTGATCATCATGTCAGTACAAAGGAGCAGATTACCCTCCAAGATACAATGGAGGGTGTGGTTTACTCAACATCACAGTTTGGATTAGATGGTTAGTGTTTCTCTGATTTTTGTACATCATAGCTTGATGGTACAGCTTTTAATTTTGTATGGACAATTGAACTGATTTTGACATTTTGTGGTCTATTTTTAGAGCGGTTTGGTGACGGTGACACATCTCAGATTGGTTTAGACCTTGATGAGGTAATTTTGGTGTAACCACATTCGAATTTATGTGATGGAGGTTTCCTGGATCTCTCTTGGAGCTCTATTTTTATTTTTCTTCTTGGTGCTGTATTGAGCTTTTCTTGATGCTATTTGCAGCTCATGCATGGTTCATTAACCTAGTTCTTTTCTCATCTCACATATAATTTTCTTTCCTTGAACATTTGACCAACAGGAGCTGCTCTTGAACAAGGTTGTAGGTCCGGGGCATGATGGAATTTCAGAGTAAGCTGTTTTTTTAGGGCATTACTATTTTATCTCCTCTCTAATTCTATTTTTGTGTGTCTACGCATTTATGTCATGCATATTTGTGTATACCAATGATTCTTTGACTCATTTTTGAATGAAGAGGTGCTCAAAACCACATTCAACTTATTTGATTTTTGTTAGCGTGATGGTGTTGGGCAGATTGACTTTTCCTCTTTTTAAAATTTTAGATTATGATTTTTTGGGTCCTTTTATACTTTCTGCATTCTGCTCTTCTTTTACTCCCCCCCCCCCCCCCAATTTTACTGTGCAAAATAAAAGAAAAAAAATAAAAAAAGTAAAAGAAGACACTTTCTCAACATCAAATAGTTCAACATGGTTGCAAATTGTGCAGAAGCAGTATAATAATTTCATCTAGAATGATATTTGTTTTAAGCATTTGAAGATTTCAATATTAGGTGATTGACAGTAATCTCACTGCTTGTGATTTGTTTGTTTGACATGTGTAGGAACTTGTTTTGGTGATGAATCTGTGCATGTTTGTGGCTAACAATGTTTTGTCCATTATCATAATCGAATTCATGTTTGCACTACAACTTTTGTGTGTGTTTGTTTTTATTTTATTTTTTTTTAAATGAGTAGTTGGTATTTATAAAAGTAAAAAAAAAATTGTACAAGGAAGAAGGCATCAATAATTTTGTTCTGTGGACTGCTTGCTGCATGGTTCATAGACCATTTGATGGAGAACACAATAGGAAAATAGAGATAAGAGAAGAACAAAAGTAACAACAGAACAAATCCTAGGGCCTCACCACCTAGAATCTGCGTACAAACCCTCGGCATCACCACCAAAGGGAAACAAAGGAGGAGACATTTTCTCAACTTATAATAATAATTCTTATTCAAATTCATCTCCCCTTTTACAATTACAATAGCAATATTTTAATAGGGTTTAGGGAGTGCACTAATATGGAAAATGCCTAGTCAAATCCCTTAAAACCCTAAACATTAAAAACTAAATTCAGATTTAGAAACAAAATCTTAAATGAATTTGGTTTTAATGCTCCTTGCGTCATACTCCTCTGGTTGGAGAAAACTCAACCTTAAGTTTTAAAGTGGAGAATGATCAAAACTCTAGCACGCATTTTTTGCCTCAATATAGGAACCACCTTTGGGAGCACAAAGAATGGTGAAGTTTTACATTCCATCACATCATTAAATTCTTCTGGGATGACAAAATCAATGTTTGGAATTGCCACAATCTTGTCTTGAACCATAGGAAGCACCATGGTATCCACTTTCTCCACTTTAGCTAATTGTTTATCTTCATGCACGATGGAAGGCTGATCAAAAGTAGATTCATCAACGTCCACTAGCACATCATATGCACCCACAAGCTTAATGGGTAGTTTTTGAGTGGGTGCCATTATTTTGTAGCCTAGCTAGGCATTAATTCTAGTGATTATTTGCTCTCCCAATTTCCACGAAGTAGGTGAAACATTCTAATTTTCCTTCCTACACCAGCAAAAAGTGAATTGAGAAGATCCTGGGAAACGTCTTCACTTTCATCTATATGACCGGAGTCATAATGGTTTCCATGGCTGAAAATACAGCAAGTGGATGGTTGGACCTAATTATCTTTAAGAAATTTTGAAATAAACAACCAATGCATCACACTGACGATCTAGCATCACCAAGCATAACCTGACCTTTGTAATGGTATCAAGAATTAAAGCCACCTTTTTATAACAGCAAGTAGACACATGAGATGAATTTTCAAATGCTGCTACAATCAGCTGAAATATTTCCTTCATTTGCTCATCCTTATGTGGGGCATCTGGTGCGCTTATCCCTGTAATCTCAATAATGCAAGATGCAACTGAAACCTTCACATCCATTTCAGCATGTCTCAAAAGTTTATAAGTGATCAGTGCCTTCATTGAGGGTAAAAGTGCACTTCGCATTGATTTGGATGGTGCTTGCTCCACATTTGCCAACGAATTTTCTACATTATCAAGAAGAGTGAGGAGGTCATCAATGGAGGAAGGAGGGTTAAGGAGTCTATTCCCAGCCTCCTTAAGCTGCTTCTTAAGTTCTCTATCAAAGGAAGTCATTTTCAGCTCAAACTTAGAGCCACAAAACACAAAGATTGAAACTTAATTTGCTGCTAAAAGTTGAAGAGCACTTTCTGCTCTGTGTGGACCGTTAAGCAAAAAAAAGTCTTGGTCTATGGTCTGTGGGGCAGAGCAAAAGCCAAATACTGGAATGGGCCGGTTGCACAACACTGCTTCTGAACTTTTCCATCTTCCGTTCTTCTTTTTTTTTTTTTTTGGGTGAAGAAAATAAAAAACACGTGATAAACTTACTGGGCCTGAAAAGACAGCACCTTACATTAAAACAACCTGACCGAAACCAAGAGGAGGCGAGGAGCAAAACTAACGGCACTGAGGAGTACTGCAGTGAAATGTCCTTGATCGGCGTTGAGGTAGTGTCGGATTGCAGCGGCGGCGTGAGGTTGAAGTGACAGCATCAGCCTCGGATTAAGTGGTATGGTGGTGTTACAGCAGCATGGAGTGTGTTGTGGGCTTGGCAGCTTCGTGGGTCAGCAGCAGAGGTTTGGGGTTGAGCGTGTGGGTGTTGGTGGTTCTCGGCAACTGTTGGTTCTGAGGTTTTGATTGACTTGATTTGGTGGTGGTGGGATTTTTTGTTGGTTGGGTTTCAGCAAAATTTGTGTTAGTTTGCAGTGGTGCTTTGAGGTGGTTCCCGAAGTCTTTGGGGCGTGGAGGGAGAAGGGGTTGTCGATGGTGGTGGTGAGAGTACTTAGGACTTTCTGATATGGTGTTTTGGATGGATTTTGTGGTGGTGAAGTTGGGATTGCGATGGATTTTGGGGCTTTGAAAGATTGGAATTGACCTGGGTGTGGGTTTTGGGATTGCAGAACTGGACATGTCCTCTGGCAAGGATTTTTTTTTCTTTTTTGGTTTGGGTGAGCAGATTTGGTGGTGGTCGGAGTAGCTGTTTACACTTGGAGAGATTTGAAGTGGGCTTGAAAGGATCGGACACAATAGGAAAATAGAAATAAGAGAGGAATAAAAAGAACAACAGAACAAATCCTAGGCGTCACCACCTATAATCTGCCTGCGAACCCTAGATATCACCACTAGGGGTGTTTGGCATCACCACCAAACTAAGAGAAACAAAGGAGGAGACATTTTCTCAACTCATAATAATAATTCTTATTCAAATTCATCTCCCCTTTCACGATTACAATAGCACTATTTTAATAGGGTTTAGGGAGTGCACCAATATGGAAAATGCCTAGTCAAATCCCTTCAGACCCTAAACATCAAAAACTAAATTCAAATTCAAAAATAATTTCAAATTTAGAAACAAAATCTTAAATGAATTTGGTTTTAATGCTCCCTGCATCACCATTTGGCTACACCTTTTTTAGGTGAATTTCTTTGACCAGCCCTGGAAGTTTGACCCAGCTAGATAATTGACCCTCAGCATTACTTTGTGATTTGAACTCCCTAGTGCCATGTATGACACGTGCCTGTTCTTTTTTGAAAATTTTTGGATGAAGATGTTGGTGGATTGCCTGTAACTTTTTAATTTTCAGATTTATTTGTTTTCCTTTTTATTTTAAATTGTTATGCTGTGTCATTTTTATATCATCACAATCAAGAGGCTGTAACCTATTAGGGCATTGTAATTGTGAATGGGTTCTCTGCTGCGTGATCCATGGAATGATCATTTCCTGATGTATCTCATTCATTTGTTGATTGCAGTGCTGATCCTCAGGTACCGGTCCAATCAGAGACAACTCAGACAAAATATGAAAGTAACGAGGTGATAACAGAAACTTCAGAAGTGATGCACATGAATGGTGGTGGAAATCAGGTTTATACCAATACCCAAATATCTACTGTATAAGGTTTTTTACTTTGTTTTTTTGTCTGTACTTTTGTCCCACTTCTGTATCTGTCTCCCTCCCTCCCCTTTATTCATTGCCCACCCTTCCTATAATGTTGCTGTGGGGGAAGGAGTGATTATTGCTACCTGATGTAATCAGTGTAATTACCCTTTGTGTGAATAGGTTGATGTTCTAGTGACAGATCCCGAAATTGTTGAGTATGCTCAGGCTCCATCTACACCTGGATTATTGGAAGAGCCAAACTTATCCAGTGTTCAGGAGACTTTAGCCTGTGATGACCATATGGAATTAGATCATACTTTAACAGGATTAATTGCAGCAGAGAACGCTCTAACTGCTTCTGGAAAGTCAGATTTTCTTGGGGATAAAAATACAGTGAATTGGTCTTTGCGCAATGATTTGAATGCTGATACTGTCGAGAATGGCTGTCTTCTGGGTGACCAAGACATCAAACAGGTGAAGCCACAGGAACATCTGCCACCTACTGAAGCTAGTATGGAGCACATGTTAGCAGATAATCGACTTTCAACTTCTTTACCCTCTTCGGATCCCATTGAGCAAACTGAAGCTATTCATCGAGAATTAGAATGTTCGGATGGGACAGTTGGTGTGTTGGATGGTCCAGACAAGGCAGAAGATATTCATAATGGAGTTGTAATAGACAATGAACCTAGTACATCTTTTGTACATCAAACTGACGTGGAATGTGTAGAACTTGTGGGAGTTAGATTGGATGAAACAGTAGCATCTCCTAGTTGCTCTCATATCACCTCTGATTTTGAGGATCCTAGTCGTAAAACTTTTTCAAGTGGCATCTTTGCACTAGAATCGGAGGCTTATCTGGAGGATGATCAAGCATCACCAAGGCCGGAAATTCTCAATGATGTTGAAATTGCTAATGATGTGGGAAGATCATGCTCAACAAGCAAAGCATCAGCTTCAAATGCTGTCTGTCCATTGGAATCACCTGGGAGACCTGAGGTTGTGAATGCTGAAGCTCAGGCTTGTCAGGAACTGAAGGAGACACAGACTTTTGATCCAGTTGCTAATGATGTTATGCAATCAAATCAATCGCATGTGCTTCGGGCATGCAATGCCCATCAAAGCCAACCTGACATGTCATCTCTTGGAGGTATTTATTTAGTGGTTCTTGCAATGTAGTGTCTGAAGTTTTTATCACTTAGTTCCACCACCCAACAAGCCCTCCGCCCGGGTTATTTGCAGTAACTTACCTCAATTCGTTGGGCTGTGCTCATTGAATACTAATCATGTTTCATATGCATGTAACTAATTTAAACAATAGGCATAAAGTCTATGCTGACACACGACAATCCCTATTTTTGAGCACGCCCTGGTATCTATTGATTATGTCTTTTCATCTTGTTTTAGGTGAAGAGTGCCTTGCTACTGATGTTATGGATACAGTCTTAGAAAAAAATTCATTTTCAGAATCTGCTCCATGTGAAGAAATTCAGTCGGATTCCAGGAAGTTAGATGAGCAAATGAAAAACGCAGTCTCTAGTAATAGTCAGTTGAATAATTTAAGTAGTCCCCAGACTTCTGACTTTCCTGCACCGGAAAAGATGCTCTCTGTAGTGGAGGCACTCACTACAAAACAGAATGATTTGCTAGTGAATTCTACACCAGACAAAGAAGCCCTGGCTGGGGATGATGGAGCTGCCACTGGGATTGAACTGATCTCGGGGAAAAAGCGTAGTTTCACAGAAAGCACTCTGACAGTGCAGAGTGTAAATTCAGTTGAATCTTTTGGCATGACACAATCCAAGAAAACTGCAGAATCCATTCCTGATGACGATGATTTGTTGTCTTCCATTTTAGGTATCAAAGTGGTTCTTTCCTGATTCCTTTCGATTGATGCATGCATGTTATAATGATACTATGACTGTTGGATGAGTTAATGGACCTTTTACCTTAATTCTTTCCTTGATGTAAATAGTATTTAAAACTCAATTTGGCATGTAATATTTGCTTTGGTCAGTATAAGGTTATGACTGAAATGAATTTTTGTTGCTTTAGTTGGAAGAAGATCTTCAGTTTTGAAAATGAAGCCCACTCCACCTGCCCCTGATGTAGTACCCATGAAACGCTTGCGTTCTGCGCCTCGATCTAGTGCCTTGAAGAGGAAAGTTCTTATGGATGATACAATGGTCTTGCATGGCGAGTATGTTTTATATTCCTTGTCCATTACTTTGTTTACACTACTGGCTACTAGCCATCATTTGTAGTTCATCTGTTTATTACAGTTTCTTAAAGTTACTTTGTAGTGCTGTATTCTGTTTCAGTGAAAATTATTTAGAAAAAAATGAAGAGACCAAAAAAATCATATTCTTTTCTAGTTCATGAACATGGTTCAATTATTATCTTCGTAGAAGTTGGGAGCTCATGTGTTGAAAACTAGTGTAGAAATAAAGGAGATATCATCTGATTTGAGGCACATAGCTTTTCCTTTGTCATCCATTTTGTCTAATGCCAGCCCTTCACTCTACTTCCACTCCACTGAAGTGTTATCACTCTCTCATGATCTACTTTATCTTGGCTTGTCTGCTGTGAGTGTGTCTTGCAAGAGAATAATTCCCCTCTTTTCTTGTTGATAAACATTATACCCCATAACATCTTCACATTACTAGCTAAGAAAAGCCATACTTCTTGAACAAAAATTATCCATAGTATGTCCATTACTAGTAACATTGCTATCTGCTCTATTTGCTTTTGGTAAAAATGATTAAATCTCTTTTCTTTTAGCCTATGAACATTTGCTCAGATGGCACTGCCTTTCCCATAAGTATGGCGTAAAATGTGAGGTCAATGGTTCAAGGTTCATTAAATCTGCAATCCCAAGGGGTAGTTGAATTGGCTAGGGACTATGCCATATAAAGAGGAGGTTATGAAGTTCAAATCTTCCATTCTCCCTCCTCTTGGGCCAGAACTAATAAAAAAAAAAGATTCATTGGCACATGAGAGGATGGAAGGTGATGTTGTGGGTTAAAAGGACATTGGGTGTGTGTGTAGCTTGCCCCCAAAAAAGGCTGGATCTGTCTGTAACTAACAAAGAAAAATAAAACTTGATCAACAACTTATGGATATCCTTGACCATCTTGAAAGTGACAATTAACTCCAATGGCTATGCTCTTTGGCCAACCTGCCTATAATCTGCGTAATATGATGATAATTTTTTCTGGCAGCACTGTGTATGTGTTTTATTTATTTATTTTAGTGCCTGATTGTTATCCTGTAGTAAGCTTTTAAATATGCAATATTTTCTCTCTTAAATAAAGAACTAACAAACATTCCTTTTCTTTAGCACAATTCGTCTACAGTTGACAAATACTGAAGACATACGTCGTGTAAGAAAGAAAGCTCCTTGCACTCGTCCTGAGATCTCAACTATTCTTAGACAATTCTTGGAAGATGAAATATTTAATGAACCCATTTGTACTGGTGAGTTTCCAGTTCTATATATTCAATAATTTGACTTATTTTTATTTTTATTTTTATTTTTAAGAATAAACTTTAATTATTGCTTTTGATGCTTTCTGAATTTATATAGTTTAAGTTCCCTTTGTCTGTCCCTGTCTTTTTCGTTGGCTACTTAAGAGTTTGATTGCATTATATATGTAAAGTTGGTGAAACACTTCTAACATCCCTCTATATTAGAAAAGGAAAAACAAAAAAAATATTGTGATACACTTAACCTGAAAAAAAAAATGGTAACAGCCATTTATGCATCCCATTAGCCTTTTTTGAAGACTTGCTTCTATGAACCTAGCATCTTTTTTATGTATATGTTCCCAGCTGGAAATAATTATAGCTTGATGGTTTTATATCCACTTAAGACGTTTCATGACATTGGTCTTTTGCATGCCTCTGCCTGTTAATACCACTGTTTTGCTGCTTCTTCATCAACAATATGGCCACCACTGTTACTTTTGAAATGTAAATATTTGGTTTTGGTTGTATGAATTTCATTGAGATGAATGCATTTGACCTAAGTCATTACTGCTGTATCGGTTTCATTATGTCGTAACTAATTTATTTTTTTTGAGTTTGGTGATATTTTCCTTTTTTAGTTCCAAACAATGCAGCATCCACTTATGCAACTGTTTAAACATCAGCCTACAAGCTACCTGAGATTTTGATTTATCTTTCAGGTATGTCGGCCAACTTAATATTCTTGCATAGTGAGACATTTGATCTAAGCGGCATTAGAATTTCTGAAAATGATCAAGGCAATAATTCAGAAGTAGCAGAGGGTATGGAATCTTCTGTTAGGCCAAATGTCTCTGAAGAAAGTGAAATGGATGGGAGCACTGATCCTGTGGTAGTCAGAAGTGATGTAGAAGCACAACCTGCTGACAATTCCATTCAGACTGAGAGGCAGCAGGTCGTAAGTTTTAACTTAGGGTTGCAAGAAATGAATTCTCAAGAGCAGCCAAAGGCTCTTTCTGACATACAGGAGTTTGGATTTTCTCAACATGACCCCTTGGGAGAGTTCTATGAAATGGGAACTGAGAGAGGGAATGTTGAAGTTGCTGATGCAGTCAATGGATTTTTTGTTAATGGGCTTGAATCATTATCTGCAACTGAACCTGTTTCTGGATATATTTGCAACGTGCCAGTGGACTTTGTGGTTCAGCCATCTCTAATGGATAAAACTGATGATGCATCTGCTTCTCTGCCGATTGGCGCATCATGCATGTCACCTGATAATAAATTGGATGCTCAGACTGTTGAGGGCGATGCTTTTGTGGTGAATATGAGCAATGGGAATGCCGTTGATGCCATTGAAATTGTAGAACATGGGGTTGAAATCAGTGCACACCTACAGTCAGGTTCTCTTGAACTTGCTGAGAATATAAAATGTTCACTTGCAAGTGAATGCCATAATCTAGCTTTTGAAAATGGTAACCAGCCTTTGGAGGGAACAGGAAATGATAAGCCAGGGGTTTTGAATGAGGATGGAGTTGTGCCTGTAGACTTGGGTTGTGATGACAAAGACCCTACCTCTAACTTTATGTGTATGGGAGAAATGAAAATAGATTCTACACATTCAGTAGAGCTTGATTTGGATGTGAATAATGCTTCCCTGAATGTTAAAGAAAATGCAGACTGTCAAGAAGCTGATCCAAATAGTATCATGGATGGAGAAGTCCCTGCCCTTGACTGTTTTGGTGTTGAAGATCGTAGTGTAAGTTTTATGTTTTCTTCCTTTGTTGTTTTCCTCTCTTTTATTTGTTGCCCGAAATTTTCTTTTCCCTCTTAGAATATTGTTATATATACATAATACATAAGTAATATATCTATATCCAAACTCAAACCACAGTTGCATGTATATATATATATATATATATATATATATATATATTCTTTCACCCCGACAAAGAACTCATTTTGGTCCATCTTTTGGTTTAACATGCATGTGTATTATACGTGTGAACATGTGAACACAAACAAAAACATGGAGTTATCAATTATATTATATTACCATTTCATATTTAACTTTGTTTTGTTGCATAAAATGTGATCAACTGAAAATTTTACTATTTTTCTATTCCTTAACTGGGTGATTCTTGAGCATGGTCAATATTTGTTAGAGCAAGGTCATCTTCAGGAATAATCAGGATGATGCGTTTTTGTCATACATGTTAAGAATACTTTGTTGATATTCTCTGTTCAATTGAATTCAAATTTGTCTTATATTTTTCATGCATTCCTTAAAGAAAAATGTTTTGACTACATGGTGCAGGGTTTTGAAGATGTCACAGTTGGGAATGACACAGGTTCATTTTTCTCTCTTTTCTTTGTTTTTGATTCTCTCCATTTAGAAATTTTGAATTGTGTTCTAAATTTTGTTTGTACTACCTTGTGAAGTGAATAACATGTGAGGTGAGGCTAATTGGATGAATAAGTTATATGTATGGCAAAGCAATTTTTGTATTTTAGCCATAAGATTGGTGTCTACTATTCCTGTAGTTTTTATATTTCCTAAAGCCTAATCATGAAGGAACTATTTCCACTACGTGTTGTTGGGTAGTGCCCGTTGCTGTGGAGTTATGTGATACCTATAAATTGCTAATGATAATGAGCTATGGAAAAATTCTTTGAATTTATTGAGGATCTTAATTTGATTGACTTGCCTTTGGAAGGAGGTAGCTATACTTAGTCAAGTGGTACAGATCAACCATCGATGTCTAGGATTGATAGAGCTTTGGTAACTCTTGACTGGGAGGAACACTACCCAAATTTTATTCAAAGGATTTTACCTCGTCCTATTTCAGATCACAGTCCAATTCTCTTGGAGGCAGGGGGAATGGCGAGGGGGGAAAGTCCATTCCAGTTTGAGAACATGTGGTTGAAGACAGATGGGTTTGTGGATAGAGTTCATCCCTGGTGGAGTTGGCATTCTTTTGTAGGTACACCTAATTTCGTGCTTGCCAAAAAATTAAAGGCTTTGAAGGAGGACATTGTGTAGTGGAATCGTAGAGAGTTTGGTAATGTAGATCGTTAGAAGAAACAATTGCTGGAGGAGTTGAAAAATTTAGATGCTAAGGAAGGGGATCTTGGACTTACTGATGGGGAGAAATGTCATAGGGTAGATTTGAGGTCCCAGGTGGAGCATCTTCTTTCTTTAGAAGAAATTTCTTGGAGACAAAAATCTAGGATGTTATGTATCAAGGAAGGAGATAATAATATTAAGTTCTTCCACAAGATGGCGAACTCCCATAGAGGGTATAATCATTTGAGCATCTTGGGAGGTGGATGGGGTGGTTTTTGTGGAGGAATTTGAGGTAGCTGCTTAGGTGGTACAATTTTATAAAGCTTTGTATCAGTAGCCGGAGGGGTGGAGGCCTTTTGTGGAGGGTTTGGAGTTTGATTGTATTGGGGATACGGAGGGGGTTTGGCTTGAAAGGAAGTTTGAGAGAGGAAAATTTTCGGGTTGTAAGAGACTTGGAAGGGGACAGAGCTCTAGGTCTGAATGGTTTTACTATGACTTTTTATCATTATTGTTGGAGAGTAGTGGAGAAAGATGTCTTAGCGATTTTTTAAGAGTTTTTTCAACATTGTAAGTTTGAAAAAAAATTTATGTTTTTTTATTTTATTTTAATTTTTTTATTTTTTATTATAGGTTAAAAAAAAAAAAAAAAAAAAAGCTCTTAATCCACATTCATCGCTTTAATATCAAAAAAGAATGATGCCTCCAATATTAGAGATTTCCGGCCTATTAGCTTGGTGGGGAGTGTGTGTAAAATCTTGACTAAGGTTTTGGCAAATCGTTTGAGAGTAGTGTTAGATTAGTTGATCTCTGAGTCTCAGAATAGTTTTGTGGGTGGGAGATAGATCCTTGATTCGGTTCTTATTGCAAATGAATGTGTTGATAGTCGAGTGAAGAGTAGGGTTTCGAGGGTCATCTGTAAACCTGATATTGAGAAAGCTTATGATCATGTGAATTGGGAGGCTCTTCTGGATTTGTTGAAGAGAATGGGCTATGGGGAGAAGTGGTGTAAGTGGATCCACACTTGTATATCCACGGTTCAGTAATATGTATTGATCAATGGGTCTCCAACTGATTTCTTTGGTAGTTCAAGGGGTTTGAGACGGGGTTCTGTTATCCCCTATACTGTTTTTGATTATGATGGAGGTTTTTAGTAGGATGTTGAAAATAATGGAGGGTGCTGGATTACTCCGTGGCTTTAAAGCTAATGGTAGGAGGGATGATGGGGAATGTGTTTCGCATCTCTTGTTTGCAGATGATACTATTTTGTTTTGTGATGCAGATGTGGAGCGAATTCTTCATGTTAGGTTGTTGTTACTTTGTTTTCAAAATGTGACAAGTTTGAAGGTCAATGAGCAGAAAAGTGAAATGGTTCCAATAGGAGAGGTAAATGATGTGCACGCCATGGCTGAAATTTTGGGCTGCAAGGTTGGAACTTTGCCTATGTCTTATCTTGGCATGCCGTTGGGGGCTTCTCACAAATCCCCTTCAATTTGGAATCCTATTTTGGAAAATTTTGAGCGAAAGTTGGCCAGGTGGAAGAAGTTGTATTTGTCTAGGGGGGTAGATTGACGTTGCTTAAGAGCACGTTATCTAGTCTTCCGACTTATTTTGTTTTGCTGTTCACTATTCCTACTCATGGCTAATAGAATTGAAAAGCTGCAAAGGGACTTTCTTTGGGGTGATGGCAAGACACATTTGGTAGGATGGGATAAAGTATGTGCGACTATGGCTAATGGTGGTTTAAGTATAAGGAAACTAACTGCTCTTAATAAGGCTTTATTAGGGAAATGGCTTTGGTGGTTTGCGAATGAGGAGACTTAGCTTTGGAGAAGGGTGGTAGCTTTAAAGTCCGAGGATGAATGGGGGGGATGGACTTCTAAGTTGGGCAGGGGAGTTCATGGGTGTGGTTTATGGAGAGGTATTCGTATGGATTGGGAGGATTTTAGAAAAAACACTCAGTTTGTTGTTGGGACGGGAAATAGAGTGAGATTTTGGTAGGATGGGTGGTGTGGGGATCAACCTTTCCAGTTGGCTTACCTGAGGCTGTATGGTATTGCTAGAGATAAGGAGGCCTCTGTTGAATCTTTTTTGACAAGGCTTGGGGGGGGGGGGGGGGGGTGGAGGGGAGAGACGAGTTTCACCCGGGAATTTAATGATTGGGAGATGGAGGAAGGGGTGAACTTTATTCGTCTCTTGTGAGCAAATGTTCCTTTAATGGATGTTGGAGATCGAATGAGGTGGAAGTTGAAGCCTAATGGGGATTTTGACATCCGGCTGTTTTATAACAAGTTTAGAGGTCCCTTGCCAATCTTTCCTTGTAAAGGTATTTGGAAGGTTAAGGCTCCTCGGCGTGTTTCTTTCTTTGTTTGGATTGCAATTTGGGATAAGATTCTTATAGGTGACAATTTGCGGGGTAGAGGCTTTGATTTTGTTGACTGGTGTATTATGTGTCGATGTAATGGGGAGACAATGGATCATTTACTACTTCATTGTGAAAAGGCTTATCGGTTGTGGAGCCTGGTTTTTAGATCTTTTGGGATTTCATGGGTCTTGCCAAGATCGGTTGTAGATACTCTTTGTGGTTGGTGGAATTGGTTTGGGAAGCACTCATCTAGCATTTGGAATTTAGTTCCATTGTGTTTAATGTGGTGTATTTAGAGGGAGCAAAATTGGCGGACTTTTGAGGACATGGAAAGCTCCACTAACTAGTTGCTTGCTTCTTTCAGTGGCTCCCATTTTGACTAGTCTAGGGCTTGGGGACTCACATCTAGTGATTCTCTCCCTTTGTTCCTTAGTTCTCTTCTTTGTAATTAGCATTTTTTATTTTTTTTTTATTTTTTATTTATTTTATTTTATTTTATTTTATTTTTATTTTCTTTTCATTTCTCTTTTTGTAATATTTGGTCTGCCCTATGCTTTTTTCGGAATATACATCTTTCTTACTTATCAAAAAAAAGATAATGAGTTATGCCCTGCATGGGTAACAATATTGCTTATCTATCTGTTGGTTTGGGACAGTGCAGTGAATCGTGGTTGTAATTTAAAAAACTTCTTTTACTGCTTGTGTTTTTATTTGTCCTGTAGTTCATATGTTTGATACATTTTTTTTCTTCCCATTTCTCCCAGAATTCTTAAATGTAGATGATGAAGAAATAGCTGAAGAAGAAGATGATAATATGCCATCAAGTACTGAAGACACTCGTCTTCTTGAGAACACTGGATGGTCATCTCGTACCAGGTGTGTACGCCTCAGTTGTTTGGCCTTATTTTTTTTCCATGCAGCAATACTTATCCTATTAAGCAAGGCACTAGAGACCAGAGTTTTTGTTGCCTGTTTGTTTGATTGAGTTTTGGTTGGTACCTACAACTTTTGTGTTAGGAAGCCTGACCTAAATATGGTGTTTGGGCTTACTGACTGTGGCCAACATGTTGATTAAGCAATATTCTCTTTTGTTTTAAGAACATTTTTTTCCTTGTTTGGTCAATAGTGGTGTGCGTGTTGGGAAAATTGCAACAAAGGCTAAGGGCATGAGATAAGAGGTAGTGGCTAATGTTATTCTCCTGCTAGAACTGCTGGAATGCCTCTCCTCCCTCATAGCTGGCGCAGTTTATAATACTGCTGGTCTTAAGTGGTTTTACTATCTGGGTTCTGGTTTTAGCTATGTTTTACTATAAAACCTGAATGGAATATTAGGGAAAATGGGCTAATTGTTTGGTTCAATATTTTCTGTGGAACATTCTGAATGACTTTGTGTGGTTTCATTTTTGCAAGAATTGTCAGGATCATAGGGAACATTTTTTATTATGCCAGACAAGTTTGTCTGTCATTTAGTTTTCTGATTTTTAACATGTCTGCGTACTTTTCTACCTTAAAATTGTTAGTCCTTTGTTGATAATTAAAATTGCTTATAGTCATTATACAACCTTAACCCTCAATGATGTTCTTTCCCTTTTCAAAATAGGGCTGTTGCCAAGTATCTCCAGACTTTACTTGATAAGGAAGCTGTACATGGAAGAAAGACACTCCCCATGGATAATCTACTAGCTGGTAAAACTCGTAAAGAAGCATCGAGGATGTTTTTTGAGACATTGGTACGTTTGTAATATTTCTTGGTTGAAATCATACTTTTATCTTGCTAGATTAGGTGAAAATTTAAATTGAATTCTGAAGTGCATATTTCATAATTGATACAGTTTTGTTATAGGTGATCTATGAGTTTATACATAATATCACTGGGCCATTAACCACCATATACAGTTGAATTTTTATTTTTACTGCTGGGCTGGATTAACCATACAGCTGCTTTTATTTATTTTTTTGAGTGTGTTTAGAATCTCCAACTTACTACCCGAAACCCCCCCCCCCCTTCCTACCCCTAGCCCTAGGTACTTAGTACCTAGGGAGGTGCCATTTGACCATCTGGGTGGTTGGTGCACTGCTTTTATAGATATAGAAATTGGGTGCTAGTCCCAAAATTTTGGGGTCGGCTATGAATCCTCAATAGAATACTTAGGATCGTTCATATGTATTTGTTTCCTCCATTCTACTTTATTTAAAGTCTTACTCTTTGTTACTCAACGTCATTTTATTCTAATGTGATTTTTGGTATTCCTGCCTTTTTTTGTTCCCTCAAAGACCAACTTACTACTTACTAGTGCATTAGCCACTCTCCTCAGAACATGATTGAACCATCTAAAGCGACCTTCTCTCATCTTTTCATCAATGGGGGCTACCTCTATCTTTAAGCAAATTTACTTATTTCGAATCCTATCTTTTTATGTTTCCACTTGTCCATCTTAACATTCTTATTTTAGAAATTAGGTGCTAGAAGTCAAAAAATATGCATGCATGCATCTGTATATGTTTTTACACCTGTATATAAATGTGCATGTATGATGATAATTCATTTTTTATTTTTTTAACATATTCAGATTTGGTTGAGAGAATTCCATTCCCTCTTTATTTATTTATTTTTTTAAATAATTAAAAAAAGTTTCATTTCCTTTTTAAAGCTGTTGATGTTTGTTAAGAGTTCATATGGGGTTTACAGAAGTACTTACAACATGTATAGCTTTGTATGCGTGTAGCACACGCGCGCGCGTGAGTGTATTGTTCATTAAACGGTTGTAAAATTAAGGGTTTCATTTTGGTAGAAACCTTGACTTTTGAAAAATTAGTGTGAGGAGTAAAAATGTGGTTCCAAAGCATAGCTCTCAATTAGAGTGTAAGTCTGCTAAAAGAAAAGTTTGTGTTGAAACAAATCATCCTTACATTAATTCAGTTATAAGATACAAAGTTTAGAGTCTAGTTTTGAAGGGGGGTCTAGTTTGTATTGTTTTCCACACATTCTGTTTAACCACCCATGGAGATGAAAATAGGACTGGATTTGGACCTCGACTTTTAGACTTTCAGAAAGGGGAAAAGTTGATTTCTCAATGTGGCCGAGTCTGCATTCTATATGTGAAATTCGATGTTTCTAAAAGTGAAACAATAATTGAATTTTTTTTTTTTGTTGATAAGTAACAATAATTGAACTTCTTGAGGGTCATTAAATTAGTTTTGTTTTCCGGGACGGATTTTTTTTATTTTATTTTTTATTATTATTTTATTTATTTTTAAAAGAATTAAGCCTTCTATTTCATGCTTTAAATTTTACCCTTTTGCAGGTTCTTAAGACAAGGGATTACATACATGTAGAACAGGCAAAGCCCTTTGACAGCATAAATATAAAACCTCGAGTAAAGCTCATGAAGTCAGATTTCTGATATCTCACATAGGAAAGCAGATACAGTTGAAAAGGCCCATATAGTACTAGTTTCACTGATGCTCGGCAGGGATGGGATTATTTTTTCTTCAATAGATTTTTCCCTAATTGTCTTTTCTTTTTGTTTAAAATTTTTTGGGTTAGGAATTTATGTCTTTTATTTAGTCCATGTAACTGGTAGTTTAACAATGGGTCGAGTGTCACATGTATCATGTTGATTCTAGCAATAGTGTTGTAATGTGAATTATATTTATATGTATATATCTGTAAAGTATTATCATTTGCAATTGAAATGCTAATTTATCTGTTTGCTGCAGAAAAAGAATATATAAAAAGGAGAAAGTTGTATTATTGTGACATGTTTTAGTTGGGTCTTATAACAAGTACTGCATGGATCATGTATTTCCTATCAGGAACAAGTAGGAAAAGTGAGATTTGAGATCTCATTTAATGTGTCTATTTTAGCTGTCGTGACGTATGAATTTATGCATTTCTTGTTTTATTTCAATCAATTTGATCAAATCATGTGAATCTTCATGGTAATGCTGTACAAATCAATGTATGGTTACAAGTTTTCACATTGATAATATTCTGTCAACCTGCGGTTCTGATAAGGTGGTTTCAGACTTTTTCATGTCCGCTCAATTGCTGAGGTTTGAGATATATGCAGAATCTTGAACAGAAGTGTGAACTTGGTTAATACATCATACTGTGCTCATGTTTGACTAATGGTGTGAGTTGATTCGTGGATCAGGATATGCAGCATTATATAGGCTCTACTGCCCCACTGATGATTCATTATGACCTATCAGGTGGTGATTCATTATGACCTAATAGATAATCTCTTTGTGAATAGTTTATTTAATTGAAGCTGAAAATTTTTTTGTTGAAAGTATGGTAGAAAAAAAGCTAAAAGCCTGCTGAATAGTACAATGAGACTCATAAATAGTATTAAAAAAAAAGTTAAAAACTCAAATAGGCTAAAGTTGGATTACACCCCAAAAAGGCTCTTTAGAGTTCTATGGAGATACACATTTAGCCACAATTTGCACATTGGTCAACAAGTGTATTGGATACCATCACTTTGGGAACCATCACTAGTACTGGACGGGATATAACTTATATAGGATATAAGGCAAACTTTTTCTCTCTTTGCATGGACAGGATATGAAGATCACAAGTTTACAAATCCTAAAGTCCTTTATGGCTAAAAACTCAATTGCAAACACTTTTAATAAGCACAAGTAGGTTTGGACAATTTGTAAGACCAGGCTTTTTATATGTGCTTCAAAAATTAATTGAAGACTGGCACAAGTCAATTAGTCTTTCTTGCCATTTTTCCCTTCACCACCTTTCAAGAACCGCAAGAACCAATAAGCAGAAGACTTAGGGTGCCGAGAGAGCCCCTTTTTGTAATCAACATAAACCAAACCAAAACGCTTGGTATAACCTTGAGCCCACTCAAAGTTGTCTAGTAATGACCATGCAAAATATCCTCTGACATCTACTCCATCCCTGTCCAAGAAATCCAATAAACAAAATTGATTTTATAACACATTTGTTTGACCAAAACAAAAAAGCATAAGAGAGTCTCTGTTTAGACAAGTAGTGTAAGATGAAAGCTAACTTTATAAAGGCCAATTTGTATTTATCTCTGGTAAAACAAAAACGAACTAGAGCCAGCCAGTGAACCTATTTTGTGTAATGTAGTTGATAAAAGTTCTTACAAATCTGTACATGTATTTAGATACCTACAAGAGTTTTTTGGGTTGTTTGGTTCCTGTTTCTAAAAATAAAATTCACGAAAACAGAAAACAGTGCAAAAATGTGCTACCAAACACATTTTCCAAGTAATGGTTTTGAAAACAGCCACTTTTCACAGAAAATCAAAATGATATTTCTTTTTGTTCCTTGTTTTGTTTTGTTTTCAGTTTTAAGGAAAAAAAAAAAAAATCATTGTAACAATAACATAATGTTTCTGAGTTTCCTTTTTATTCTCTATAAAATGTTTTCTCTTTTATGAAAATACAACCATACAGGCATTTTGCTTACCTAATTTCAATTTCTAAATGGTGAGTATTTTCATTGCAATATCAAAATTCAAATGGCAATTAGTGGCCAAACTTCTTCTAGCCCATACCCCCTTATTTATTTATTTATTTATTCGAGCATGTAATGGTAGCACAGATTCAAAATTTAGGATTAATCAGTTGACTACTTAGCTCTGATAAAATAAAGATGAATGGTGATGCACATAGACAAACATTGGCATAATTAGCAGGCATCAAATAATTGGCTTAGTGCACAATTTAACAAGTACTTGCAAGTGAAGAATATGAATGAACCAGTTTATTATTTGACAGGAATTGAAACAGAATATGATATAATGAAGTAACTCAACTTGATTGCCTGAGCAACAGCAGCAAGGTATCTTTTGAAGTAAACAACTCTCAATTTGTCATCGAGCATCTCATGAAGTGGAGAAGTTTCATTATCTTCATCATCCATACCTGTATGTGTTGTGGAAAAAAGGTTCAGAGAAAGTGAAAGAAGAGCACTTTAGCATAATTGAAAATATCCTTCAGCACTATTATCTGAGGGACACCTAACATGGATGCATTAAGTAATTTTCCACCAATAAATAGAGATCTTATCAACCCAAAATATTTCTTGATCATATCTTAATTTATAGAAGTGAGTGTTTAAGGTTCTATTATTCTGTACCAGCCAAATTGGAAAAGCAAGGTCACCTAGAAATATCCAATTAGCAACTATGCGTGCATCTATAAGAGTTCTACAAAGAAAATCTATTGAAAATATAAACCGTTTTTCTTCTGATGGTAAATGTCCACGTTATACCATTCTCAGTCACGTATATTGGAGGATTATTGTATCTCTGTGCTATGTAATTGAGAACCTTCCGAATGCCCCAAGGAACAACATAAAGCCATTCTGATGCTGCCTGCCACATAAAATCTTTCAGCAGACCAGAGACAATCTAAAGATATATGCATGCTCATAAACACTGCAAGGTCTGTATCTGCGAACAAGAGAGAGAGAGGAATCATACCTTCTCACCAATTTTCTCACCCCCTTCCCATTCAACTGTTGATAAAGCAAGAACATTAGACATCAACATAAGTTTTTCTATGAAATAATAAGATCTCATAAAAAATAATATGAGTATGAAATACTAGGTAGTATCACGTTTACCAATTCTCTCCATCTCTTGGGCTTTATAGAAATCGCCTTCTTCAGGGCTATCTGGTACATGAGCAATAAACCTTGATGTATAGTGATTCAGACCAACAAAGTCGATTGAGTTCCTAAGCAAATCCTTTTCTTCCTCTGAAAATTTGGGAAGCCGATCTCCAAGCCTTTCTTGCATAACTTCAGGATAGTCTCCAAAGTATATTGGATGCAGATACCTGTTCCAGCATTAATTGAAGCTAGTTAATAATCTGAAGGGCAAGAAGAATGGATCTTTGAATGATCGAAATATATTCCAAGACAAACATACAAAGCATAACTGAGAGCAACTGGTGAAACCCAGTCTAATATAACTTACCATTGTTTTAAAATTTTGCTAATCTCATGCCAAAAGAATCCAACTGGTGAAACTCAGATATTCTATAATTATTTTCTGTATAATTTCCTATATATTAAAAGGGTTAAACCAGACCAGAGCTTGGTTTTATTTTATTTTATTATTATTTTTTTTAAATAAAAGAATTACAATATCTACACCTATGAACATTAGATGGTACATTTTGTGGAGTATTCCACAAAATTTATCATTAAATATGTTTCCAAAAAGTGTTATTTATATATAAAACTGAGATAAATGGCATTTGTAGTATGATGTATGACAGACATGCAATAATCTCAAACATACATACTAATTTGCATATCTACATTTTGTATTCCTCATGGTTGATCTTGTCATTTCAACCAATTTACTTAAATTGACATTGAAGAGGTTGAAGAGTCATTTTTAGCAAACTAATCCTTTCTTATATAACTCATCCCAGTCCCTCCCCAAAGTAACTGTTTAACATTGCAAGTCCAGTGATTTACAATACAATACATGAAACTAATAATTATTGAAGTGATCCAACAAAGTTGTGAGGATCTCATAGGTTTATTGACTTAAGCAGGCTTTATTCATCAAGCACATTATTAGTCTGATGCACAAATGCCAGCTTTTTTTTTTTTAGAGAGAGAGAGAGAGAGAGAGATGGAAAGTGGTCATTGTTTCATACTACAATCCCATAAATTGATTTAGAATTTACATAAATATTGCTATTTAGGTAATTAAAAAGAACAAGACCCAAAGTTTTCTTAGGAGATCCAAGTTAGTATATTTGGATAAGGAAATAATGTTTCATTTCATATAAAAATTAAAACCATAAAATTAAACCAAAAGTTTTAGTTAATGCAAATTAATGAAAAGAACTTCCCATAAATTGTGGTTTCTTATTGGTGCAAACATAAGCATCCTATGTATTTTCAATTAAGATGCAACATCACCAAGAAACTAAATGATAAGAGTTTAACTGTAAAATTGATCAAAAGGGAAGTACCATCCAAGCTGAAAATCAAGACGTCTTGCTGCAGCAGTTTTATCTTCATTTTTTTCTGAATTAGCCTCTGCCCACTCACAGTCTAGCACCAAGCCTACTTGTCCCCCTTGCTTGTCCTGGAATAAATACAAGGATTGCAAGAGCAAAAAATGGATGTTATTCTTCTAATGATTAAAGAGCACAAATGGCAATTTTATTGATGACCAGAAAAACAGTAACTGTACAGGCAACTTATGAAATTCAATCTATGATGGAACTTTGGAAAGACAAAATCATTTGTCTTCTACATTGTAACACTGTGGTCTGGGTACTCTTGGTGTTTACAATGGAGATGTCTAGGGTTTTAATTCCCTTACCCCCAACCATAAAATTAAAAAAAGAAAAAAAAGCACTGGGTCTTGGAACGTATTAAAGCACAGCCAATATAACCAAACAAAGAGAGTGACAACAGAAGTATATTTAGCAAACCTAGTTTTTGTTCCATCCTGACATCGTTTAAATATGGTCTCTGATGCTTATTCTCTCACATCAATGCTATTTTAGTCAGTCTTTGCTGAGACTCTTTGTAAAGGATGATACAGAAAATACGTTTACTCAGTAAAGATATAATGACTATTAATCACTAACTTCTGAATAGAAACTAGGAAAGGAAGTGTGAACAGTGCTTTTCTCTTCATTCTTTCTGCATGGGGGGGGGGGGGGGGTTCGTAGTTTCATCATTGAGTCCAAATTTTTTCAGTTAGTAGTAGAGGAAGGGGGCCGTTATTTCTTGTTAAGGATTTTTGAGGGGTATATTCTTTATGAGATCTGTTTTTATGGGCAAGAATGCAGCACAATGGTTGATGTTTAACATTGAACATCTTGTCGTTGGGGTGAACTCCAAACAGTTTTTTACTTTTAGAGAAGGTGACACTGCTTTTACTCTGCAATGGAGCTCTAACTCCTCTGGTCAGTTCTTGCTGTTGACTGAACTCAAAGCTGGAGGGCCTAGGAGGTCGCTTATTATTCCGGAAGGCAAAGAGAGAAATGGTTGGAGGGCTTTTGGTCTGGAACTAAGAAAATTGTTGAACCCTTCTCATTATGCGGTGGGTGGAAAAGGTCTTCCTAAGTTCATTCCTCAGGTGCGGAGGCATAACTTGGAGGCTCAATATTCTAGAACTTTTGCTGAAGTTGTGCAAGGTTTTCACGGAAGAACAGAGGATAGAAAGAATCTTAAGCAACTAGGATTCACAGCTAAGGGGAAGGTTACTCAGTTAGGAGAGGAGAAAATGGAGTTGAATCTGAGAATTGCAGGGGCAAAAGCAGGGGATTTTCCGGTGGGTAAGTCTGATAAGAAGGAGGTGGTGGGAGGGGTGAGGATGGAGCAACGTATTAATGAGGTGGTAGAGGTAGGTGAGCAAAATCTGGCAGATAGGATACGTTTCCCAAGTCCAAGTCTGTGTTTGAATTCAAAAGTTTATGAAAAGGGGAGGAGGAGTGAAGTTAGGAGATCTTGCTGGACAGGGAGAGGTCTTGTCGTGGAGGTTGATGTGACAGGGAGGAGGCGGGTTTTCTGGGTTAGAAAGAAAAGAGGAGATATGAAGATCAGAGGCGATATACGGGCAGGAGATTGGAAATGCAATGAAGAAGCTTCTAAGACCCTTAAATGGGTTCCACTGGGAACCAACCAGGCTGCAAATAACCCAGCTTTGGGCCTAGGTACAAGCCCAGTGGTGACCGAAGCTGGTGTGGGCCATTTTCAGTCAGTTTTCTCAGGCTCAAGTCTTTTTGAAGTGGGTGAGAGTTCTCTGACTGGAGAAGGATTATCAGCCCAGCCCCCGTGGACACTGGCGCACCCCAAGATCTTCTCCCAGCCTTTCGATCTCGAGCCAGTAGAGTCAGTCCAGTGCGCAGCAGTCCCGTTGGTGGCCGACGGCCCATTCTCCGCCGGTACCAACTCCGATGAGCCTTGGTTACCCGGTACCAGCTCCGACGAGCCTCCGGTTATGGCCAATGGCTCCTCCGCTGCTGGAACTAGTGCCGTCGTGCCTTCGTTACCACCAGGCAAGGCCGCCGGAACCTTCTTCGTCGGAAATAGCTCCGATGATCCCATGGTGACACCGGGTAAGTCAATCAAGGGGTTTTCCCGGCCACCGGTTGAATGCTTTTTAGCTGATTTCTTCTTGAGCTTATACCGGGCTGGGCTTGTGGTATTGGGTAACAATGATGGGGATAAAGGTGGCTGGGAGAGTCATGCCATTGTTAGGACGGAAGCTGTCCTTGATCTTGAGAAACCCAGTCTGGCAGTGATACCCACAAAGACAGTGTGTGTTGTCCCTGGGGTGAGTGCTTTGGCGGTGGAAGGATTGATTAGTCCAGACATGGGTTTGGGTGGAGAGGAAAGTTTATCTATACCTCTGTTGTCTAACACTCCCTTTGGATTACCTTCGTCAGCTGAATTGAATTGTGGTAATGAGACTGTGGAGTGTGAGAATATGTTGGATATTTCTAGATGGGTAAAGAACAGGCTTCCTAGTTTTAGTAAATTGGTGGGGCTGCCTTTGAGCCGACATGAGGATTTATGCATTGCTTTGTTACAAAAGATTGAGAAGGAGACGGAGGCTGCCAAAGTGTTGAACAGGAAAGTAACAGCTTCTAGAAAAGTTGTCATCTATAAGGATAAGGGGAAGAGAGAACTGAGGAATTTGCAATCTTCGGTTAATTATGATGGCAGGTAGTGTGCTGGCTGCTGAGCTAATTTATCAGTTGGGGAATTCATGTCTTTATGAATTTAAAAATTCTTTCTTGGAATGTTAGGGGTCTGAATGACATTCGGAAACGTTCGATAGTGAAAAATTTATTGCGTGAGTGGAAGTGTGATGTAATCTGCCTTTAAGAAACTAAGCTTTCTGGTCTGGACAGACAGATGGTTGGCAGCCTGTGGAGTTGTCCTTATGTGGATTGGGTGGCTTTAGATGCAGTCCAGACGGCCGGTGGGGTGTTGTTGATGTGGGATAGTAGGGTTTTAGAGAGGTTGGAGTTTTTGGTGGGTTCTTTTTCTGTGTCTGTTCGGTGGCAAGGGTTGGGAGACGGCTTCATTTGGGCGTGTTCTGGGGTCTATGGCCCAGTTGATAACAATGCGAGGGGGCTAATGTGGGACGAGTTGGTAGGTGTTCATCATTTCTGGAACGTCCCTTGGTGTTGTATCGGGGATTTTAATATTGTTCGTTTCCCTAGTGAACGGTTGGGAAATTCTCGTCTTACTCCGGCTATGGAATTGTTTTCAGAGTTCATTGAGGATCTTCATTTGATAGACTTGCCTTTGGAGGGAGGGAGCTATACTTGGTCTAGCGGATCGAATCAGCCCTCGATGTCTAGGTTAGACAGAGTTTTGGTGTCTCCCGATTGGGAGGAACATTATCCGGATGTGATTTAACGGATTTTACCTCGTCCTATTTCAAACCATTTCCCAATTCTAGTGGAAATAGGGGGAATGGCGAGGGGGAAAAGCCCTTTTAGGTTTGAGAATATGTGGCTAAAAACGGAAGGGTTTACTGATAGAGTGCATTCTTGGTGGAATCGGCATTCTTTCTCTGGTACTCCTAGTTTTGTGTTTGCCAAAAAGATGAAGGCTTTGAAAGAAGACATCGTTCAGTGGAATCGGTTGGAGTTTGGTCATGTCGGACGCAAAAAGACTCAATTATTAGAGGCTTTGAAGTTATTAGATGCCAAGGAAGGGGAGTTTGGCCTCTCTGATGCAGAGACATGTGAGAGAGTTGCGGTGAGATCTGAAGTTGAGAAACTTCTCTCCTTGGAGGAAATTTCATGGAGACAGAAATCAAGGATGCTATGGATTAAGGAAGGAGATAATAATACTAAATTCTTCCATAAGGTGGCTAATTCCTGTAGAAGGTTTAATCATCTGAGTTTTTTGGAGGTGGATGAGGTGATTTATGAGGAGGAATCCGAGGTGGCTGCCCAAGTAGTAAATTTTTATAAAAATTTGTATCAGGAGACAGAGGAGTGGAGGCTTTTTGTGGAAGGTTTGGAGATTGATCAGATAGATGGGTCGGAGAGGGGTTGGCTTGAAAGGAGATTTGAGAAGGAGGAGATTCTTCTAGCTGTTAATGAGCTGGCTGGAGATAAAGCTCCAGGTCCAGATGGTTTTTCTATGACTTTTTTCCATCATTGTTGGAGAGTGGTGGAAAGTGATGTTCTAGCAGTTTTTGAGGAGTTCTATTATCATAGTAAGTTTGAGAAATCTTTGAACGCTACCTTTTTAGCCCTTATTCCTAAGAAGAATGATGCTTCTAATATTTGAGATTTCAGGCCTATTAGCTTGGTAGGGAGCTTGTACAAGATCTTGTCTAAGGTTTTGGCAAATCGTTTGAAACGGGTTTTAGATCAATTGATTTCTGAGTCTCAGAATAGTTTTGTGGGAGGAAGACAGATTCTTGACTCAGTTCTTATTGCCAATGAGTGTGTTGACAGTCGAGTAAAGAGTAAGATCCCGGGGGTGATTTGTAAGCTAGACATTGAGAAAGCTTACGATCATGTGAATTGGGAGGCCCTTCTAGATCTTTTGAAGAGAATGGGCTTTGGGGAGAAGTGTAGATGGATTCGCATTTGTATTTCTACCGTCCAGTTTTCTATTTTGATTAATGGGGCTCCAGCTGATTTTTTTGGGAGTTCGAGGGGTTTGAGACAAGGAGACCCGCTTTCTCCAATGTTGTTTTTGGTCGTGATGGAGGTCTTAAGTAGGATGTTGAAAAAAGTTGAAGGTGCTGGCTTGATCAGGGGTTTTAAGGCTGATGGGAGTCGGGGTGAAGGGGAATGTGTCTCGCATCTTCTATTTGCAGATGATACTATCCTGTTCTGTGATGCGGAAATAGAGCAGATCCTTTATGTGCGGATGCTTCTCCTTTGTTTTCAGGCTGTGACAGGTTTGAAGGTTAATGCCTTGAAGAGTGAGATGGTTCCAATAGGGGAGGTTAATAATGTTCATACCTTGGCAGAGATTCTTGGTTGTCGGATTGGGTCTTTGCCTATGACCTACCTTGGTATGCCGTTGGGGGCTTCCCATAAGTCCCCTTTTATTTGGAATCCTATCTTGGAGAAAATTAATAGGAAGTTGGCCGGGTGGAAGAAGTTGTATTTGTCAAAAGGAGGTAGACTGACTCTTCTTAAGAGTACGCTCTCTAGTCTTCCTACTTACTATTTATCTCTTTTTACTATCCCCTCGCATGTGGCTAATAAGATTGAGAAGATCCAGAGGGACTTCATGTGGGGGGATTCGAAGGTTCATTTGGTGGGGTGGGATAAGGTGTGTGCTCCTAAGGCTAATGGAGGTTTGGGGATAAGGAAGTTAACTACTTTTAATAGAGCCTTATTAGGAAAATGGTTATGGCGGTTTGGGGTTAAGGAGACTCGTCTTTGGAGGAGGGTCGTAGCTTTGAAGTTTGGGGAAGAGTGGGGGGGGATGGTCTTCCAAGCTAGGTAGGGGTGTTCATGGATGTGGTCTATGGAGAAGTATCCGAAAAGGTTGGGAGGTTTTTAGCAAATATATCCGGTTTGAGGTAGGGGTGGGGAATAGAGTGAAGTTTTGGACAGATCAGTGGTGTGGGGACTTACCACTCCACCTATCCTTCTCGGTAGTGTATGGGATTGCCACTAATAGAGAGGCTTCTGTGGCCTCGTCTCTCGAACGGTTGGGGACCAAGGCTCGAAGAAGCTGGAAGGTTCTTTTACTTAGGGATCCTAATGATTGGGAGATGGGAGATGTGGATGATTTCCTTCACACCTTGGCTTCTAGTTTACCTCAATTTGAGCAAGGTGACCGTTTGATATGGAAATTGTCGAAGAAAGGAGATTTTAACATCCGCTCGTTCTACGATAGGCTTCGAAGCCCCTTGCCTATTATCTTTCCTTGGAAAGGTATTTGGAAGGTTAAGGCTCCTACGCACGTCTCTTTCTTTGTTTGGACTGCAACTTGGGAGAAGATTCTTACAGGGGACATTCTGCGATGTAGAGGCTTTGATTTTGTTGACTGGTGCATTATGTGTCGTTGTAATGGGGAGACGGTGAATCATTTGCTTCTCCATTGTGAAAAAGCTTATCAGTTGTGGAGCTTGGTGTTTAGATCCTTTGGGATTTCTTGGGTCTTGCCTAGATCGGTTGCAGATATGCTTTTCGGTTGGTGGAATTGGTTTGGAAAGCACTCTTCTAGCATTTGGAATTTAGCTCCGATGTGCCTAATGTGGTGTATTTGGAGGGAGCGAAATTGGCAGACTTTTGAGGACAGGGACAAATCCGATGACCAATTGCTTGCTTATTTTTGTGGTTCTCTCTTTGATTGGTCTAGGGCTTGGGGACTCACCTCTAGTGACTCTCTCCCTTTGTTCCTTAGTTCTCTCCTTTGTAACTAGCTCTTTGTTGTTTTCCATTTGTTTTCTTGTCTTTTTCTTCTTCTTTTTGTTTCTTTCTCTGTACTCTTTGCTCTACCTTATGTTTTCATGGGGTAGTTTCTTGAATATACATCTTTCTTATTTATCAAAAAAAAGAAAGATATAATGACTATTACATTAATTACCCAGCAAAGATGCATCCTTTAATAATATGAGGTTCCAGGTCAATGGTAAATACCATATGACCTTGGTCTATGATATTAGCCATAGGTGCATAGCTGAGAGACGAGGAGATGCCTCCATTTAATATATATATATATATATATATTTGATTAGTAATAAAGATTTATTGATATAAAAAATGAGAATCCCAAGTACATAGAGAGTATACAGGGGTATGTACAAATCAAATACAAAAATTACATAAATCAAGTAAATCCAAAGTTGAAGAAAAGGAATGGTCTCCACACTGACAACCAGTCCAATAAGGTTCTAAAAAATGAATAACTTGAGATCAAACATAGAACACTCACTATCTTCTAAGCACCTACTATTTCTTTCCTTCCCAATACACCACACCAACAATCCATATATATCCATTATGATGGTGACCAATCAACCTTGCCAGCAAGCAAGAAGCTCAACAGCAGACTTTGGCATAACCCAACTTATTCCAAATAAACCAAAAACCATAGCCTCCATTTAATATATACTAACCACAAATATCTCCAGGGTGATACTTTAGGCAGCTTTAATCACTTCTAATTTGTTATGAATTTATTCACATTCTTTTCAATAGGCAGTAAAACTGAGCAGATGAGGACAAAAGTTTGGAAACCATTAGAAGTAATAACCCGTAATGTCTGTAATCCTGGATGGTGCAAAAAAAAAAAAAACTACTTAAGTTTTCTTGGCATAATATATTAATCGTTATGATTTACAGAACATAATGACAAACCTTGATTCTTTTTTGACAAGTAACAAAAAATTTTATTAATAAAAACAAAACTAAATACACCAGGGGTGTACTCAGAGAGAATTACAATCAAACTCTAAAAATTACAATGCTCAAGAGAAGACAAAGCTTGATAAAGAGAAACGCCAAGCAGACTAAGCTCTAAAACCACACCATCCTTATTTAGAAGACAAAGTTCTCAATCACTAATACATAATTGAACAGCATACCTTATACTTGCTTCTGTATATTGAAACAGCTGCTGCATGGGCCAAGATCTGGTGGTGCGCAGCCAAATATGGTTCTATTGAAGAACCTTGACATCTTCCAGGAGCAAATCCCCCCACATCATATCCATTCACAGCAGTTTGAAGGGGCTCATTAATTGTAATCCAGATTTTTACTCTATCACCAAAACTTGCAAAGCAAGTGTCTGCATAGATTGCAAAATATTTTCTGAATGCCAAACATGAAAACCAGATTTATTGTTAATAGAAATGAAACAAAAGGAATAAAAAGCAATCCAATAAATGTATGGGTAATATATATATATGTATGTATGTATGTATGTATGTACATTATTTGGTACTAAGTTTCCTGAAACTCATTAATGCCATTGCTAATATTAAATCTTTTACATGATTCTCCCTCCCTCCATGTACTATAAAGAATAAGACTTAGGAAATTTTTATCCGACTATATTTTCTGGGGAAAAAAGAGAAGCAGAACAAAAGAAAATAGAAATAAAAATCAAATAAATTGGTTTCTCACGTCCTGTGGCTCACCGATAGTTATTAGGCATAACTACTTCCTTGTGCATAAATCAAAGAAGACCACATTTGCCATTATTTAGACTATGAAAAGAAAAGTGTCCATTCAATACTTGATTAGTTGCATGTGGCACGTTAAGCATCTCTTTCAAAAAGATAAGATAATTGTAGTTTATATTCCCTATGCATAACAAATTTTTACTTTATTTCCTAGGTTTTTTAGTATGCCTACTAAATTTATCATATCCCCTTTAAAGCGTCATGTTTCTGTAGCTGTAAGATGTTTTCCCAAGCAAGCATAAAAAAGCAGAAATGTTCCCATTTCTAGATGGTAACATCTTCCCTTAAGCCAGAAATTTTAACCACAAAGATTTTCAGCTTCTCTGAGCTTGACATGTATCAAGACAAGTCAGAAGTGATCTAGTCACCCTCTACATTAGGCCAGCCAACCAACCAACCCCTACTCTTAAGGACTGTCAACCAGTCACCCTCTACTCCTAAGCCAAAACAACCAGCCACCATTTCTGAACTCTTAGGGCAGTCAGGCAGCCCCTTACTTTGACTTCTTAATAGCCTACCTAGATGTAACTGTTATCTAGGTTATTCCCTAGTAGTTAAAGATTATAAATAGACTTGTTATGTAAGAGTAGAATCAGTTTTTGATGTAACTTTTAACTTATGGCCTGTTTGGATGTTAAAAAAAGAAGGGGGAGTAGAGTAGAGGGAAGGAGAGTAGTTCAATTATCTTATTTGGGAGTTTTTTAAGGAAGGAGGGAGAGGGGTTTGGAGGGGTTTCAACTACCTCCAACCCCTTATTTTTAATTCCCCCAAATTGGAGAGATTTGGAGGAAGAGTAGAGCACATAAATTATTAAATATGTCAATTACCTAATTTACCCTTATTATATTAAAAAAATTACAAAGTATTTTAACGTTAAAAAAAAAAACACTGTAACCACAATCTCTCTCAGCTCTCTCAGCCAAAAATTTCTCTCAAGCTCTCTCAGTTCTCTCAGCTCTTTAACCCACGATTTTCTCTCAAGCTCTCTCAGCTTACGGTGGCTCTCTCTTTCTCTCACGACTTCTTTACTCTTGGACTATCTTTCACTCTTCTCTCACACGCCTAGCATTCTCTCACAAAGGTAAACTCTGTTTTAATTTCTGTTTCGTGGGTTTCTTAAGTTGAATCAAATAAGTATGTCCTTAAAATTGTGATTTTATTGGGTAATTTCTTATTAATTGTGATTTTATGGGGGTAATAACATGTTATTTGTGGGTGGGTTTCTGATCTGAAGGCTTTTTTCTTAAATTTTGAAGTTTCAAAGTATTGCTCATAATGTGTTTGATAAAGTGCTTGAGCCGCCAGTCACCTCATCTAGAGTCCATGGTTGTCAGTCGACTCCATGCTTCTATACTTAACTGTATCACTGGTATATCTCTCTCACCATGTGTGTTTAATTTGTGATCGGCAGTGTACTGCTACTGCTGAAGAGTGAAGAGTTAAGAGCAAAGACTAAAGCTAGACTTTTTAGTTCACAGCTTTTGTTTACTATGTGTTGTGTTATACAGCTGTATTGTACTATTGTTGAACTTTAGAAATATATCTTGTTGACATTCATTTGTGGTTGTCTGCCTGTGTCATTAAAAAAAAAATAGTAAATAACTTGTGGTTGTCAATTTCTTAACATTTTGTGTTTAGCATTTATAATATATTACTGCGTAGTTGATTTCCTGTTGGCTGTTGCCATGTAGTCATGAGTGAATGTTATATATATATATAAGAGAATGGAAAATAGACTTTCTGGTTGGAAGAGCAAAAATCTCCCTTGGGCAGGGAGGGCCACACTTATAAAATCAGTAGCACAATAAACGCTAGAGTGATAATTTTTTTTTAATCTCTTATATTACTCCATGGATGTTGTGGTCTTGAGCTCACTCAGCATGGGTCAAGAATTATGATAACCGTTTATCTCTATCTAGAACTTTTGTCCCATCTCTATCACCAGGTTCTGGTGCACTATGGTCCCAACTCCCAATTTTGGTTATGTTCATTTCACATAGAAGTCCCTTCTTGTAAAATGACTAAAGAATCCCTAATATGTTTGTTAACTTTTGTCAATTTTTAAGGTGGAAGAGTGGCTATCTAGAGTTACAAATGTGTCATTTCCTGTCTCCCTCCTAACCTAAATGCCATAGATTAGCTTTCAAAAGAGTTTGAATTTTTTTTTCTTCTGGATGAGGAGGAGACCAAAAGAGTAGTGCTTATTGATAGATAGTGTTTTAATAACTTTTTATCTTTTCTTGAAAGATCAAATAATGTGGTGATATTGCAAATAGTTAAAGTTTAATTAGTGTCGTATTTACATATTAATAAGTGGTTTAGGGACCCATTAAACTTTGGAACATTTGTAGGGTTGTTTCAACTTGATTTTTCAGTGCAACTATTATTCCATGCTTGCTTAGAAAATTCAAACCCTTATCATTGTTAGACTCTCTAACTCTAATTTTATTAGATGGATAGACAAGAGAATAAAAGGAGACGTGTATTGCAAATTTGGGAATGGAGACGTGGATTATGGGATTGGGAATGGCAACAGATGTTTTGGAAGTGGCAATTACAAGTCACTGCTAATATGATATATTTAGATAAAGAAAGATGAATTGTGTTATATAACATATAGTATATGGTTTTATAATTTATATCACATTTTGATGTTTGTTTTCGTAGATCTTATAGTCACTGTTTCAATCTGAATAGCCACACACCATTATAATTAGGAATCTAGATATGGAATTATCGAGCTGAATTTGGGGGTTTGAAGCGAAATTATGTATATATTTTTGTTATAATTTGTCTTTTGAATGTAAAGGAAATCGGAGCATTTCATTTGTGTTCGCGCATCAAAATATTGTTTTAAGTGCTGTTTATTTGAGTAGTTTGATGATGGAATTGTAATGTTTGTGGTATGTTTGCGCAGACAACTTCGAGGCATCTTGCGGATAGGAAGGTGGAGAGGTTCGATAAGAACATTATGAAGAGAGGAGCTGTGCCTGAAACAACCGCGAAGAAGGGAAAAGACTACCCCGTTGGTCCTGTTCTTCACTGTGACAGAGGCAATTCAAAAATTGGCTGTACTGCCAATGCTCACAATCTCTTGAGCTTGCCTTCATTATTGCTGAGCGCCTAAGAAGGAGGAGGATTACATCACAGCAAGCTCTTGCCCTCTAGGCTTCTACAGTGAGGCTTTAAGAGCCCACCAATGTGCTCTTTTTCTTATGTTAATAGCAGTTATATTAGCATTAGCACTATCGGATTTTCAGTTATTTATGTTGTGTATTGTGTGTATACTAAAAGGAAGAGTGATGGTTTGAGACACTATGAAAACACACTGGAATAAATGGATAACAATTTATTTATTCCATAAGAATATAAGATATGATTGCATTTTATTCTTGGTTGTGTGGTCCGGCCAGATAGTACAGTCAAAAGTTATTTCAAAGCTTATTATTTCAGATTTTTCTTATTTGAGATACCTTTCAATTGATTCTAAAAATAAAGAATAGATTTTTTTTATTAACCAAAACTCTTATGCTTCAATGTCATTGTAAGCCCTTGCCGTAGTATTCAACCTGGTGGGATGGCTGTGATTATTGAAATAGTCAAAATTCAATATTTTGTTGATTTTTTCAGTAAACAAACAAACCAAACATTTTTTTCTTATTTTAATTATTATCAATTAAGGATGGTTTTTTTCTAGTATAATAAAAAAGTAGAAAAAATATTTAATCATAGACTAATGTTGATTATTTAAGTCACATAAAAATAATTATAAAAAAAAAATATTATAACAAATTAATCATAGACCAATGTTACAAGTCCATTTTCAAATAGGGGTAAATTTGTCTATTTTAATGATTTCTTCTCCTCTCCATCCTAATTTTTAAAACATCCAAACAAGGGGAAGGGCTAATTACTCCCTTCCCCCTTACTAGTTTTAAAAACATCCAAACAAGGTGGAGGGGAATCATTCCCCTCTACTCCCCTCTACTCTCCTCCCTCTCTAAACTTCCAAACAGGCCATTAGTTTCAGACCTGGACAGAGATTCTGTTTCTCTAGTCATTTTCTCTGTAATTCCAGCTTTGATTCTTAATTTTAATGCAATTCTAATTCAAGTTCTCAATTATTTGATCTTGATTTCCATCATTTGGTATCAGAGCACAGATCTGGTCCTCTTTTTCCCTACTAATTAGATCATTTGAGTCCTAGATTTCCTTGTGTTTCTTCTTTTTCTCCCTTCATTCAAGATACTAGAATTCAGATTTAGGTTCCTTGTGCCAATCAAATCTGTCTTGCTGCTGCAAATATCACAGATTTGATCACTTGTGCTGTTGCAGCTATTTACAATTTTTTTCAAAGATTGTGAAGCTTTTAATGGCCCAAAGAAGGAGAGGTGGAATAAGGGGGAATCTTATGGATGTTGGGGAAGGAGTTGAAGCTAACCTTCATGTGGGGAGGAATGGTGGACAGAATCAAAATATAGAGAGAGGAGATGAGATTGCTGAATTAAGGAGACAAGTTGCATCACATATGGAGGTGGTGCAGTGTATGCAGCCTCCTCATGAGGCTACCGATGAGTCTGATGACTCCCATTCTCATTTTGAGAGCCCTTTTGGAGTTCCTCCAAGGGGTAGGCCTTTTGTGGAAAGAAATGAGCCAAGGCTTGACTATAACTTCAAGGTTGAAATTCCAGAATTTCATGGGAGTCTCAAACCAGAAGACTTTGTAGATTGGCTTAACACCGTTGAGAGGGTGTTTGATTATTATGAAGTTATGGATGAAAAGAAAGTGAAGCTAGTTACTATTCGCCTTAAGGGAGAGATTCTGCTTGGTGGGAACAATTGCAAATTTCTTGCCAAAGAAGTGGTAAAGTCAAGATCAAGAGTTGGGAGAAGATGAAGAAAAAGCTCTGTGAGCAATTTTTTCCTTTCAACTACACCCAATCATTCTACAAAGACCTACACAACCTTAAGCAAGAAGGAAGTGTAGAGGAGATTATAGAGGCATTTCACCAACTTGTAGTAAGGGCAGATTTGAATGAAAGTGAAGAACAAATGTTGCAAGGTACTTGAGTGGATTGAAGCCATCCATCCAAGATGTCCTTAGCCTTCAATCATTGTGAAACGTGTCGGAAGCCTACAACCGGGCTTTACTAGTGGAGAAGCAACAAACTAGGCCAGCTTTAAGGTCTGGACAGTGGGGTTCCAGGTCTGGTTAGGGGATTTCTGATCAATATAAGGTTGGGAATTCAAGTACAAATGGGTGAGGAGAAACCTCTGGGGTTGGTCAGCAACCAGCAAGTCCTAAATCTGCTATTACAGCCCCAAAACAGTCCCAAACAGCCACTGTTGGCTGGGGTAGACAGCAACAAGTGGGTACTTTCAAATGTTTCAAGCGTAGAGAGCCGTGCATAGATCTTCGGATTGTAGGAAGAAGGCTATTATGTTGGAGGAAGTAAAAGAGCTTGAACATGAAGATGGAGAACCCTTTTTTTTTTTTTTGATAAGTAAGAATGTTATATATACGAATGGCTACTCTATGCATGAAAAACCTAGAGCAAACCCAGAAAATACAAGGAGGAAACAAAGAAAAAGCAAAAAAGAAAACCAATCCACAGATTAATTACAAAGAGAAAGAGAGCTAATGAAAGAAGGGAGAGAATTACTAGTCGTGAGTCCCCAAGCCCGAGACCAATAAAAAAGATTCCCACTAAAAGAAGCAAGCATCTGATCACGGGAGCTATTCAAATCCTCAAAAGTCCGCCGATTTCGTTCCTTTCAAATACACCAAAAGATGCACAACGGAACTAAATTCCATATCTGAGACGAGTGTTTCCCCAACCAATTCCACCAGCCAAAAAGCAATTCTGGGATCGAACTAGTTACAACCCAAGACAGGCCAAAAGTTATAAAGACAAAGCTCCATAACCGATAAGCCATCTCACAATGAAGAAGTAAATGATCTACCGACTCTCCACAATGTCTACACAAAATGCACCAGTCCACAAAAACCAGTCTCCTCAATCTTAGATTATCACCCGTTAGGATCTTATTCCAAGCTACACACCAAACAAAAAAGGAAACTCGCCTAGGGGCCTTTACTTTCCAAATAGCTTTCCAAGGAAAAACAATTGAAGGAGAATTCCTTAATTTGTTATAATATGACCGAATATCAAAATCCCCATTAAACTTCAACTTCCATCTCATCCGGTCTCCCACATCCGTTGGAGAACCCATTTTTAATCAACCTTCAAATGAGGTTGGTGGTGATTTTGAAGAAGAAGAGAGCTTGACACTTGTGATGAGGAAGACTCTTCTTGATCCTAAATTCAAATCCAAAGAAGATTGGTTGAGAACCAATATTTTTTATACAGCTTGCAGCATTGGAAGAAGAGTTTGTAGTATGATCATTGATGGGGGAAGTTGTGAAAATGTGGACTCTCAAGAGGTGGTTGATAAGTAGAAGCTTTTTTTTGATAAGTAATAAGGATTTATTGATAACGAAAAGATAGAGACACCCAAGTACATAGGAAGTATAAAGGGGTGTACATATCAAATACAGAAATTACATAAATTGAGAAAATCCAAAAAAGAAGAAAAATGATGGTTTCTCCATACTGAGAACCAATCCAGTAAGGTTCTGAAAAAAAGAAGCTTGAGATCAGGCATAGAATGCTCATTGTTTTCATATGGTTGATAAGTTGAAGCTTGCCACTCAAGATCACCCATATCCTTACAAACTCTATTGGTTCAAGAAGGGTAATGAGGTGAAAGTAACGAAGTGTTGCTTGGTGCCATTTTCTGTCCAGAAGAAATATTTTGATGAAGCTTGGTGTGATGTAGTACCAATGGATGTGTCTCATATCCTTCTTGTAAGACCTTGGCAATTTGATCACCAAATGATGCATGATGGGAAGAAGAACACCTATACCTTAAGCAAAGACAATCAACAATTTAATTTGCTGCCAATGAAGGAAAAGGTGACTTCTAAATCCTCTACAACCTCTTTACTAGCTTCTAAAAACTTCATTCAAGAAAGTCGAGATGGTGGTTACATTTTGGCATTAATTCCAGTCAACACAGTGGCTGGAATTGATGTTCCTAGTGCTGTCACTGAGTTATTACAACAATATGGTGATGTTTTTCCCCATGAGTTACCTCCCGACTTACCTCCTCTGCGAGACATTCAACATGCCATTGATTTGGTATCGAGAGCACCCCTTCCAAACAAACCAGCATATCGTATGGCTCCAAAGGGGAAGGAAGAGTTGCAAAAACAAGTTCAAGAGCTTCTTGATATAGGCTCCATTCAGGTTAGTATTATTTGTGCAGTACCCACTCTCTTAACTCCTAAGAAGGATGGCTCTTGGAGGATGTGTGTGGATAGTAGAGCTATCAACAAGATCACAATCAAGTATCATTTTCCGATTCCTAGATTGGATGACATGCTAGATTGCTTGGTGGGTTCAAAGATGTTTTCCAAGATTGATTTGCGAAGTGGGTATCATCAAATTAGAATTCGCCTAGGAGATGAATGGAAGATGGCCTTCAAGACACATCATGGATTATTTGAATGGCTTGTTATGCCATTGGTTTGACAAATGCACCTATCACTTTCATGAGGGTGATGACATAAATGTTGCAAAGACTGCTAGGGATTTGTGTTGTGGAGTGTTTTGATGATATTTTGGTGTATAGCTGCTGTTTGGAGGATCACTTGGCGCATTTGCAGCTTGTGCTCAACATTTTGAGGAGAGAAAAGTTTCATGGTAATATGAAAAGGTGTAGCTTTGGGATGGATCAAGTGGTGTTTTTGGGGTATGTTGTGTCTTCCAAAGGAGCATTCATGGATGAAAACAAGGTTAAGACAATTGTTGATTGGCCTACACCTTCTAGTGTGCATGAGATGAGGAGTTTCCATGGTCTTGCTACCTTTTATAGAAGGTTTATTAGCGATTTTGGGGAAAATGGGCTTTTGCTCTTATTTTAATATAAATAAAAAAAAATAAAAAAAATCTAGTACAATGTCCTTGTTTTGAAACTATTAAGCACCGTGTCCCTGTTTTGAAACTCAATTTTAACAAAATCGAGTTACAGGTGGAATTCGGCTTTAAAAAAGTCGAGTTCTATGCATATTTTGCCACTTAATGTCGAGTTTCACTTTAAACTTTACATATAACTCGATTTTGAGGACATCAAGTTTTATACAGAACTCGATTTTGTTAAAATCGAGTTTCAAAAATAGGGACATTCTGCTAAATAGTTTCAAAATAGGAACATTGTGCTAGATTTTTAAAAAAATAAGGGCAAAAGCCCATTTTCCCCAGCAATTTCAGCACCATTGCAGCACCTCTCACCAATTGTCTCAAACAAAAGTCCTTTGTTTGGATTGTTGAAGCCCAAGAAAGCTTCCAACTTTTAAAGAGGAAGTTAACCGAAGCTCCTATCCTTGCCTTGCCCAATTTTGACAAGATATTTGAGCTTAATTGTGATGCATCAGGAGTTGGAATTGGTGTGTCCTTAGCCAAGAAGGACAGCCCATAGCATTCTTTAGTAAGAAGTTGAACGAAGCAAAACTTAGGTATTTTACCTACGACAAGGAATTCTATGCTATTGTTCAAGCCATCAAGCATTGGAGTTACTATTTGGCCTACAAAGAGTTCATTCTACACACCGATCATGAGGCTTTGAAATATCTCAATAGCCAATCGAATGTGAATAAAAGGCATGCTAAGTGGGTAAGCTTTTTGCAGCAATTCACTTTCTCATTGAAACATCAATTGGAAATTCTCAACAAAGTGGCTGATGGGTTGAGTAGGAGGACTAATTTCTTGGTGGAAATGCAAACAAAGGTCGCTGGTTTTGAAGTTCTCAAGGAGAATTACCAAGATGACCCACATTTTGGTAATCTATACCAACAATTGCAACAGGGACTGCAACCTGCCAGGTCTGACTTTTGGTTGAAGGATGGATTTCTTTTCAAAGGGCTGAAATTATGTTTGCCTAAATGTTCTCTAAGAGAGTTGATGATTGTTGAACAACATAATTTGGGCATTTGGGGCATTTTGGCAAATCAAAGACCCTAGAATCCCTTAAACAAGACTACTTTTGGCCAGGAATGACTAAAGATGTTGAGCAGCATGTTCAAAGGTGCTAAGTTTTGTCAAAAAGGAATCGGTACAGCCACTAATGCAGGTCTGTATTTACCTCTTCCAGTGCCTAATAAACCATGGGAATGTATTAGTATGGATTTTGTTCTTGGCCTTCCACCTACACAATGAAAGAATGATTCAATCATGGTGGTAGTGGATTGTTTCTCCAAGATGGCGCACTTCATCCCATGCAAGAAGACTTCGAATGCTTTCAATGTGGCTGTTTTATTTTTCAAAGAAGTCTAGAAGCTTCATGGTGTGCCCCTCTCTATTGTTTCCGACAAGGATGCTAAATTTCTTGATCATTTTTTGGTGAACTCTATGGCACAAGATAGGAACTGAATTGAGCTTTAGCACTTCTTTTCACCCTCAAACGGATGGTCAAACTAAAGTTATCAACCGGAGTCTTAGAAATCTCTTAAGATGCTTGATTGATGAAAATACAAGGAATTGGGAAAGTATCCTTCCTTTGGCTGAATTTGCTTACAACTGTTCTCTTAATCGGGCTATTAACACATCTCTTTTTGAAGTTGTGTATGGGAATAAACCTTTGAGTGTCTTAGATTTGGCACCCTTGCCACTTTCTAAGAGGGAGAATATAAGAGCAACAAAAATCCATGCCCAAGTCAAGGAGAGAATTGAACATTCCAATACTAACTACAAGGCTGTTGCTGATGTTCATCGAAGGAGATTAATTTTCAAGGAAGGGGACCTCATATGGGTGATTTTAACTAAAGGGAAGGTGTCCTCAAGGCTATTATTCCAAGTTGGGAGCAAGGAAAGTAGGTGACGCAGGACAACCAGAACAAAATTGAAACAACAATAAAATAAATGGATATGACCTAGGAGTCAGCACCTAGATCTTGCTTGGAGTCAGCACCAAGCGGGGATACTAGGAGTCAGCATCTAGGGTAGACCTGAAGTCAGCACCAGACCAAAGAAAGACCAAACGGCCATTGTTTTCATTCATCAAAATATCAACTATCTCCTCAAGGAGTACAATAGGTTGCTTATAAAAGATTGCTAAACCCTAGTTCTAATTGGTTAGGAAACCCTAATTGCCTTATTACAAAAATAAATTTGCTTTCCCAAATTAAAATACTAATAGCCTAATAAACTACTAGGACCTAAAACATAAAAATACAGTTGACTTGCAAACATAAATAATATTTTTTTTTAATAGGTAATAACAAATTTATTGATAATAGAAGTACAATGGATTTACGATAGTAAACTCACTGCACTGATAAAAATACAAACCAATCAAAAAGAAAGACTAGCAGAATTAAGAAAATCAAATAAAGAATGACAATGTGTAAACCCCCAAATACGAGACCATTCAAACAAAGTCCTATGCAGCAAAGACTTCACACAATCTACAAGTCTCTTAGTTTCCTCAAAAGTTCAGGCATTGCGCTTCTTCCAAATTAACCACATAAGACATGTTGGAACCATGTTCTACACATTTGAAGTGTGACTCCCTAACCAATTCCACCATGCAGAGAGAAGAGAAACAACGTTCTTCGGCATCACCCACTGAACCCCAAACAAACGAAGGACTTCACTCCACAAGGTATGAGCATACTTACAATGGATCAATAAGTGATCCGCAATTTCCTCTTCACATCGACGAAGGCAGCACCAATTAACAAGAGGTAAATGCTTCTTAACAAGGTTGTCTATAGTAAGTATCCCACCCCTAGCAGCTGTCCATAAAAAGAAAGCCACCATTTTAGGGACCTTAACACACCATATGCTCTTCCAAGGAAAAGACACCAACGGGGCTACTAGCAATGAGAAATAGAAAGAGGGCACATCAAAAACACCACTACGATTCAATTGCCATATCATGGTGTCATCACCCCCTCTAGGTAGCTTGGATGAGATATGCGCAAAAAAATCATAAAAGATCCCTGTCTCCCAATCCTGAAAAGCACGACGGAAATGTAAGTTCCAGCTTCTACCACCCCCATCCGGTGCATAGTCAACCATATCAGAAATCATAGCTGACTTATCCATAGCAATAGCAAACATAGCCGGATATAAATCCTTCAGGGCAGTAGGGCTTCTCCAAGGGTCATACCAAAATCTGATACGAAAACCCTCACCCGCTGCATACAACACATGACCAAAAAAGCTCTCAACCCCCTTCCTAATGTTCTTCCACATACCACATCCATGCGTCCCTCTAACAACTAGTACACCATCCCCCATTGGCCTCCCCATATTTGGAAGCTATAACTTGCCTCCATAAATGTGTAACCTCATTCCCAAATCGCCATAACCACTTCCCAAGCAAAGCTTGGTTAAATAGCCCAATCTTCCGGATCCCCAAGCCACCTACCTCCACGGGCCACACAACTTTCTCCCAAGCAACAAGTGAGAATTTAAAAACATCATTAGATCTCCCCCAAAGGAAATTCCTCTGAATCCTCTCTAATCTGTCTGCCACATGTTGTGGAATAGTGAACAAAGATAAATAGCATGTAGGAAGACTTGATAGGGTACTCTTCAATAAAGTAAGTCTACCCCCTTTTGACAAATATAACTGCTTCCAACCTGCAAGCCTTTTTTCCATCCGTTCAATGATAGGGTTCCATATTGAGGAATCCGTATAATGTGCCTCCAAAGGCATACCCAAATAAGACATGGGTAAACAGTCTATCTTACAATATAAAATACGAGCTAAGGCATCCAAATTCCCAACCTCACCAACCGGCACAATCTCACTCTTGCCAACATTTACTTTCAGTCCTGTGATAGCTTCAAAGAAAATTAGAACCATACGAATATGTAATAATTGTTCCTCGGATGCATCACAAAAGAGAATAGTATCATCAGCAAACAAAAGGTGAGAGATTTGCAAACCACCACTTGCATTGGGACTTGCTTGGAAACCACTGACAAAGCCTCCATCTTCTGTCCTTTTCAACAATCTACTCAACACCTACATTACCAATAAGAATAGGAGTGGAGATAAAGGATCCCCTTGACGAAGACTACGAGAACTGCCAAAGAAACCAGCTGGAGACCCATTAACAAGCACTGAAAAACAGGCAGTAGAAATACACATCTTCATCCATCTCCCCACTTCTCCCCAAAACCCATCCTCTCCATAAAGCACTCCAACTCACATGATCATAAGCCTTCTCAATATCCAATTTAATAATCACACCCGGAACATCACTCTTTAATCTACTATCCAAGCATTCATTTGCGATTAGAACAGAGTCAAGAATCTGTCTTCTCCCAACAAAAGAATTTTGGGAATTAGAAATAAGTTTATCCGGAACACAGCGAAGTCTATGTGCCAAGACCTTAGAAAGTAGCTTGTACAAACTACCCACAAGGCTGATAGGGCAAAAATCTCTAATATTGACTGCACTAAGCTTCTTGGGTATCAAACACAAAAATGTGGCATTGAGAGATTTTTCAAAGATACATTCTTTGTGGAAGTCTGCAAAAAAAGCCAAGATCTCCTTCTCAAGAACACACCAGCATTTTTGGAAGAAAGCCATAGTAAAGCCATCTGGACTAGGGACCTTATCACCCTTAGCCTCTCGAAGGACTGCAATGATCTCCTCCTTCTCAAACTCCCTTTCTAAAGTAACCCTATCAGTTTCATCCAGATTTGCAAACTCTAAACCATCAATAGTGGGCCACCAAGATTCGGTCTCCTGGTACAAAGACTTGTAAAAACCCACCACTTGATCCTGAATGGCAGACTCATCCTCATACAAAATGCCATCAACTTCCGCAGCCCTCATAGCATTTGTACGTCTATGAGAATTAGCAAGCCTATGAAAAAACCCAGTATTATTATCCCCTTCTTTTAAGTACAGAGCCTTCGATTTCTGCCTCCAAGAAATCTCCTCCAAAGAAGCTAAATACTCAATTTTAGCCTTTATCTCAAGTCTTCTTGCACTATCTGCCGATGACAAAGATTGCATCCCTTCTCTCAAGTCTAAGTCCAAAAGCTCAACCAGCAAGCATTTTTTCCTAAAAGACACATCCCCAAAAACATGTTTGTTTCAATGCTTCAAGTCTCCCTTAAGAGCCTTCAATTTGCAAGCTAGAACATAACTAGGAGACCCCACAAAATGGTAACCGTTCCACCAACCTCGCACAAGATCCACAAATCCCTCCACCTTAAGCCACATATTCTCAAATTTGAAAGAAGTCTTTCCCCTCGACATTCCACCTGCCTCCACTAGAAGAGGACAATGGTCCGAAATCACTCGAGGAAGAGGCCTTTGAGTCACATCCAAAAAGTGATCCTCCCAATCAGCGGATACCAGCACTCTATCAATTCTAGACATAGAAGGGTTCTTTGAGTCACGGAACCAAGTATACTCGCTTCCCACCAAAGGTATATCAACCAAAAAATTCCTCTCAATAAAGTTCGAGAATTTGAACATGGCTGGACTAAAAGAAGTGCAACCAAGACGCTCTGTTGGGTATCTGATGATATTAAAATCACCAAAAACACACCAAGCTGCACTCCACCTCCCTCTCACACTATCAAGTTCAGTCCACAAAAAATCCCTAAGACCATCAGCATTCGGACCATACACCCCTGTACATATCCAATCAAAACCATCTACCACACCCTTAAACAAAATAGAAACAGAAAAGCACCCAACCAGAACATCCATTTTTTTATATACCCTCGTGTCCCAAGCCAAAATAACTCCCCCTGCTGTATGAGTGGCATCCAAAGCTACCCAATCAACAAAAGGACTACTCCAAAGGCTTTTCACAACAGCAGAATTGACAGAATCTAATTTAGTTTCTTGGAAACACACTACATCACACTTCCACTCCTTGAGTAAATTCTATTGTTTAATCCTCTCACATTCCAAGATAAGATTTTCAAATTCATGGACAACTAACTGAACCCACCCTACAGAAATTCTCAATTCCTCTGGTTTGTCGACCAGATTACCCCTCATAGTTGACGGAAGAGACTAAATTCCTCAATTCCCTCATACCTTTTTTAGTTGAAGAGGTATTGCGGTGAAGACTACTGGTTGTAGCTTGCTTTTCCCACACTTTCTCAAGCTTTTGAAAGAAATCAATGCACTGATGCTCACATGAATCAATAGGAAATCCCACATATTTACTAAAGCCTTTAATCTTCCTCTTCACCCACACTGAAGGTTCCATATCCTCCCCCACAAGAAAATCATTCAGTGCAGCCTCTGATACTATATCCAAACCCCCATGAGGATCCCACTTAGCCAGAGGTACACAATCCAAAGCATTATCACTCTCCTCATCCTTACCTGACCCCTTGGGGTTAACCCAATCCAACAACAAAATTTCATCATCCTTAGAATCAAAACCAAGCTCAGATAGAGGAGAGAAACAATTTTTACCCAGCAGCTTGTGGTGGCGGATCATATCGGAGAGTTCAACAACCGAAAGAGACGGGGAAGCATCGGACTCAGCGTTGACAGACTGCCCATCGGAGTTTAGAACAGCACCGGAGTTTGGGAAGTTGTCCGCTGCACTACCGGCGACAACCACGGTGTCACCCAAACAACCCACCTCAGCCCCGCTTGATTTATGGCCCACTAGAAGACCACCAACAGCCCCAACCTCATCACCGTACCCATCAGACCTTGGAAATACTCCACCCAACTCGCCGGAACCCAGAAACACCATCAGAAACTTCTCGGCTGAGCCATGGGGGTCCGATCCTTCACTACACTGGGGTCCCGCCAAACTATTGCAGATCGAAACCTCCTCCACACACCCATCAGCCCTTGGGAAGTCCCCACCCAGCTCATCGTTGAGCGGTGACAGCTCCAGAACCTTCTCAGCTTGTGAGCCTGAACCTTCGCCCACCTCCCACAAACTTCTTTCAGTCAACCTTTCCAGATTTTTAATAAACTCATTTTGGGCTTTAGTTGGTTTGGCCTATTGAGCTTGATCACATGTTATTGGGCCTAACTTAGCACCTGTTGGTTTGACAAAAGTACTCCAACGTACCTTACGTTGTGTATTCCCATCAAAGGCAGCAGTTATTTTTAATGAAAAGTGGGCCTAGGTCCATCTGCCAGAAGGGCCAAGTAAGGGGCAACTATTTATGGAAGGCTTATTTGAATTTTGAAGGAAATCAAATACCCCAAACTCTCCTTCTGATTTAACTTCCTAGGAATATTTGGAAACTGATTCTCCTGGCATAACTTCCTTCCTGATTTCACGTCGCCATTAAGATTTTCCCAAATTTGATTCCTTGAGTTTCCGGTGGATTTTTCTAGCCCACCACCGCTAGCGACCACCTCTGTTCCCAGCCTAGATGCTGATTTTCCCAAGAAGAATTCACGTAGCTTCATTTCAAAGAAAGCCCAACCTCCCTTATTCCTCCCTTCCGGGACACACAAACAACCACGTCTTGCCCCATTATGATACTCGGAGATTTCCACAAAAAGACCACTCTTGTTTGACCTACTAGAAAACTCCAAGAGTTTGTACTGCTCATGAAACCGTTTGAAAAAGTGTTTCTTGCTAAAGTCCCAACGGCACAGCTCTACTAAACAAGCAATGGTCCAATCCAACCCCGCTCTACCAACCCGGAGAGAGCCACGATACCTACCCCTATTTTCAGTAATGGCATAAGCATCCATACGACCCCCATCAAAAGCCAAGAGAAATGACTTTGAATCAATACGAAAAGAAAAAGAGTGCTTCACCTCTGGTACCCCTGGTTTGGCTGAAAAAGGCTTGGGAGTGGGTTTAGGCAGGTGCTGTGAAGGCTTGGGATTTAGGGGTAAGGAGGTCTGGGTTTGGGGAGGGATAAACTGACCAAATTGAATTGGCCAAAAGAAGGGTTGTGTGAGTGGGCAAGGATAAGGGGGAAGGAATTGTTGTGGAGTAGGAAAAAAATTTTGGCCGGCAGGGGTAGAATTGGAGGCTGGGTTGGCAGGGAAGAAGGGAGAGATGGTAGTCGTTGTGGGAGCATTTTTCAGCCACATTTAAATATTGTTTGATTAGCTTTAGTTTTTGGCTGCTCTTTCTTGTGTTTTTGGTTGTATGTTTTTGTTGTAGTTTCAATTGGCCTGCTGAATATTAAATAATAATTTTCTTTCATCTCCCGCATCATTCTCCTTTGATTGGAGAAAACTCGACCTCGAGTTTTAAAACATTGAAGGATTAGGATGTTGACAAATAACACTTGCTTCAAGTCTGAAATCATCTTAGGGAGCACAGGGAAAAAAAAAACCTTGAATTCCACCACATCAAACTCATTTGGAATAACAAAATCAATGTGTGGAATCAGTATAATCTCTTCTTGAACCTTATGAACCGTAGGAAGCACTGTGGTTTTAACCTTTTCGACTTCACCAAGATGTAGATCTTCAAGGACTGTGGAGGGTTGATTAGAAGCACATTCAACAACTTCAACTTTCACATCATGTGCACCTTCTAACATAATACTCTCTTTAGGCAACATCTCTTCACCTTGTTACTCTTCAATAAATTCATTTCCTTGCACGCATGTTAAAGCAACACTTGTCGAGGCATATACGTTTGTGCCAACATTAGGCTTTGGTGTTGCTGGAGGAGTTTCCACGACCAAGATATCATCGTCAATGTTGTCTTCGATTGGGGCAGCAATAAGTTCATTGTGATCAGGTATCCTTGGTTTCCCAATTGAATCGGTTTGAGTCTTCTTTTGCTTCATCTGAGCAATCCTGTCTTGAACATTTTTCATGAGCTTTACAAATAATTCCTTTAATTCCTTGGTAGATAACTCCTTGGGAGATTGTTCAAAAGTGCGTTGAGGGAATGAAATAGGATGAGGATGAGAATTCATCATATTTGCTTCAACTTGAAAAGTACCACACTGAGATTAGGGTAGATACTTAGCTCGATTATGGTGACAAATACTCATCACAAAGGTTTTCTTTCATATCTTCCCACACACTGATGGTAGGTTCATACCTCATATAGCGGAAATATTCAAGATTCTCCCAAAACCTTTGTGCTTTACCTCTTAACTTCAACTTGGCATACCTAACCTTTTTGTTATCTGCAAAATTTGCTTGCTCAAAGAATTGCTCCATCCCATTCATCCAGTTGACAAAATCTCGTGGATAAGTTTCATAACCATCAAAATAAGGTGCTTCTAATATTACCATGATTCTCTAAAATAGTGCTTCAACAAATAGTTGGAAGTTGGAACAAGAACCTGAGTTGCTGTGATGTTCTCTGGATAGATTGTTGGAATAGGCTTCTAAGACTATTCTCTCAAATAGTTGATGGGACTAGGCTGGTTGACAGGTTTAGATTTCGTGGGCTGGGTCTTTTTTTTTTTTTTTTTTTTTTGCAAAAATAATAAAATACACTGCTGCTTTAAGACACTACAGACACGGACTTAAAAGAAATTCAAACGGACTTAAAAGAAACTACAGACACGGACTTAAAAGAAACTCAAAGTACAGACTCTAAAAGGAACTCAAACCACGAACTAAAAAGAAAGACTACAGAAACTAAAAGAGACCGGCGATGGGCTTGCGGTGCTAGGGACCGGTGACTGTGGCGGCGTGATGACAGGGAAGGCAGCGATGGCACGATACATGGAGGAGTGGTGATGATGGTGTTGGCGGCGGTGGCTGTTGGGTCGGCGGCAGCTAAGTCCTAATTTGTGGGTTTCAGCGGTTGGTGGGTCAATATCAGCGGTGGTTGGTCGAGGTTGCCGATGGGTCTCGACGTGGGTCTCTTCTCTCTTTGTGGTTGCATGGGATTTGGAGACTTGATTGTGGTTTCTAGACTAGAGGTTTCTGGTTGGCTTCAAAATCTGGGTTTTTTTTTTTTTTTTTTGGGTGATATTTTTTGGCTCTTTCCTACAGTGATGCTTTAACAGATCGGTGTTTGCTCTAATACCAAAACTGACGCAGGACAACCAAAACAAAATTGAAACAACAATAAAATAAATGGATATGATCTAGAAGTCAACACCTAGGTCTTGCTTGAAGTCAGCACAAAGCGGGGAAACCACTAGGAGTCAGCATTTAGGGTAGACCTGGAGTCAGCACCAGACCAAACGGCCATTGTTTTCATTCATCAAAATATTAACTCTCTCCTCAAGGAGTACAATAGTTTACTTATAAAAGATTGCTAAATCCTAGTTCTAATTGGCTAGGAAATCCTAATTGCCTTATTACAAAAAATAACCTTGCTTCCCAAATTAAAATACTATTAGCCTAATAAACTACTAGGACCTAAAACATAAAAATACAATTGACTTGCAAATATAAATAATATTAAATAATAATTTTCTTGCATCTCCCGCATTAGTAGGTCCATGCAAAGTGTTGACTAAAATCAATGACAATGCCTACACAATCCAACTACCCCTTCATCTAAGCATTTCTAATGCCTTCAATGTGAAGCACTTGAAGCCTTATTTTCCAGCTGAAACTTGAGGGCAAGTTTCCTTTATGGAGGGGAGTATGATGTAGTCACCCTCTACCTTAGTCCAGCCAACCAACCCCCCCTCTACTCTTAGGACTGTCAATCAGCCACTCTCTACTCCTAAGCAAAAACAACCAGCCACCATTTCTGACCGCTTAGGGCAGGCAGCCTTATTTTGACATCTTAGATCTGCCATATATCCTCATTAATTCAGCTTTGACCTATGTTGTGATAGCCTGACTAGATGTAACTATTAGCTAGCTTATTCCCTAGTAGTTAAAGATTATAAATAGACTTGTTATGTAAGAGTAGAATCAGTTTTTGATGTAACTTTTAACTTAGTTTCAGACCTGGACAGAAACTCTGTTTCTCCAGTTATTTTCTCTGTAATTCCAGCTTTGATTCTTAATTTTAATTCAATTCTAATTCAAGTTCTCAATTATTTGATCTTGATTTCCATCAAGAAGAGATATACAAATAAGAAAGCCATGATCAACAAACAAAGTGTAAATTCGGGTCAGCATGTTTATGATTTTGAATATATTTAGAACTACTGGATGCATTCAACTGAAATGATAAAAATATTAATCAACATGAAAGAAACTGTTTATATCAAGATTTCTGAAACTAAAAATTTTATTATGACAATACTTACACAATTTGCTTATTCAACCACCCTCCCATTGTCTCATGAAGATGCAAAGGAAGATCCCAATGGTACAAAGTTATGCAAGGCTGGATACCTGCAGGAACAATGCTGTCAATTACGCATTGTTGGTGCAACTAAAAGGAAATCAACTATAAATTAATACCTTTTTCAAGAAGAGCATTAATAAGATTGTTGTAGTAATTAATCCCTTCATCATTGATTTTGGTTCCTAAACCATCTGCAACGATAAGCAAACCATGGAAAAATCCATTAATCATTCTAACTAAGCTCAGGCAGCACTGAAAATAAAACGCAACAATGATGAAAGCAATTTTCGTAAAACTCAACCTATATGAGGTGAAAACTAAGGCGTAATTTCACTTTACCACCCTAAATTATACCCCAACTTACCCTTTGCACCCTAAACTTTTAGAATGCACAGTTAGCATCCTAAAATATAACATGTGTTACACTCTGCACCCCATCATTAATTTTGTTGTTATCTTGGATGGAAAACCAAAGTTTAGGTTGTAAAGTGTAATTAAGAGTATAGTTTAGGGTTATAAAGTGTTATTTCTCATATGTTTTTAAGGGGTTGAGAAGAGGGGCAGTTGGGTCTTTCCATGTGATGCCATCCAAGATAACGGAAGAATTGACGGCATGGTGCAAAGTGTAACATGGGTTATAGTTTAAGGTACTAATCGTGCATTTTGAAAGTTTAGGGTGCAAATTGCAAAGTGTAATTTGTGGTATAGTTTAGGGTCATAAAGTGTAATTTCCAATGAAAACTAATCAGCATGGTTTTTCATGTCAATATTACGGTACAGCATGAAAACCAGGGATTGGAGATGTCAAAACCACTTATTCCTAAAAGGACAAATTGAAGGGTGAACATACATAGTCATACAACTTGTCTTCATTAAGGGTCTAACATCTTTATTTCAACCATTTAAGTAATGACTGTGCCTAATAGACCAAAAGAAGGCATATATACTTTTGGAAAAAGAAATTTCAAGAAAAGCTTCATGTATTAGAAGACATGGCCCTGAACTCTACTATATATATATATAATATATATATATATATATATATATGAATATAGGCATAGCATCGCCCCTTTTGTGTCAGCCTAAATAATTTTCATGCTATTATCACAAAACTATGCCTCATCTATGACAACCTGATCCAAATGTATCTTACACACACAAACAAAAAACATAAAAATGAAAAAGAAAGCACCTAGTCCATATCTATTTCATAAAATCAGAACTTATATAGCAACTGAAATAAGACATCCCCACCAGGGATTTGATGGGTATACAATCTGCATACTTCAATCATCCCCTATTCCATCTATTTTAAGTTTCATCAATACAGTTTTTATTACAATTTTTTTATATTTAAAATAGACTTGCATATTGTGCTAATGTAAAGATATACTAAAAGAGGCCAACTTCTGCCTGAACTTCTATAACCAAGTCCTACCTGAATTCTTTGCTCAGAGATCTCAACTATAGATATCCCAAATTCTAAATGCTTTAAATTTTAGTCAACTTTTAAAGTCAGCCCATATAAGTAGAGAAAATTGACAAAATAGTTGTACTATCTTATGTGGAGATTTAATGGGCAGGCTACTTGGACTGTGCTAAAGTCTTTGTTTTTGAGATCATTGTATGATTGGATGAGAGTGCTAGTACGAGTTCATTAGTCCTCTTTTTTGGATTATCTTGATTTTTTGAACTTCAGATTGTAATGACTAAACCATTGCACACTTCCTGTGTAATTAAGTGTTCTCCATTTTATTTTCACTTAAAAAAACGAAGAAAATTTACAATTAACTGCCTGTCTCAAATGCTACCACAACATTAGAACAACTCAAGTTGCGTCAAATGCATACGGATGACCCCAGTCTTACAGACTCATTTCATAATATATGAACTAAGCCTCCTGCATGCCGACTGATTGATTCTTTCTTATATTCTGGATTCCCAAATGGATATATCATGTACATAAATTCCTAATGTAATCCAAATTAGTTCAACTCTGGTTCAACTAAAACTCATACTTCTTGAGACTAAGTGCCAAGGCAGGGATATGGGAAGAAGGGAGGTAAACAACTAGATGAGGACTCAGAAGGAAATAATAATAATTAGTATGTTCCAATCACTAATCATATGTACAACCAATATACTCTTCCTGAACAGTAATGAAAAAGTATTAATGATAAAATGCATTAAACATTGTAATAAAAGGACATACCAGGGAAGATACGAGACCATGATATCGAAAAGCGATAATATTCGAATCCCAACTTGGCTATAAGTTCAACATCTTCCTGTATATCAGTATTGAATCAAATAATCTAAACCTAATGCAACTTTAAAACAGAACATAAAAGTGATACGAATCAAATTTGTTTTCCAATATACCAAGGGAAAAGGATCAATGTCCACATACAAGAACTACACATACACAAATTCAAGTAAACTTGATGAGGCCTTAATCCAAACCAAATTTAGGTTGATTCCAAGGATCCTTTTCCAACTGGTTGGGATTAGCTAACATATATCATTGTCCTCCATTCTATCTTATTTAAAGTCACAGTTTACAACTGGGTGGGATTAACTAACATATATCCTTGTCCTCCATTCTATCTTATTTAAGGTCACAGTTTACATCACAGTTCATATGTGTGTGTGTATATATATCACATCGATTTGGCTACTTCCATCTATGTTTGGAAATAGAAAGCTTAAACATTAGTATTGAAAAAAAATACAGAAAAACAAGCATCTAGCTAGAGATCAAACTGCTCAGTACTTCCATTTCACAATCAGGAATGCATTAAAAGGTGACGAAACATGCCAATAAAGCCAAATTGCATAATAAGAGATAAAAAATGTTTGAACAGGTGTAATGCACTGAGAAGTTTTAGATGTAGAACTGGGAAATATGCAATGTCATTTGTGAAGGATGATGATTCATATTCCTTTCTTTTTTTGATAAGTAAGAAAGATATATATATATATATATATATATATGATGATTCATATTAATAAATAACAAATTAGTGATAATAGGAAAAAATTATGGATTTTTATCTAAATCCTCTATAAATCAACAACCATTTAATGAAATACTTTATATTCACACACACACACCCAAAAAAAAAAAAAAAAAAAAAAAAAGATTATGGCTTATGTGACAGATGTTTCTTCACAGTGTATGGTGTTTCTCTTAGATTTGGAATTGGGATCAAATAAGTCAAATAGCCCACAGGACACATGGTGCATCCACTTGATAACAAAGACAAATCTCAAACTAGCATAATTATGTTATAAGTATCTAAAACGGGGCTAATTACTATATAAGCACTACAAGGGCAATCAACCACAAAGGAATAAAATAACTGTGAGTCACTCAATACATTGTTACTAACCTTGTATCTATGATATTGATCCACTGCCACATCACCATTGCTTTTGTCAATGATCTTTCCTAACAAAACAAAAGGTCGGACAAATAAGTTTCTAAAAATGCAGAAAATAAAATTCATCCACATCAACCCAAAACTTGTCATGGAAAAATTTGTTATAAGCTTGTTAAAAAAAAAAGAGAGAGAATTACCCTCAGTGTGTGAAAAAGCATCCCAAATACTTGGACCCCTACCACCCTCCTTGTAGGCTCCTTCCACCTACAAAAAAACAACAAGGAGACTAAATTAAAAAAGTGTGAGTTTTCCATTATTTATGGAAACTACATTAACCAACACACACACACACACACACACACACACACACACACAAAAACCAGACAAGCTACTTTTCTTATTAACATTTCCAAAAGAAACATTTTGCAAGTTAGAGTTGATATTCATTTAGTTTCACATATCAAGGAAACATCACGAAGGAGAATACTGTGCATGTACTTGTGTGTTGTGTCCCCTACTTGGGAGGCTGTAACTTCTATTTCTGCTAAAAATGATGATCTTTCACCTAGGTGTCCATACCCTTCCTCATACTAGAGAAAGATGATCCTTTGAAACTTAGAGCCATATATCAAAGATAATGTTCTTCCAAAAATTTAATTAAATGACACCAATCACTTAGATTTTGCACAATAGTATGCAACAAAAAACTATGCCAGAAAAGGCCAAAAAGAGAGCATAAGAAAAACTAAAAAGAGAGGAAGCAGCAAGCATGCCTCTCAGATATAATAGCCCATAACAACAAATAAATTCATAGAAATCACATGATACGACGAACCCAAAGAAATCAATTTGATAAAAAAAATTATGATCAATTTACACTTCTTTTTTCCGACAAGAAATCAAAACTGGTCAACCAAAAAGGCTTGGAAAATTGTAACACAAAACCCATATCGTAATTTGTAAGAAAATGGATAACAAAGCTGATTTCTTTTTGTAAAATCTACAATAAGACAGTAAAAATGAGCAAATACCCAGATCATTATTTGTCAGAATATAAATATAAACAAACGAGAAAATGTGACTGCAGAGATAATGGTAGAAGGAGAACCTGATAGGCAGAAGTGGCCACGCCAAAGAAGAAGTTTGGAGGGAAGTCACTACGAGTCACTTCCTTCTTGTTGGACTCATCACCTTCATATTCCTTCAACAACTCCTTCTTTGCCATTGTTATTGTGACTAAAACAGAGAGAGTGAGTCAGTGAGTCATGAAGAAATAAATAGGAGATTGTTGTGGAACTCCCTTTCCAAATAACAATAAATATAAAAAAAAATGAGTTAGTTGTCACGTTTCAAAACAATGTTAAAAAGTAGCATCTTGAGTGTCTAAAACTCGAGTTCCAAAAAAAAACTCAAGTTTTTAAGTCTTGATTTGTAAGCGGGATGGGTCTGATGTAGAAAAAATCTACATGGAAATCGAGTTTTAAAAAGTCGAGTTCCATAAATCGCAGGAAAACGCCGCTATAGGGCTTTAAAAAGTCACTATAGGGCTTAAAAAGGCCACTATAAGGCTCCCTGAACCTGGTACGGGATGATCATACTTATAATAAAAAAATTTGCAGGAAAACGCCGCTATAGGGATTCAAAACGTCACTATAGGGATTAAAAACGCCACTATAGGGCTCCTTGAAGTGTGGGACGATCATATAAAAAAAAATTTGCAAGGAAACGCCGTTATAGGGCCTTAAAACGTCACTATAGGACTTAAAAACACCACTATAGAAACTTGAGTTTCTAAAACTCGAGATCTATGTAGCAATTTTTAGCCAACTCAGCAGTTCACAACAACTGCAAAGCGAGTTTATAAAACTTGATTTTTAATTGAATCTCAAGTTTTTAAAACTCAAGATGTTACTTTTCTTAAAACTTTGAAACGGTTCCTAACTTACTACTTTGAATATCTATTAACAGCTATTCTTCACATTCCCTCGATTGTTGTGGCTAGACATGGCAAAACTGGTCCCAATTTTTTGACACACCAGACCCAAAAAAATACCTGATCCAGATCCCATTTTTTGACTCGAAGTAAAAACAAGTTGACTCATAACCTGATCCATATTTTTTGCGGGTCAACCCGACCCTACCCGAACTCGAACCATTTTTTAAAACTTTTTTTTTTGTACAAAAAAAAAAAATTAAGACAATATTGGTTTAATTGTTTGTTGTGAGTTTCAAGGAAACAATTGAGACATTTACATAACTGCATGCAAATTAATTGAAAGATGAATGGTTGAGCATTCTGTAATGAGTAAAGAGTTTTAGATATCAAATAGCAAAGTACATGTCAAGATACAGTAGAGTTAAAAACATAGATTTAAAATTATAGACATGTTTGAAAAATATTCACAAGTGTGAAAATAGTGAAGCCAAAGTATGAAATTAGTATAAATTATGAATGTTTAGACTTATTTTTTTTAACAATTTATGTCCAAAATAAACAGTTTTTCAAAATAAATTATGATACTTCCTAGAGTATATGTTGCTTAACATTGATATGATATTCATAAAAGAGACCATGTATAAATAAGTAAACAATTAAATTTTAATGTATATATCAGAATGAAATAGAGTGTCAACCACAATAGATAATATATTATAAAATTAATTTTCAAAATCGTAAATTTCTTATATGCTTTTATTCTTTGTCAAATGAGTTATCCAATAAGTCATTTGTAATTTTGTTTTATATTTTGGGATGTTGATATTGTGTAGAAATAAAACTTATGTATTTTTTTTTATGGTAAAAACTTGTGTATTTGTTTTACTTATCTTTGTGTTATTTTGTTTTCTTTGTGTTATTATTGAATAATTATTAATAATTTTAACTAAGTTCATTCTTGATATAAGAGGTGAATTCAAAGTAATGCATTTTACATTAAGTAATTTGTTGTATGACTTTCCAAATGACAAATACATGTTGATGATACATAGAAAATCAGTAGGCTGAATGCTCCGAGCTTTAATGGATTAGAGGTTGTTTGAAAGGCCTGAAAAGAAAGAAACACAAGATCAATGGTAACCAGGGTGAACTGGCCAAGAACCCTCAGATGCTTAAGTTAGTTTTTTCTTATAACTTAAGAATTCCAACTTTTGAGAAGAGGTGGCAAAACTTACTTTCGTTTGAAGTGGATGAGTCCTTATATAGTGAGCCTTGGAGTGGTTACTTGATTGGTAACTTCCTCAAACCGCAAGGAAGTTACAAGGTTTAGATTTAATTTCTACAACAGCTATAGAAGTTAGAAGATTTAATCTTGTCTTCTATAACTGCCATTAGAAGTTAAGAGTTTAGTGAGAAGTTAAAGCGATGAACAAGGATTTCGCTTATTCTTCAAAATATTAGAACGTGGTTCGAATGATAAGCTTTTGTGCATAAATTCATTTCAAAGATTTTCTAAGTGTTGAGGGGTCGTCTAGGTGTTTCTATGCTGGATGACCTTCTTAGATTGGACGAACTCCTTATGTTGGACGACCTTTCTGGATTTGGACAACACCTTGGATGAACTGGAGATGGCCCAATTTTTGTAGTTTCTTATATGAACTGGACGACAACTCAAGGACGAACTATATTTGTTTCTCATCCCCATTAGTTGCCCCCTTGTCCTTGTCTTGTCTATTATTAGAACGCCCTTTTTTTTTACACATGGCCCAATTTGATGTATTTCAATCATGTCGTTTCGTCTTTCAAAAAACATGCCACGTGGCTTCTCATGGTGGTCCCGTCATTTTAGATGCCAAGTCTCGTTGCCTATAAATAGTAGAATTCCTTTCCTACCCTTTCACATTTCTAAAATTTTCTCCTATGACATTTTTCATCCAGCTCCTCGTCTAGAAGTCTTCCTGCGTCCTTAGGCCTTCCTCATTTAGAAACAGGTATTTTCTTCATCTTCATCTTTAGGTTTTCCTTTAAGTTTTATCTCAGATGTCTAAAGTTGTAATATCCTTGTCTAGCACTAGTGATAATAGGGAGATAGATGAGTATCATGACAGTACTAGTGATAGTGGTTCCAGTAGTAGCAGTGGCAGTAGGAGTAGTAGTAGTAGTAGTAGTAGTAGTAGTGGAGGGAACACCACGGACGAGCAATACACATCTGGGGTTCTAGGGGTTCCCTTAGAAGTTCTTCAAGATGTACTTAGGACAAGGGCAACTTCTAGGTCGTAAGCTGGTACCTCCACGAGTGTTCCTTTGTCCACCGCTTTAGACGAGGTAGAAACTGTGTATAGCTGTGCTGTAGGCGTCCATTCAAAGACAGATGAAAAAAGGCTTATTTCCTTTAGAAGCCGGTATCAAATTCCAGACAACCTTAACCTTAGGTTGGCCATTCGTGGTAAGTGGTGTTGTGACCCTTGTTTTGGAATTGGTGTTTATGAGGCTTATCTCTTGGGGGGACTTAGGTTGCCACTCAATGCTTTTGCTAGAGAGTTACTTACTAGGTTAGGTTTAGGAGTATGTCAATTTAATCCTAATGCATGGAGACTGGTCATTTCTATGCAAATTTTGTAGAGGGAGGTGTTTGAAAGGGACCATTCTCTCACTGTGGACGAGTTCCTTTATTGTTACAAACCCTCAGAGATTAGTCAATCCCTTGGTTTTCATCAGTTCAAGGCCAGGGGTAAAGATTGTAGGTGAATATAGTCCCTTCCCACATCTGATAGAAATTGGAAGATAGAGTTTTTCTTCTTCTTTGATTTTTGGGTTGGAAACCCTATTGAGGTTGGCATGAATCCATTCGCCCCTTTTACTAGAGAACTAGGACCTCGTTCATCCAGAAGGTATGTTTCTTTCCTATTAAATATTTCCTATCTTTTTTGAATTCGTCTAACATTTTTCTTCCTCCTTTTCTTCTTTCTTTCTTTTTATTTATTTTTATTTTTTTTAGCTGTTAGACGACCTTCCTTGAGCAGATTTCATCTTAAACGCATCCAGAAGGCTCATCTATTTGCTGATAGGAGTTTTCATTCTTTGGTTACTCTCCAACGTCTTGCAACTTGGGGATTCGGACCTGAACCATCCCTTGAAGCTTTAGCCCACGAGCTTTCTACCCGTAGACATGAGTTTTACTTAGAAAGTTTCTTTCATTATTTGTTTTGTCCAGACTTAACACTTTTTTCCACAGGGATTGCAACCATGAAGGAAAACAAAGGGAAAGGATTAGTGGACGAGGTGACCTTGCCAGAGGCTTAGTCCCAGCCTCGTCCTTTTGCTAGAGACAAAAGAAAAAGTTTATCCAAGACGATTGATTTGGGAAATCTTCCTAGTCGTTAAGGAAATAAGAAGGCGAAGCATAGTTCGTCCAAACCTGGGGTAGTCAAATCTGGCTCAGTTATCCCCCCTACCTCTCAACAACTGTCCATCCAAATTCATGACCTGGACTCGTTTGTACCTGTTGGAGTCACTCCGTCCAAGCCTGTGGTAACCATCTCATCCTAGCCTTCTGGAAGACTTCCCATGAATCTTCTTGAGAACGAAGATCTTGCTTGGGAAAGGTTTCGAAAGGCTATGACCGACGAGGATGTGGCTGTGTGTTATGACATGTCCTTGAAAGAATTTGAACATTTAGCTATTCATGATCTCTTCAAGGAATGTTTTCATTATTGTTTTCATTTCATGTTATTTCACTTCACATCTCTCGTCTAATCAACTTCAATCAATTGCATATCTAGGTTATGTCAAAGTTCATAGTAGCGTCTAGGCAGGCTACTAAGATGGACCAAAATAGAAAAAGGTTGGAAGCAAAGATTAGTGAGGTGTAGGCAGACTGTAGGGGAAAGACTGAGGTGGCAGCCAAAGCAATGGACAAGGTTAGGGAGTTGAAGAACCTTGTTGAAAAGCTTAAGGCTGATGCCGTCGAAAAGGATACTCGTCTTGACCATCTTCAAAAGGGGAATGACGAGTTGTGCGCCCTTCTCAAAAAGGCCAAAGAAGATGCTGTTGAAGAGTTCAAAGCTTCCAACCAGTTTACCGTTCTTTCGAATGGGAACTACGCTGCTGGCTTTGAAGACTTCTGTATGGATGCTGAGGAATGCTTCCTTGAAGTTGACTTTAGCTCCATCATGCTCAATATTGGTGCTGCAAGCTCTCTCCTTCAAATGAGCTCTAAAGATGTCAACATCGAGGATGATGCCATTACCCAGCCTGCTTAGGACGAGCCTAATTCTAAAGATAACCCTCAGTGAAAGACGTTTGAAATATTATCTTGTCATCTTCCTTTTTTATTATATATATATATATATATATTTAGATATGAGGTTTGTTGTCTTGGACCATTTAAATTCGTCCAAGTACATTTGACTCATCCATGTTTTTGAAGTGAGTTTTCATACAATTGCCTTTTTAGGCTAACTTTATAAGAGTTTTTGGACAATGGTTGTCTACCCTTTTTTTTTAATATTTATGAATGAGTGTTTGTTTTAGTCTTCATTCTTTGTTCTTTGTTAAACATGCTATACTTTGTTCATCGACGAGTTTTCTTCTGTTTATATCGTCCATGTTATATCTAATGGTTTAAGTGTGGTCTGTCCACTTTGTGAAGGCACTTAATTCATCCATATTAGGACAACTTTTTTATGCTTAACATTCCATTTTTATTATATTTTGCACATGCAACTCATCTATGAACGGAATTTCTTTTGCCAACTTTCTTTGTCCATAAGTTTGACTTATAGCTTGCATTAATCTTCGTCTTTGGGCAAGATGTTTTCCAGGATTTGCTCATCTAGAGATTGGATTGTTTAACTGGTTAGGTTTATCCACGGATTTTGAATATTTTTGTGCACTTTTTTTCTCGTCCATTAGTTAGACGAATATACCTTGTCCATTTATTAGACGAATCTACCTTAGGTTTTACTTTGTCAATTGAATAGACAAATATACCTTAGGGTTTACCTCGTCCATTTATTAGACGAGCGTACCTTAGGTTTATTTTTCTTTGCTTTATCCTTATGAAAAGTTTATACATTATATCCTTGCATCTAGAGATTTTACTCGTCTTGGGTCTTTAGCCTTGTTGTGGATTAGTTTAAATGAAAACAACATGAAAGTTAGAAATTCACACAACATTTATATTGGGAATTCAAACATAACATAAACATCGTCCATAAGCATGGCACATGCTTAGAAGCTGGTGCCTTAAGTACATGACTTCGTCTATCATCTATCATAAACTTGTCCTTAGACAGTGCATAAGGTAGAAACTAACACTTTTTTAGGGAATTAAAATACTAAGCAACATATGTACTAATAACGAACACAAGTAAACATAAGTAACGGAAAACAACAAACTTTGGCTTGCCAAATATGATGCTCGTCTAGGATGATACCTCACTGGTAATATTTCCTTAAATGCTCAACATTCCAAGAGTGTTCCCGCTTTCTTCCATCTACGGCTTCCAAGTAGTATGATCATTGCCTCTTGCAATTAATAACCCTGTACGGTCCTTTCCAATTAGGCCCTAGTTTCCCATGATCTGGATTCTTGGTTGCTAAAGAGACCCTTTTTTAGGATGAGGTCCCTAATGTTAAAGCGCTTAGGTTTCACTATAGCATCATATTGTCTAGCCATGAGGTTTTTATACCTTGATGTTATCTGCTTTGTCTCCATCCTTACCTCATCTATTAGATCGAGGTTAAGACGTAGTTGTTCTTCATTCTCCTGATACTTCATCACCTTGTGATCAGCCACCTGTACTTCTGCAAGTATGACTGCTTCACTTCCATAGGCTAATTTAAAAGGAGTTTCCCTTGTGGGGGTCCTCACAGTCGTCCTATAAGCCCATAGAACACTTGGTAGCTTGTCTGGCCATACTTCTTTTGCCCCTTTAAGCCAAGCCTTGATGATCTTCAATAAGGATTGGTTTGCTACTTCCGCTTGTCCATTTGCTTGCGGGTGGGAGGGTGAGGAATAATGATTTTTTATTCCAAGTTGCTCGCAGAAATCTCTGAAGGGTGTGTTATCGAATTGTCGTCCATTGTTTGACACTAGTACCTTAGGCATCCCAAATCGGCACACAATGCTTTTCCAGACGAAGTTTTTTACATTATGCTGTGTGATTTTTGCTAAGGGTTCAACTTCCACCCACTTAGTGAAGTAATATATCCCCACTACTAGAAACTTCATCTACTTGGTTTCTATTGGAAAGGGACCAAAAATATCCAATCCCCATTGTGCAAAGGGCCATTGAGCCATCATTGGGGTGAGATACTTTGATGGTTGTCTAGGTACGTTGTTGAAGTGTTGACAATAATCACACACCTTTACATAAGCCTTAGCATCTGTTTGAATGGTTGGCCAATAGTAACCTGCATGGAAGACCTTGTGGAAGAGGGCTCTTGCTCCTGAATGGTTTTCACATACTCCTTCGTGAACTTCTCTCAAGGCATAGTTTGCCTCTTCTGGAGCCAGACACCTTAGGTAAGGTTGAGAAAAGCCTCTTTTGTACATCACCTCGTCTATAAGGACATATTTAGCTGATCTAATCCTTAGCTTTCTGGCCTTATCTCTTTCTTCTGGAAGCCTTCTATCCCTTAGGTAAATTCTTATTGCGGTCATCCAATTCCCTTGGCCTTCTATCTGTTACATCTCTAGAAGATCTATGCTAGGCATGTATTGGACTTCATCAAGCTCGTCCACTGATCCATCTGCGGATGTTGCCTTTGCTAAAGCATTTGCTTCCATGTTTTCTTTCCTTGGGACTTGAATGAAAGTGACTTTTTTAAATTTCTTAATAAGACGTTTCACCCTACTGAGGTACTTCTTCATTCGTTCTTTCTTTGCTTCACATGTTCCATTTACTTGGCCTATGATTAACTGAGAGTTTCCTTGGACGATAATTAATTCTGCCTTTAAGGACTTAGCCAATTCTAGCCATTTAAGAAGGGCTTCATACTCGACCTCATTGTTGGTTGTTTGGTACTGCAGACAAGTCGTATACTTCAACTTGTCCCCTTCTGGGGATTTCAATACAACTCCTATTCCTCCAACATATATTGTGGATGACCTATCTACTTGGATGATCCATGCCTTAGTCTTATTTTCTTCATGTAAATCACCATGGCTTGGAGTGAACTCTGCAATGAAATTTGCTAGGGCTTGAGCTTTTATTGCATTCCTAGGTTGATACTTGATGTCGAACTCACTAAGCTCAATGGCCCATTGTATTAGTTGTCCTGCGGCTTCCAAACTGTTCATTGCCTTCCTGAGTGGATGATCCATCATGAAATTAATGCCTTTAGCTCCTCTTAATGCTTGGCTTGTATAATAAACAGGCTTCTGTATCTTCCCTTCTTTTTTAACTAATGTAGAACTTACTGCATGTGGGGACACTACTAGGTGTAAATACAACTCCTTACCTGGTATGGATGGACTTAGTAGGGGGCGCCGTGGTAAGATAGACTTTAAGATCCTGAAAGGCCTTTTAGCATTCGTCCGTCCATTCCAATGCCTTCCTGAGAACTTTGAAAAAAGGCAAACATTTATTTGTAGCTTTTGAAACAAACCTATTTAGAGTTGCAACTTGTCTAGTGAGGGACTGGACTTCCTTGATATTCTTTGGTGGTTCCATGTTTAGAATGGCTTGGATCTTGTTGAGATTCGCTTCAATTCCTCTTTGTGAAACCATGAACCCAAGAAATTTTCCTTTTCCTCATCCCAGCTTTTCCTCATCCCAGCTTTTCACCAACATATCATCCACATATACTTCTACATTTCTTCCAATTTGTGGACGAAACATATGGTTAACTAGCTTCTAATAGGTTGCCCCCGCATTCTTCAAACTGAAGAGCATAACCTTGTAGCAAAACAGGCCTTGACTGGTAATGAAGGATGTCTTCTCTTGATCTGTCTCATCCATCTTTATCTGATTATACCCTGAGAAGGCGTCCATGAAGCTCAGCAACTGATGACCTGCTGTTGAATCTACCAACTGATCAATGCGTGGCAAAGGATAACTATTCTTGGGGCAAGCCTTGTTTAAGTCAGTGAAGTTTACATAAATACTCCACTTGCCATTTGCCTTCTTGACCATCATCACATTGGCTAACCAATCTAAGTAATAGACTTCCCAAATAAATTCTGTTGTGGCTAACTTCTAGACTTCTTCCTTGATAGCATTATCTCGCTCAGGAGCAAAGACTCTCTTCTTTTGACGAACAGGCTTGGAAGATGGATACACATTCAATTGATGAGTAATGACACTTGGATCAATTCCTAGCATGTCTTCATGGCTCCACATGAAAACATCAATGCTTTTTCTTAAGAACTGGACAAGGTTTTGCTTCATCTTCTCCTCCATACTCACTCCAATTCTGGTAAACTTCTCGAGATTACCCTATTCCAGAGGGATGTGTTCTAGTACTTTAGTGGGCTCTGTAACAACCCTTTTTTCCTCTATATTCATCGTCTACACATGCTCGTCCATAGCAAACATAGCTAAGTAGCATTCCCTAGCTGGTAACTGATCTCATTGTATTTTCCTTATTCCATAATTTGTTGGGAACTTGACAGATAGGTGGTAGGTGGACGTCACTACTTTCCAACTATTTAGAGTTGGTCGTCCAATGATGGCACTGTAGGAAGATGAGCAATCCATGACGAGGAAATTTACTTCTTTGGCTATTTGTTGCGGATATGCTCCTACCACTATAGGTGGACTAATAGTACCCATTGGTTGTACCTTCATTCCTCTAAATCCTACTAAGGGAGAATTCATTGGACGAAGTTGGTCTCGTCCAAGCCTCATTTGCTGGAAAGCGGGATAATACAAGATATCTGCTGAACTTCCGTTATCTATCAACAACCTTCTAGTCGTGTAATTTGCAATGAGCAAAGTTATGACGATTGCATCGTTATGTGGGTGATGGACCCTTCCAGCATCTTTGTTTGTAAAAGTAATGGCCTACTCGTCTACCCCCCTCCCCACCGGTCCTTGGTGGTCATTCAGAAAGTTAGATGTTCTATACCACCTTCAAGTAGGTCTTATTTGACTTAGAGGATTGCCCTGCTAAAGTTCCTCCTACAATGACTCTTATTTCTCCAAGTGGGGGCTATGATGGCTCTTCTACCTTTCCTTTTAACTTCTCGTCTTTATGATCTCATCCAAGAAAATTCCTTAGTTTTCCTTGCCTGATAAGATTCTTTATTTGCTGCTTCAAGTCATAACACTCATCCGTGTCATGCCCCGTGGTCTCTGTGGAAGCGGCAATACTTATTCTTATTGTGCTTGTTAGGATCTCCTTTCATCTTCTCTTGCCACTTCAGGGATGGATCATCCTTGATCTGCATAAGCGTTTGATCAAGTGGAACATTCAAAGGCGTGTAATGCTGACCTCTTCCTGAAGACAAAATTGCCTTCTTGTTGTTTCTATCCTTCTTCTATCCTGTCCGGGCCTTCTTTGGATGAGGACCTTGTTTAGGATGACGTGAGAAGTCTGCTTCCATTCGTTTTGCTCTCTTCCTCTTCTTGGAAATGATTTCATCCTCTGCATTCATAAAGCTTTAGGTTGAATGGACGAGTTCAGCCATGGTTTGTGGCTCTTCTTCATAAAGCTTGTGGATGAATAAATTTGAACTAACTCCATTGTGGAAGGTTGCCAACATCAATTTATCATCCATTTCGTCTACTGTTAAGGCTTCTTTGTTAAAGCGAGTGATGAAGGATCGTAAGCTCTCGTTTTCTCCTTGTTCTACAGTCAGTAGGCTGGGCAAGGAGCTTTTGTGCCTTTGCCCTCCAATAAAGTTGTTGACGAACAACTTACTCAACTCCTCGAAAGAACCAATAGTATTCGGAGGTATTTTACTGAACCATACCCGTGTTGGCCCCTTAAGGGTGGTTGGGAAGGCCCTACACATTATCTCATCAGGAACTCCTTGAAGGTGCATTGTAGTCTTGAAGGTTGCATTGTGGTCATATGGGTCGTGCGTTCCATCATACGAATCCAATGAAGGCATCTTGAACTTGGAAGGCAAGGGATGACTATTAATGGAAGCTACGAAAGGGGAATCAGTTCGATGAACTAAATCATCTACATGATTCATCCTTCTCATATTCTCCCTCATCTCGTCCATAGCCCTCTTCATCTGATCCATTTCTCTTTCTAAATGTGGCACCCTACGCGATACTGTCCCCCTTGAGTGGTTCTCGTGCTCCACATTTTCTCCTTTTCCAACTTCTTGACTCTGAGCCTGTCCTTCCACGTACCTTTCATGACGCTACTTTCTTTGATTTATCTCTCAAGAAAACTCTTGATTCTGACGGGTTAGCTCTGCCATGGTGGCTGCCATGGATTGCATTTGTTGGACAGAAGGCGGTTGCACAATAGGCGCTGACTAGTAAGCGCGATTGGGGTAGCTGGAAGCGTTTCCACTCTCCTGGTGGCCTGGACTAGTGGCCATTGACCTTGTCCGGACCATATAACATTTTTGTCAAAGAAAGATAAATTGTAAAAACACAAATTTAATCTTTCCCATAGACGACACCAACTGATGATACACAGAAAATTAGTAGGCTGAATGCTCCGGGCTTCAATGGATTAGAGGTTGTTTAAAAGGCTTGAAAAGAAAGAAACACAAGATCACAGGTATTGGGGTGAACCGGCCAAGAACCCTCCAATGCTTAAGTTAGTTTTATCTTATAACTTAAGAATTCCAACTTTTGAGGAGCGGGGGCAAAACTTACTTTCGTTTGAAGTGGATGAGTCCTTATATAGTGAGCCTTGGAATGGTTACTTGATTGGTAACTTCCTCAAATTGCATGGAAGTTATAAGGTTCAAACTTAACTTCTACAACTGCTATAGAAGTTGGAAGATTTAATCTTGTCTTTTATAACTGCCATTAGAAGTTACGAGTTTAGTGAGAAGTTAAAGTGATGAACAAGGATTTCGCTTATTCTTCAAAATAGTAGAACGTGATTCGAATTATAAGCTTTTGTGCATAAATTCATTTCGAAGATTTTCTAAGTGTTGAGGGGTCGTCTAGGTGTTACTATGCTGGATGACCTTCTTAGATTGGACGAACTCCTTATGCTGGATGACTTTTTGGATTTGGACAACACCTTGGACGAACTGGAGATGGCCTAATTTTTGTAGTTTCTTATATGAACTGGATGACAACTCAAGGACAAACTATACTTGTTTCTCATCCCCATCACATGTTGTTTTCTTTATAAAAAAAAATTCATGTGAAAAATATAGGTCAAACCGACCCGACCTAACCCAACCCGCAACCCGATTGACTCGAACTTGTTTTTAACCTGCTTAAAATGACCCGTTTTTGACCCATAATCTGTTTGACCCAACCCGAACCGAACCTAACTCAAACCGCCTGTTTTGCCATGTCTAGTTCTGGCCTTGAAAAAGGTACTAGTTATATACATTTTTTTTAATGATGAAAAGGTACATGTGACATACTTAGTCAATATTATATTCACGTGAAAGTATCTCATGAAATGGTCCCATGAGACCAATGTCTCACTGATATGTGGGTCTCACGCAAAGGTACATGTGATATACTATGTCAATATTACATTCACAAGAAAGTATCTCATGAGACAGTCTCAAGAAACCAATGTCTCACTGATATGTGGGTCTCACACGAAGGTACATGTGATATACTGTGTCAATATTACATTCACGAGAAAGTATCTCATGAAATGGTCTCATGAAACCAATATCTCACTAACATGTGAGTCCCATTTGTTTATTATTTTCACAATTTTTGGAGGTGGTTGATTGTGATTATTAGTGCAATATCACTCTCATTAAGACCACCACCACACATTAGTTTTATTGTACAAAAACACTAGTATATGTGGTGAGTTGAGTGGTGGAAAAAAGTGGTGGGTCTACAAATTCATCACTCTAACTCTTTATATGGGTGAGTTGTGGCAAAAGTTGTGTCATTTATTGTGCTCTTAACATTTTTGTTATCGTACACCTATCACAAATTTTTGTACATGAGCTATGTAGTTAGTATTCCACCATGTATGGAAAGGTCTTTTGTAAATTGCTAGGCAATTACGTGTGGCCTTCCAATTTTGGAGTTTTTAAAGCATAGTCTAGCTTGTAAGGCATGCTTAAAAATGGAAAAAGATGGAAACATAGTTGTTTTTGCATATATTGATTATCATGTGATATTTATATCTATGATATTTGTGTTTAGAGGCATAATGATGAATGCACGAAAGGGTTAGAAAGGTACAAAACAAGCATGTTTAATGAATATGTGCGCAAATATTTTGGAAATCCAAGATCATACAAATAAAATGGTAAATGTAAGTCTATGCATATCAATATCTTAGGATCCAAAGGATACATCCTGTTCTAGATGGATCTTTCCCATTCCCATTGGGGTACGCCTTTCATTGACATGGGCCATAACATCTTTGAATGAAACCACAGCAGGCCATGCGTGTTGCAAACATATAGCCACCTAAAGGGGTGCATGCTTCTTCTCTTGATCTTGATCATAAACCCAAATAGATTAAACTGACTGATTTTTCTTTTAAAATGTGATCGGGCCAAGGTGGCTGCCAACGTACCTCCATTAGGAAGGATTAGGTCATCATGTAGTTCAACGGACATTTTTTGATTGCCTTAATTTTTGCCTAGGTTGCTTTTTTAGGTTTGCAATCAACATTTTCATATTTTTTGTTTTTTGTTTTTTGTTTTTTTTTTTTGTATTTTTGTTTTTGTTTTTTGTTTGTTTACATAGGAATGTAGAAAAAGCGATTGCACCTGGAGGCTCCTTCATGCAAAGTACTATATGATAGTATCATAATTGTTGGGCATATTGAAGTCGTTCCTATCCATGTTGGCTAGGATCAAGGCTCCTTCGGAGAAGGCCTTTTTCACCACATATAGGCCCTCGTAGGTCGGGGCAAACTTTCCTCTATGATCAGGCATGGCTTGGTTTCGCTTTTTCAAGACTAGGTCACCTTTTTCAAAGACTCTGGGTCTAACTTTCTTATTGAACGCTTGCTTGATGCAACATTGGTACAATTGTCCATGGCACATTTCTATCATGCGCTTTTCGTCTATCATGTTCAATTGCTCATATTGGGCATGGGCCCATTTAGCTTTTGATAGCTCTGTTTGTGATAGGATTATAAGAGATGGGATCTTTACCTCTGCGAGGAGGATGGCTTCCATGCTGTAGACCAAGCAATACGGGGTCGCACTCGTGGACATATGAACATAAGTGCGATAATTGCACAAGGCAAATGGCAGGAACTCGTGCCAATCCTTATAGGTTTTTGTCATCTTCACCAAGATCTTCTTTATATTTTTGTTGGCGGCTTCCATCATGCCATTTATCTAAGGACAGTAAGGAAATGAATTCCGGTGTTCGATCTTGAACTGTTGGCAAAGTTGCTCACACATTTTTCCGTTTAGGTTTTTCCCATTATTAGTAATGAGCTCTCCTGGTATGTCGTAGTGGCAAATGATGTTCTGTTTCAAGAATTTGGCCACCATAGCTTGGGTGACGCTTTTGTTGGAGGTGGCTTACACCCACTTGTTGAAGTAATCGATAGCCACCAAGATAAACTCATGCCCATTTGAGGCTTTCGGAATCACGGGTTCGATGACATCTATTCCCCAAGTTGAAAAAGGCCATGGTGTTGCTAGAGAGTGCAGGGGTTGAGGGGGAACGTTCTTTCTATTCTGGTAGACTTGGCAACGGTGGCACATCCTGACATGCTTGATGCAATCGCTTTCCATGGTGAGCCAATAGTAGCCGGCTCTTATGATTTTTCGGGCCAACAAGGATCCACTAGCATGGGCTCCAAGCAGGCCCTCATGCATATATTCCATCAAATGGCTAGCCTTAAGGGCATCTATGCATTAAAGCAAAGTTGTATTGTGTGCAGACATCGTATTTTGTCCACCCTCGATTTGTGTGCCAGACCCCGAAAATTTCAAAAATATTATCTTTTCTCCATGGGGCCATGGAAATATCTAGATTGACGTGGCATAACCCGTTTGGGCATCGGAGCACTCGAAGTGCCTTTTCAGGTTAAATTAACCAAAAAACCCCTAGTCAACCATGTGTTGAACGAAAGTCAAAGTCAGTCAAAATCATCCTAAAATAATATTTTTCATATTTCTATATAAAACTCGAGCTACTCGGTGATTTTCTTCAACTTTGACCAAGTTTGACCCGAGGTTGACTCCTAAGGGCACTAGAAATCCTAATTTTGATCTAACCATTAGAATGGGTTGGGACCAACCCCGTTGTAAAGATTATAAAATTCCCTTTCCAATGATAATTCATGGGTCAAAATCGGAATTAAAATAGTTGAGATATCTAGAAAACTGTGCAAAGCGCATTAGTATGCTTTCTAAGGCCATAACTTTTGATCCGACCGTTGGATTTTCAATTTCTTTAGTTTTCTGTAAACTAGACATCTAGAGCTTTCCAAGGACATGAAGATCAGCTTAATCTGAGTTAGAAAAAGCCTTCAAATATGCATTAGAAGCTGAACCAAGAAAAGGCCAAAACTGTTAATGTCAGTAGGGTGGCCGGCGACCCTTGTAGGGTCACTTTTCAGTTATAAAAGCTTCCAAACTCCTCATTTTGCCTCCCAAAAAAAAGTTTTGGGTAGTTTTCCTGGGTAGATTCTCTCTTTCCTCTCTCTAATTTCTCTTACAAACACATCCAAACACCTTCAAACACCTTAGATTCTCCTCTTTTCTCTACAATCATCAAGGTAGTGTTCTTGCACCCAATCTTCCTCTCCTTGGTTCCATACCTTGGATTTGAGGTTTAGGGGAGTGGATGTAGCTTTTTAGCTACAATCCACACCCTTTTCGTTTTTATAGCTTTCCTAGCTTTATCTTGCTTAATAAAATGCTTTATTACTTTTCCTAGCATGTTCTTGCTTTCTTGCATGTCTTTATAGTTTTTCTAGCATGTTTCCTTGCCTATGCCATGATTTATCACTTTGATGGTGTTGGGCTAGGATATGTCTAAATTTAGTGTTTAGATCCACATGTTTTTAGGCTCCTTGCAATGTTTATGCTTAGATCTACATGTCTATGTGTTCTTTGCCATGTTTTTGCTTAAATTGACATGTTCGTGCTTAGATCTACATCCCTATTCTTAGATCTATGTGTTTATGTGCTCTGTGCCATGCTTGTGTGCTTGGATCTATGTTGATTGCTATGTCATGTGCTTCTATAGCCCTTTTGTCCCTTGAAATCTCTATGTCTTGTGTTTTGGCCCTTTTGGTAGGGGGTAGATTTAGATCCTATGGTCTAGGCCTACATCCATACACCTAGGCCTATAGTAAAGGGTTTGGATAATTTCTTTTGCATATCTATGTGTGCTTGCTTGCTTCTATGCTTTATCTCCATATTAGCCTTTCTAGATCTAGGCTTTGCCATGCTTTGTGCCCTCCGTGAGCTTGTGCTTGTGTGGTCGCTCCCGTCCCTCCTAGGGATTAATTGGATGTAACGACTTGTGAGATACACCTTCGGGGTGTTGGTCCACTTGATTCATACCTCTCTTCGCTCCGCTTGATGTTGATATGCTTGCCTTGTGCCACCCGTTGGGTTTTCTTTGCTTCTTTGCATGCTTGCCTACATGTTCATGCATGACTCTGTGTGTCCTCCATACTCCAATCCAATGGAACTATGGACACTCTATCCAAACCTACATTTGTCCTCCTAGGACACCCTTTTTTTTTGGATAACATGTTTGTTTGCCCCTTTTTGTTTGATAACATGTTTGTATGCCCCTTTGTGTGCTTCACATGTTTGTTTGCCCCTATTTGGCATCTTTTGCTGGCTTGTCTTTTAGCATGCTTTCCTTCTATTTTTTTCTTTGCTTGTCTACTGGCTTGTTTATTTTGTCTTTGCATGTACACATATGGAGCACGGACACTTGGAGTAAGGAAGCGACCTCCTAGGTGCAAGCAAAAAGGGCAAGGATGCAAGCAAGAGGATGCAAGCCCATAAAGGGCAATGCTTAGTAGATAGGGGGCTTAGCCCCTCCTGAGCGGTCCTCTCTTTCTCCTTCTTTAAGCCTCTTCTTTAGAGCATGTATTAGGGCTCCCCCTCTCCTTGTACCCTTTATTTTCCTGATCTTTGCTTGGGCCGCATTCCTTAGGTATGATAATGTCTGTTTTACATTTCTTGTACCTTGCTGGGCCATACCCATTGGAATGTTGGCAATGTCTGATCTACTTTTCCGCTTTGTGTGGTTGCATTGTGCATGATGTATGTGTATATATATATATATGCTTACGTGTGTGTGGGTGGGTGTTGCACTTTGTATGATGGACTCTCGTGGCTACGTGAGTGACCCTTTCTAGTCATGAGAGCTCTTATCCTTGTAGTGTGGGTATGCATTTAAGGCGATTGCCGTAGGTGCATATTCATACTATATTGTGTGCACGGTCATCGTGGTGTGATTGTCTCGATCCTTGTCACCAAGTGACATTGGTTTCCTCGTGTATGTGACACACATCAACATGCTTGACACTTTAAAGGGCTTCGAATCGTCACAATATGAGCATGTCGATACGCACCATACACATAGACGCGAAACCTTGCCAGTGCGCCATAGTGCACCAAATGTGAAACTCTACCAAATTTTCACCGTGAAAATAGGGCATCTCCATTGCCGTATTCTCACATTGAAAGTTTGGTGAGAATAGCGTTTTATGTGCTATGACACATATAAGGCCAAGTGCTGCTAGATTTCCGTCACAAAATTAAGTTGAAATGTTGCTGGATTTTTGTCATGAAAATTTGGCAACAATTCCAAACACACTTGGAAAGCATCGATTGAGACCACACCCATTCTGAAACAAAAAACCACAAAGCATCTAATGCCAATAACTTGTTTTCAATTGCCAATGTCCTTAAATTATGATTTTGCCAAAACAAAGGATTGTCTACGGACAAGCGTTGTGGGGTGCCTAACACCTTCCCTACATGAAACCAGATTTCCAAACTCAAGAATCAAGATTTTTTACCCATCCACATTTGTTAGGTTCTAAAAATTTAGAACAATTGGCAAATCGTGAACCAAAACTTATCTAGATATAGATCCTAGAGTCTATAGGTATTATTAGACAATGCTCAAGGTGATACAAGTCAAGATTCAAGAATATACAAGCTGCAGAAAGAAGAAATCAGAAACTGCCTGGTTCGACAGATTGAGAAATAGGCTCGACAGATCAAAACACGTATCTGCAGAATTTTAAGTTCGGCCCAATAGTAGTTCAAGTCCACTAAGGATTAGAGTTTTAGATTTACTTCTTCTAGTATATAAAGGAAACCCTAGGCGTGTTTTATTATGACTTTGGAGGTGCTCTTATGATATCTAAAAAGTTTTGACCCTTCCTCTATTAAAGTCACTATCGGATATCACTCTTATATCTTTAGAACTAGTAGATCTAAAGTTGTTGCATGAAGATCAACAATAGTTGATGATCTAAACCTTCAAGGGTGGTCTTGGGGTCATAAATAGGAGAGTTTGTGTTTTTTATCACAAGTGTGGATGCTTGTGTTACAAAAGCCTAATAGAGAAGGAGTTCGTGGATTCGGAGCTTGTATGTGGTCATGTCAGTAAGTTCTACATATGGTAGCAATAAGATGTTAGTGGTCTAAGTCTTATTGTGAACTTTGATTCTCTATAGTGGATTTGCTTTTTACCCTGAGGATAACTAGGTTAAATCCTCCCCAGGTTTTTTATTAGCTTGGTTTTCCTGGGTCATCATATCGTTGTGTTATTTACTTTTCCGCTACTTTGCAGGATATGATTGTTTTGTTTTAACCTAGATTTGAATAATAAACCTAAGTATTCACTTGGTTAATTAATTAGGTTAAACAATCTAGTTTACAGGGATCTAAAACCTAACAACATTAGATTAGGAAAAACGACCATTTTCTTAGCCTAGGATCGGTAATAAAATTAAATAGAGTCAGGTGACCAATCACATCTAGAAAAACCTAGTGATTAGTAGTGACTTCACTTACCCTTGGTAATTTCCATAAAATAGACTCATATTCCAGTCACACACTTGAGGTACGACACTCCTCCATACCAGCATCTCTTGCACCAAGGTTGAGACAGGATGAGAGGTGCGCGAGCATTGTTGCGATGGGTGGTTGAGTAGCCATGAGGCATCGACATTGTGGTTCCTCTTATACAAGACTTCCTCACTCAAGAAGAATTGGCACTCCATGCACCTGATAAATTTCCTCTCACTGTTTGTGGCTCTGGATAGGTATTCACCATTCTTTATATAAGCCTTGATATCATGCTACCATGGCTTCCCGTCAATTTTAGCTTCGACGTTCATGCATTCTTCGATGTTCATGCAGTAGGCTAGCATGTTGCGGACCTCTATGCGTAATTTTTGCATTTCATCTCCTTCTACCCATTTAACCATGATAGCCAGGGTTGCTAAAGCATCTGCGAACTAGTTGTGTGTTTGGGGCAAATAAGCATAGGTGATGTTTTGGAACTTTGGGATTAGGCGGTTGACACATTTTTGATATGGAATTAACTTGGTATCTCTGGCTTTCCACTTTCCCTCTATTTGGGAGATGATCAACAAGGAATCTCCAAAGATGCTCAGATCATACGAGCTGAACTCGAAAGCAACTTGCAGGCCCACTATGCATGCCTAGTACTCCATGATATTGTTCGTGCAATCAAAATTCAGCTTGACTGAAACAAGGATTTGTTGACCTTTTGGGGATACTAGAACTACTCCCATTCCATTTCCAGTGCTATTGGCAGCTCCAATGAAATAAAGCTTCCAACGCCATGGTTCTACATTGCCGGGTTTTGGTTCTATTGCCAAAACATCCTCTTTTGAGAAATTTGGATCATTCAACAGTTGGTCCATTAGGTAATTGGCTATAGCTTGGCCCTTGATGGCCTTTTGCACCACAAACACAATATCAAACTTGGATAGCAACATCTGCCAATGGGAGATCTTCCCTGTGAGGGTAGGCTTTTCAAAGATATACTTGATGAGGTCCATGCAGGAAATCAACTGTGTGGTGAAGTAGAGCATGTATTGCCACAATTTACGTGAGGCCTATGCTAGGGCGCAACACATCTTCTCAATGGTGATGTAGTTGATCTCACAACTGGTGAACTTCTTACTTAGGTTGTAAATTGCCTTCTCCTTAGCTGGCCTAGCATGAAACCTATAGATGCTTCTTGCACCGCTAGATAGAGAATCAACGGATGTCCCATTGTTAGGGGAACCAAAATAGGAGGATTTATCAAATACTGCTTAATCTTGTCAAAGGCTGCTTGACACTCATCTGTCCATTCTATCTTTGTATCATTCTTCAAGAGCTTGAACATGGGATCGCACGTGGTGGTCAACTGCGCTATGAAGCAACCTATGTAATTGATCCTTCCTAAAAAGCTTCGAACTTGTTTCTTAGTTTTCGGTGCGGGCATGTCCCTGATGGCTAGGACTTTTGTTGGGTCCACTTCAATTCCTCTTTGGCTGACTATGAGGCCGAGCAATTTCCCTAAATTGGCTTCGAATACACACTTGTTAGGGTTAAACCTTAACCTACACTTGACGAGGTGCTTGAATAGTTTTCTCAAATCTATCAAATGATCTCCAGGAGTGCGTGACTTAGCAATCATATCATCCAAATAGGCTTCGATTTTTTTATGCATCATATCATGGAACAGGGTTACCATGGCTTGCTGGTAGGTCGACCTAGTGTTCTTCAAACCGAACGGCATGACATCATAGGCGTAGGTTCCCCAATGGGTGGTGAACCTCGTCTGGCTTTGTCTTCTTCATCCATCTTGATTTGATTATAACCCGAGAATTTGTCCATAAAGGAGAAGAACATGTTGGTTGCGGTGTTATCAATCAAGGTATCGATATGTGGCATGGGAAAATTATCCTTCGGGCTAGCCCAATTCAAATCTCTATAATCGATGCATATGCGTATGTTCCCATCTTTCTTTGGCATGAGAACAATGTTTGCAACCTAATCGAAGTAGGCTATGGCGTTAAGAAAACCGGCTTTCAACTGCTTTTCTACTTCTTCTTTGATTTTCAGGATAATCTTTGACTTCATCCATTGAAAAGCTTGTTGCACTAAGGGGCATTTAGGATTAACTGGAATCCTATGGACAACGATCTCAGTATCTAGTCCTGGCATGTCTTGATAAGACCAAGCAAAGATTTCCTTGAGTCCGTCTTTCATGTCTTTGGGAAAGTTTACCCCGATCTTGACGGGTCTTTCTATCTTGCCTTCATCGGCTAGGTTTATCATCTCTGTTTCATCTATATTGGGCTTGGACCTTTCACTCTCTTTGTTCAACACTTCTAGGATGTCTCGAGGTAAGTTCGGGACCTATTCTATTCCTCCAACATCATGATCCAACTCTATTGTCTCAGTTACATCATCCACACCCTCGTTATGGCAAAGGGACGATGTACCCACTTGGGAATCAGAATAGAACCTATAGAGTGGAACATATACAAAGAAACATAAGATAATTTGCACACACATATTCATAGGAAAGCAAATAAAGAGAGATGCAATAATTTCCTGAATAATATGCTAAATATTTCATTAATGGATTATGGGTAGGGGAAAACAAAGTTCATGCTTGATAATGATAAAAGGGAAACACTTTTTTTTTTGGTTGTTTCTGGGAAAACAAACTGGGGAAATGAACAAGGAATACAAAATAAAGTAGGAAATAACATAAGCATGCAAAACAAACTAGATATGCTATTCCAACTCTCTCGGGTGATTGAGAGGCCCAATCACTCATTGATTGAATACTCTTTACTTAGCCAATGCAACCACAAAGCAAGGCTCGATGGTCTAAAGGCCTATCGTCTCACTTGGCATCCCTGGCTCGAAGCTATGGAAAGACGCTTCAGGGAAGGTGTTGGCATCAATGTAGGGGATAAATGTCTCTTGGAAGATAGTTATAGGCTCTTCAGCCATAATGGTGATCAATTGATTCTCGGAGATGAACTTGAGTCTCCGATGGAGGGTAGATGCGACTGCACCTACTGTATGCAACTAGGTCCTCCCTAAAATCATATTGTATGGAGAGTCCACTTTGATCACTTGGAAGTTGACCATAAAGGATCTTAGGTCAATCTCAATCATTAGCTCGATTTCACCTTGCACTTCATGACGCGTAACGTCAAAGGATTTGATGATCATGGTGCTAGGCTTAATAAGAGACATATCCACTTTCAGGTGCTCAAGAGTGGCCATCGAACAGACATTTAGGACTAATCCATTGTTAGTTAACACCCTTGTGACAATCATGTCTTCACACTTGACTATGATATGCATGGCCAAGGTATGATCTTTACCTTTTAGAGGTAACTCATCATCTGAAAAGGAGACTTCGTTGGTGGCTAACACTAATGATACCATACCCTCGAAGGAGGAGTTTGTGGTACTAATACGAACATGTGTTTCCTTCAACACCTTCAATAGAGCTTCACGATGGACCTCAGAAGATAGCAACAGGGCTAAAATAGAAATTTGAGTTGGAGATTTGTTCAACTGCTGAATCAGGATATAATCAGCCTTTCTGATGGTTTTCGAGAATTCCTCCACTTCTTTAGTAGGGACCTTATTCCTGATTGGCTTGGCTATGCTTTTGCTAATCTCTTTCCTCATTTTTTCTAGTTCTTCAAGAGTATAATATCGACCACTCCTAGTGAGTCCGACTAGGCTTGAAGAGTATTAGAGAAAACCTCTTCCTTTCCAGTTTGGGTGGAGATTAAAGTCACATTGTACTTCTATGGGACATGATGGCTATCTTTTTAAGGGAAGGGCTTTGGCATGCGGATGACCACACCTTCTTGAGTATGCAGATTTGGTGCCAGGGAGAACTTCTTCGGACCAATGACGATTGGGCTAGCTTGGGTAAAGTAGCTTCTAAAGCTTTTGGGCCAGGAGCCCTAGAGATTCCTTGGATGGGCCTTGGCAAGACTAGAGGATCGAAACCTTGAATGGCCGGGACGACAGGGCTTCCTTTCTGGATAAATCTTGAAGATGGCTTTGCGATTACAGGTAGTGCCAAGACTAAAGGGGTAAAGCCTTCAATGGCTGGCATGGCTTGTCCTTTCTTCAGAGTTGGAGCCCTTGAATCCACAGGTGATTCTATAATCTCTTCAATGATGACCGAAGTTAGAGGAGTTGAAGGAATCTTACACAGGCGTTCTCGCAAGTATTCATCCCAATCTTTCCTTGATCTTATTGTCATGACACTGTGACTAGTTCCCCTTGGGTATTTGGAGGGCATAGGTTAGCTGCCATGCAATTGTTCCTCCGTACAACCTCCCTTTCGATCTAGATGATACCACGGTTGGCTAGACTCTGAACTTTTGCTCGGAGCACTCTACAATCGAATAGGACATATCTGTCCCCGCTGTCACAGAATAAGCAGACTTCTTAGTCAAAACCTAGGGCTCCTATGTTCTTGAGAACAACGTGACTTTCTTGGGCTAGGGCCCACAGCATGGCTTTCCAAGGGAATGAGGGGGATGTGAAATTAGGGATCCTCTCTTCTAATATGGAAATTGTATTCACATACCCTTCCTGATGAGGAGGTAAGGGGTTAGTGATGACATTTAGCTTGACCGAGTTTTCGAATTGTATTAGCTTGTTGTTAATGAGGGCTTTGATTTAATGCCTCAGCTGTGTGCATTCTTCCAAAGTGTGCCCTTCGGCCCCAAAATGGTGCTCACATTCCTTGGATGGGTCAAAATAGGGCAAAGGAGGACCGTCTTTGGGTTTCGCAAATATTGGAGTCAATAGCTTCTTCTCCAATAGATAAGCATAAAGCTTTGCCATGGGTATGGGTAATGGAGAGAATTTCCGTGGCTTCGCCTTGCGATATCAGGGTTGATTAGGCCTTTCCCTCTGATTGAATGCTCGATAAGGTGCCTGGGTTGGCTTAACCTGTTGCTAATAAAGCCGAGCATTCGGGGCTGTATAAGCAGAAATGACACCCTTTGGTCCTTCAGGTGCTTTGTCGATCATATGAACATCAGCTTCCTTCCCTTTGCATCTGGTTTCCTTCTTCACCTGTTGTTCTATCATAGAATTCAAAGCCTTAGAATCGACGATTTTCTTGCTCCTAATACCCTTATCAATACACTCCCCAATAGGAATCAGGCTTGCAAAATGAGTTACTTGGGCACTGATCATCTTCTCGTAGTAAGGTGGCTTAAGGTTATCAATGAACCACTTGATCATTTTGTCTACCATCATGGGAGGAAGCACTTGGGTGGCTAGCTTGCGCCACCTCCAGGCATACTCACGGAAAGATTCCCCATTCTTCTTTTCTTTTCTCTAAATGACTATGCGGTCGGGAGCTATCTTAGTATTGAACCAGTAATACTTCAAGAATGCTTTGGCCATCTCTCTCCAGTTGGAGATCTTTTCCAATCTCACATACCATGTGGCTGTAGGGCCAGTCAAGCTATGAAGGAAAATCTGGCAGAGCAAAGGATGATTGTCTCTATAGGGTGCCATCTTCCTACAAAACATGTGCAGATGGGTGCAAGGTCTCCAGTGCCATCATACTTGATGAACTCGAGTGCCTTGAACTTGAGAGGCATAATGACTTCGAAAAAATTGGTCAAGTTGTTTAGATAGACACTTCCTTGGGCGCTGGAGCCCTCTATTATATGGATTTTCTTAGTCATTGTCTTCACTTGACTTTTGAACTCGAGTGCCTTGAACTTGAGAGGCATAATGACTTCGGAAAAATTGGTCAAGTTGTTTAGATTGACACTTCCTCGGGTGCTGGAGCCCTCTATTATACGGATTTTCTCAGTTATTGTCTTCACTTGACTGTAACTAGACTCTGAGGTCCTATCCTTAGGAGGATCCACTTCCTGGTTATTCCCTTGTGGGGTGAATGGCGGCGTGGTGTGGCCCTGATTTGGATCTGGTGGAGGCCGAAGCTCATTTTCAGAATAGTGTGAAGAGCCCTCTGGAGTGGGGCCAGATGATTCTTGGTTCCCTCCTACAACTAGCTGTTGCATCATGCATATCATTTCTACCATCTGCTCTTTTAGGAGAGTGATCTCATGAGTGTTTTCCTCTATAGGGGAAGGACCACTAGTAGACATCTCTTTAGCACGAGACCTAGTGATAATAGGATCACGGTGTGATGGTAACTTGGACTGTTTCCTTTGAGCAATCTTTTCTCTTTATAATCTTGGAAAGGAAAAGAACGGGATGGGAAAGAAATGGGGTACATATGAAAATTTGACAAAGTGGAAACACAGAACGAATGTTAAGTTAGTTTAGGTTCTTGCTTATTTAAAATGCACCTATCATTTACGAAATGTTGGCTTGAACCCTTGAGCGGGTATTTATCATGGTGAGTTTCTATAGTGATGCAAAATTAATGCACAAATTTGGCAAGTAACCATAACTTTCATATCATACTTGAAATTGCGAGATGGACCTTTCTCTTTTGATTACATGGAAAAGTAATGCTTTTAAAAAGTTTGACTTTTTACAATGCCCCCTGATCATGGGTTATAGACAACGGCTCTAATAGTCAGCCGTTTACAATATAAGGAAATTCAAATTTACAATGAAGAGGTTTCATTTTGGATGGTCTTGCCTTCTCGAGGAAGATTTTGAATCCTTGGCAATGTCCTCATTGGTGTAGAGTTCTAGCTACTTGCCACAAAATTTATCTGTACATGACGAAGCCATTAGTGTATGCATGCATGCCCTTGTAGGTTTGGAAACCCGGATGGATTGGGTATGATCTAATGTGTAAGCAATGGGGTTACTTTCCCCTAGGGGTTAATCACAGATGCTGTGTAAACAGGATGGATAAAACTTGGAGTAGAGCACAACTTTTTGATGCAAGCAAAAGGGCAAACCTGCAAACGGAAACTAAACACTTTCCCATTGACTCATTTTGAAAACAATTCTATAAAGGATATCCTACCCTAGGCTGGGACATTCACTCAAATTTGGCTCTTCCCAGTCCTCACGGGTTTGACATAATCTAGGCCAACTATATGAGACATGACTTAATTAGTTAGTTGGTCCTATTCTTGGGGGGGGACCTCGATCATCTAATCTTTCCCTTCATAGAAGTTGTGAGATAGAGTGGATCATGGGGGGCCTTTTCAGCTACTCTTGTCTACCCATGGACCCAGAAGTGCCTATAAATCGGCGCCTAGTAACTATCTATGGTTTGCAAGTTAGGTGGTAACCTTAAAATGTTGAGCCTAGGTTCAACTCAAAATGAGGGGTGATGTCATGCATTTTGAAATGAAAGGGGAAAGAATTTCGCTGCGCAATAGATATATGCAGAGATAAAGGTGTAACAAAAATTAAATCTTACTACCTTAGGTTCGCACATGTGAAGGAAAGCCGTAAAGCATGCTTAGGAAAGCGGGAAAGCTTCACACATATGAAAATACCTCAAAGCCGGTTTTTGGAAAACCATTTGAAAAACATTTGAGTTTTGAAAATAATTTACTAGGATATAGTAAAAGCAATTTTCAAAAAGGAAAGCCTCGGAGGCTAATGCCAATTTTAATGTTTTTGAAAGCCAATGTCCAAAGATTAGGATCTTATCAAAAGCTCTAATGGCTAAACTCTCAAAGTGTCCCCAGTGGAGTCACCAGTCTATCGATGCCTCACAGCTGCTAGACCACCCATCGCGGCGACGCTTGCGTGCCTCTCTTTGTCTCGGTGCGAGAGTTGTATGATGGTCACCTGACTCTATTTGATTTGATTACAGATTCTAGGCTAAGAAAAAGGTTGTTTTTCCTAATCTAATGTGGATGGGCAAAAAATCTTAATTCTTGAGTTATGTGTGGGGAAGGTGTTAGGAACCCCACAACGTTTGTTCGTAGACAGTCCTTTGTTTTCGTGAAATCATAATTTAAGGACAATGGTAGTTGAAAATAAGCTTTTGGCATTAACTTTTGGGGCTTTAAACACATTGGGCTTTGAGGTTTGGTTTCAAAATGGGTGTGGTCTCGATTGATGTTTTTCTAATGTGTGTGGAATCATTGCCAAATTTCCATGGCGAAAATCTGGCAACATTTCGTCTTATTTTCCTGGCAGAAATTTGGCAGTGCATCGCCTCAGATGCGTCATAGCACATCAAATGCTATTCTCACCAAACTTTTGACATGAGAATATGGCAATGGGAATGCCCCATTTTCACGGCGAAAATTCGGCATAGTTTCGCGTTTGGTGCGCTATGGTGCATTGGCAGGAGTTTGCGTCTGTGTATACGGCGCGTATCAACATGCTTATATTGTGACGAACTAAAGCCCTTTAAAGCATCAAGCAAGTTGATGCGTGCCATATACACGGGGAAACCAATGTCATTTGGTGACATGGATCAAGACAATCATAATGCGATGATTGTGCACATAATATAGAATGAATATGCACCTACAGCAATCCGCCTTGAGCGCATACACACACTAAAAGGACAAGGGCACTCGTGATTAGCGAGGGTCGCTCGTGTAACCACAAGAGTCCATTATGCAAAGTGCACGATCACCCACACATACGCAGGCATATATATATATACATACATCATGCACAATGCTATCACATAGAGCAGGAAAGTAAAATAGACATTGCCAACGTTCCAAGGATATGGCCCAGCAAAGTACAGGAGATGTAAAATAGACATTGCCATACCCAGGAAACGTGGCCTAAGTAAAGAGTAGGAAAAGTAAAGGGTACAAGGAGAGGGGGAATCCTAATACATGCTCTAGAAAAGAGGCTTAAAGAGAGGGAGAAAGAGAAAACCACTCTAGAGGGGCTAGGCCCCCTAATCTACTGAACATTGCCCTTTGTGGTTTTGTAACCTCTTGCTTGCATCCTTGCCCTTTTTGCTTGCACCCAGGAGGTTGCACCCTTACTCTAAACGTCCATGCTCCATGCGTGTACATGCAAAGACAAAAGAAACATAGAAGCAAACAAGTAAGAAAGAAACAAAAGGAGATAGGGAGAGCATGCAAAGAACATACTAACAAAGAGAGCCAAATGGGGGCAAACAAAGCAAGCAAGGCAGGCATATGAAAGGGCAGACAAACATGCTATTTGACAAAAGATGGTTTCCTAGGAGGACAAATGTAGGTTTGGATTGAGTGTCCATAGTTCCATTGGATTGGAGTATGGATGACGCATAGACTTATGCATGAGCATGTAGGCAAGCGTGAATGATGCAAAAGAAGCAAAGAAACCCAAACGGGTCACACCAAGCAAGCAAGGCAAGCATATAAACATCGCACGAAGTGAAGAAAGGTGTGAATCAAGCACACCAACACCATAGAGGTGTATCTCACAAGTGGTTACACCTCATTAGGCCATGAGAGGGATGGATGTAACCACACAAGCATAAGCCCATGGGGGGCACAAAGCATGGCAAAGCCTAGATCTAGAGAGGTTAACATGGAGATAAAGAATAAAAGCGAACAAACAAACATAGATATGCAAAGGAAATGATCCAATCCCTTTGATATAGGCCTAGGTGTGCGGATGTAGGCCTAGACCACTAGATCTAGATCTACACCCCTCCAATAAGGGCCAAAACACAAGAAAGAGAGATATCAAGGGACAAAAGGGCTATAGAAGCATATGACATAGCAACCAACATAGATCTAAGCAAACAAACATGGCACGGAGCACATAAACACATAGATCTAAGCATAAGCACATAGATCTAAGCAAAAACATGGCATAGAACACATAGGCATGTAGATCTAAGCATAAACATGGCAAGGAGCCTAAAAGCATGTGGATCTAAGCACAAACATTAAATTTAGACGTATCCTAGCCCAAGAAGGCTAGGCCAACAACATCAAAGTAATAAATCATGGCGAAAGCAAGGAAACATGCTTGAGGAAACATAAAACATGCTATAAAGCAAGAACATGCTAGGAAAAGCAATAAAGCATATTATTGAACAAGAAAAAGCCAGAAAAAGCTATAAATAGAAAAAGTGTGTGGATTGTAGCTAAAAAGCTACATCCACACCCCAAAACCACAAATCCAAGGTATGGAACTAAGGAGAGAAAGATTGGGTGCAAGAACACTACCTTGTAATTGTGGTGAAAAGAGAAGAATCAAAGGTGTTTGGTGTTGTTTGGATGTGTTTAGGAGAGAAATTAGATATTATTGAACAAGAAAAAGCTAGGAAAAGCTATATATAAAAAAGGGGTGTGGATTGTAACTAAAAAGCTACATCCATACCCATAAACCTCAAATCCAAGGTATGGAACCAAGGAGAGGAAGATTGGGTGCAAGAATGCTACCTTGTAATTGTGGTGAAAAGAGAAGAATCAAAGGTGTTTGGTGGTGTTTGGATGTGTTTAGGAGATAAATTAGAGAGAGGAGAGAGAGAATATGCCTAGGAAACTACCCAAAATCTTCTTTTTTCTTGCAAAATGAGGGGTCTGGAAGCTTTTATAGCTGGACCCTTTGACTTTTGGCACACCTTGTATGGCTGGTTTTGCTTTAGACACATATTTGAAGGTCTTTTTGGAGACAGATTACACAAATCCTAGTATCTCTAGAAAGCTCTAGATGTCTAGTTTCCAAAACACTAAAGAAATTAAAAATCCAACAATTGGATCAAAAGTTATGACCTGGGGAAGCATACTGATGCGCTTTGCACGGTTTTCTGGTTATCTCAACAGTTTTAACTCCGAATTTGACCCATGAATAGTCATTGGAAAGGGAATTTGATAATCTTCACAATGGCCCTAGGAGTTCTGGTGCCCTTAAGAGTCAACCTCAAGTCAAAGTTGACGAAAATCACCGAGTAGCTCGGGTTTGATGTAGAAACATGAAAAATGTTGTTTTGGGATGATTTTGACTGACTTTGACTTTGTTCAACCTAGGTTTGACCAAGGGCAATTTGGTTAATTTGACTTGAAATGGCACTTCAAGTGCTCCGATGCTTGAACAGGTGCGCCACGTTAATCTAGATGTTTTTGTGCCCCTATGGAGAAAAGATAATATTTTTGGAATTTTTGGGGTCCATTACGGAAATCGAGGGCAGAAAAAATACAGTGTCTACACCCCTAAATCAGTTTTTAGTTAATTACCTACTAAAATGAATTAGAAAAATAAATGACCAATCACACCTAGTATAAAGCCAATAGTTGGTGGCGATTCCCAAAAGAAATAAAAGTAAGAAAAGAGACACACACACACACACACACACCTCACCCTAGAAACACATACACACATCACCATGCCACCAAGCCCTTGACGTGGAAACCGGAAAAAAGAAGAATTGAGTGTTCACAGCTTAGCATGCCTTCTCTTTTTCGGTCTTTTCTAATCATCCACATTCACCCATGGTGCCTAAGATTTGTAGTCTTTCAATCAGTTCTTCATAGGTTGATTTTCTTTTGGGGGAAATTACACTTTACCACTTGTGAGAGATTGCAAAATTTAGGGTGCTCTCAAAAAAGAGTGGGTTCTTTTAAGGGCACCTCTCTTTTTGGGTAAGTGGTGTGGAGTTGCCACTTATTTTTTATACAAAAAATAAGAAAAAATAAATACAAATTACATGATCAAAATACTTCGAATGTCATTGATTGAATAAAGACAAGTACAATTTTGGTAAATTAATCCTTACAAGGCTTTGGGTCCTAGTTACAATCTATGCAAAAGAATACAAAGCTTTTGGTCCTAGTTACAATCTACCAAAATTAAAAAACAAAACACTAATCTACCTATCCAAAAACCCTAAACTCAGGGGCTAGGTTATGGAATGGAAAGGTGTTAGGCACCCATTCCACCCAGACAGAGTCTAGTCTTCTAGAGTCTAATGACCAATATACCCTTTTTTTTCATGATGTTGAATGATATGTTGAACATACACGACACACACTTAACAAAAATTAATTTAAATAAATTTACCTTATGAATAATGTCCTCTTTTCAAAGAAAATTCAGATCTGTTTTAAAATTTTTTAAAAAAATTGGCTTGTAAAAGAATCAAATCTGTTTTTTTATGTAAAAGAAAGAATAAGATTTTTGTTAAAAAGTATTAGATCTATTTTTTGTAAAGTTTTTTTTTAAAAAAGTGATTTTATCAAGAAGAATCAGATCTTTTTTTTTTTAAATGTAAAAGAAATAAATAAAAAAGACTTTTTGAAAGAGGATCCACATTCATGAGATAAATTTATTATACATGCATCATATATTAAAAAAAACTTCATAAAAAAAAAAAAAAAAAAAAAAACTTCAACCTGAATTCAATCCCTTCTTTTAAATTTCAAACTCAGCAATTTTGTTACAAAGAAATTTTTTTTAAAAAAAATCAGGTCTGTATTTAATGAAAATACAAATAAGTTTTGAGTTTAAAAAAATCAGATTTTTATTTAATGAAAATACAGATCAGTTTTGGGTTTAGAAAAAACCAGATCTATAAAATACAGATCTATTTTTAGTTTAGAAAAATCAAATCTGAAAGATACAGATCTTTTTTTGTGTTTAGAAAAATCAGATCTGTTTAGTGTTTAGAAAAATCAGATTTGAAAAATACAGATAAGTTTTTAGATTTAGAGAAAATCAAATCTGAAAATATAGATCAGTTTTAGTTTTCATAGAAGAATTTTGTTAGCCATTATAGATTTTGAAACTTAAGAAATAGAATTATAATACACAATTACCTAAGCACATGTTAAAGAAAATTCTAGCAATGTATTCAAGCATGGAGATTATATATCAAGAACAAAACATAATAAAAACATGCTAACATATTCATGCAACAAACAATAACAAAAATTAATGAAGGAAGAAAAGAAAGAAGAAAAATGAGATACCTCTTGCATGAGAGCGCTGTTCTAATGAAAGAATATTTTAGGATTCAAAGAAATTTGTTCAACTCTTTGAAGCCTAAAATATTTTACTTACAAAAAAGAAGTTCCTAAAGCAAAAGACTCCAAAACGTCTTTAACGTAAGGGAAATTGAAAAATCAGAAGAGAAGAGCCAGAAAGAAAGGGGGCGGGGTCAGAAAGTGTGCTGAATTTTGAGAGGCATCCTCTATTACTTTGAAAAATTAGCTGAGTGATCAGATACGAATTGGGACGTGTCCTTATCTCTAAAAAATTAAAAAGGGTAAGGTTTATCTCAGTCCAGGAGCCCTTGGGCCGAACCACGATTTTGTGCCAATCGGCACTTGGGAAGTGCCGAATGGCTCCTTTAGGTGCTGAGCTCACGTTTGAATTTTGCTCCCATTTAGACTCCTTTTTTGAGGGTTTTTGAGCCAGAAATTGTACTTAGACGCATTTTTAATCTATATTCTAAAAATTAATCCCTTTTCCATATATTCAAATCTTTAAAGTGATAATTATCTTATAGATAAATATACCAAAAAGTTTTGTTATCTGATTATCCACTTTATTCCCATACAAGCAAGTCTATTTTTGACACTAACTAACAACCAATCACAAAATTATTTAATTAATTTTAATTTTTTAGCCAATTAGAATTAATTTAAAGTAATCATGTCTGGTTGGTTCCACCAAAAAAAAAAAAAAATGCATGCAGACTAAGCAAACTTGATCATGTGATATCTTTCAATTCGATGGTCCGATTTGGAAATCGGACACACCGTCTCGATCGTTAGAAACTCAAGATCATTTTTATGATATGCAATGAATGAATTAATGCATGTAATGCAACTCTAAATTTCAGGTATATGAATGGTCACTCTAGCCATCTTCCTTGATTAAATTATGGGTGCAAAATCGAGTGTCTACACCACCCTAAACTATGCTTCAAACTACATTTTACACCCTAAACTTCTAGATTGTACGGTTTACACCTTAAACTATAACTCATGTTACATTTTTCACCCGCAGTCAATTTTACTGTTATCTTGGATGACATTACTTAAGAAGTCTCAATTTCTCTTGTTCTCAATCCCTTAAAAACAAAGGAGAAATTACACTTTGTCACTGTTGATACTGTATTTTGTTTTCCCTCGATTTGCATGCTAGACCCCGAAAAATCAAAAAATATTTTTTTCCATGGGGCTGCGAGAACATCTAGAACAACGTGGCGTAGCCCATTCGGACACCGGAGCACCCAAAGTGCCTTTTTCACCCAAAATGACCAAAATGCCCCTGGTCAACCCTAGGTTTGACTAAAGGTCAAACGAGGTCAAAGCCCTCAAAAAACAATATTTTTCATGGTTTTACATCAAACTTGAGCTTCTCGGAGATTTTTAACAACTTTGACCAAGTTTGACTTGAAGTCGATCCTAGGTGGGCCTAAAATCCCTAATTTTGATTCGGCTATCAGAACAGGTTGAAACCAATTCCATTGTGAAAATTATCAAATTCTCATTCCAATGACTATTCATGGGACAAAAATGGAGTTAGAACGGCCGAGATATCACGAAAACCAGGACGATGCACCGATCGATGCACCGCTATCTTCCGAGAGCCATAACTTTTGATTCGACCGTTGGATTTTAAAGTTCCATACCTTTTTAGAAATAGGAAGTCAAGATCTTTCCAAGGGTGTCAAGATTAACCTGGGCACCCTTCAAACTAGGGAGGAGAGATTTTTTTTCTGAGTTTTGCTCTCTGCCTAGTTTTTCTACACATTTTTCTCTTCTCCAAACACCAAAAAACACACAAAAAACATATAAAAAAAAAACACATCAAAGCTTCTTGATTCTTCTCTCTTCACCAAAAGCACAAGGTATTGTTCTTATACCCAATCTTCTTTTCCTTGGTTCTATACTTGGGATTTGGGGTTTAGGGGTGTGGATGAAGCTTTTTGGCTACCATCCACACCCCTAACCTTCTAAATCTTTTTCTAGTAGTTATCTTGCTATTTTTGGTTGAATAACATGATTTATCACTTTCTTTAGCATGTTTCTTGCTTTATTCATGTTTCTAGCTTAAATCTCTTTGTTTTTACGCCTTATGCCATGTTTCATGCTTTGATCTACCTTTTTATATGCTTATATGTTTAGATCTACATGCTTAGGGTTTTATGCCATGTTTTCCTATGTTTTATGCCTCTTTTTGTTCTAGGTTGATGATTAGAGTTATGTGCTCACATGCTTGTATGACGTTGTTTACCTATGTTTACATGTTTGTTTCTATGCCTATATATTTCGATCTATGTTCTCACATGTCTATGTGCTTGGATCTATGTTTTCTATAAGCTTTAAGCTATATTTCATGTGCTTGTGCACTCCATGCCATGTTTGTGTGCCTAGACCTAGGCTATGTTTGTCATGCCATGTGCTATTGTAGCCCTTTTGTCTTTCTTTATTGTGTTTTGGCATAATGGTTGGGACCCGATCTAGACCCTATGGTCTTTGTCATTGTCCATACACCAAGGCCCATATCTAATGGTTTGGATCATTCCCATTTTGCATGTCTATGCTTGCCTACTTCTATGCTTTATGCTTATGTTAGCCTCTCTAGTTCTAGGCTTTGTCACGTTCGACACTCATAGTGGGTTTGTGGTTGTGTGGTTACATCCAATGCCCATGAGGCCTTGTTTGGATGTAACCATTTAGGAGGCATCGCCATGATGACGGCTACTCGTGCATATCTCTCCCCTTTTATGCTTTGTGTGATGATATGCTTACCATGCTTGTTTGTGCCACCTGTTGGCTTTATATGCGTCTTTACACGCTTGCTTACATGTCCATGCATGAGTCTTGCTTGCTAGTGTGTCATCCATGCTTCAACACAATGAAGCTATGGACATCAGATCCAAACCTTCATTTGTCCCTTGCGGACACCACCTTTTGTTTGCTTTTTTGTTTGTTTTCCTTTTTGCTTGTTTGCTTGCTTTCTGGCTTCTTTTCTTACCATGCTTATCATGCTTATCCACTTTATGCCTTTTCATATGCTCTTTGCATCTTTTCCTTCCATTGCTTGTTTGTTGGTTTCTTATCTTTGCCTTTGCATGTACACTCATGGAGCGAGGAGGCTTAGAGCTAGGGCACAGTCTCCTAGGCGCATGCAAAAAGGGCACGGATGCAAGCATGTGGTTGAGCCAAGCGGCAATGTTCAGTAGATTTAGGAGTCTAGCTTCTCCCATTTGGTTATGTACTCTTTTAAACCCCTTCCTTCCTTCTCTGTTTCTCTTTTAGATGGGTTATATTAGGTATATCATGCCGTGTACCATTCGTCCTCATCTCTACAGTATGGTGACCCCTATTTATTTTCCTGTACTTATACATTTTGGGCCATGCTCTAAGGATGTAGGCATTTACTTTCATACTATGTGTGCTTGCATTGTGCATGATGTGTATATATATATATATATATATATATCTGCTCATCCCTTTCGGTTTGGTTGTCACAGTCCGTGTCACTTAAGGCAAGTGATGCCTAATTTCCGCCGCGAAAGTAAGGTGACATCTCACCGTATTTTCATCCTGGAAATTTGGTACTTTGCTCGAATGCCTTAGGAAAGCATAGATTGAGACTACACCCATTCAAAAGCCAATCCTTAAAGCCCCTATGCATGCAAAGGCTTGGAAGCCAATGCCAAAATCATGTTTTTCTGCCAATCTCTGAAAATTAAGGTTTTATCAAAATAAAGGACTGTCCTTGGACAGGCATTGTAGGGTACCTAACACCTTCTCCACACATAACCAAACTTCGGGATCTAAGAATCAAGATTTTTTGCCATCCACATTAGATTAGGAAAAATGCCCTTTTTCTTAGCCTAAGATTGGTAATAAAATCAAATAGAAACAGGTGACCAATCACAGCTTAGAAAAACCCAATGATTGGTGGTGACTCCACTTATCTTTGGTAATCCCTTAAAATTTGGCCTAGGTTCTTGCCATAGCACCAAAGGTAGACCTACCTTCCTCCATTGAGAGAGAAAGCACTCGAAGCCCCGCGCAAACCACACCACACACACCACACACTACACACATGTGCACACTCGCACCACTCTGAGAGAGAGAAAGGGGCCCACCAACGGTGGGTGGTCGAACGAAGGCCCATGACGGCGGTTCTCTGCCTCGATCGAGGCCAGCTGTCGACAATCACCCTAAATTATACTCTTAATTACATTTTTCACCCCAAAATTTGGTTTTCTATTCAATATAATGGTAGGGTATTGCTCTTGTTCTCAATCCCTTAAAAACAAAGGAGAAATTACATTTTATCACCCTAAACTATACTCTCAATTACATTTTTCACCCCTAAACTTTGGTTTTCAATTCAAGATAATGGCAGGGTGCAAAGTGGAACATGAGTTATAGTTTAGGATACAAAGTGTAACTTAAGATATAATTTAGGGTGAAAAAGTGTAATCACCCCTTTCTTCTGTTATTAAAAAGTGTGTTCATGAGGTAGCACAAAAAAAATATTTTATCTCCTTTTAATCATATATACGTTTTTAACTGTCTAGGTAGTTATTTTAACTAATTATCTGATTATTTTTTTAAATTATCTATTTGGGCTTGTCTTTTGGGCTAACCTCTCCGTTTCTCTCGATAATTGACATAATCTAGGTTATCTTCCATTTTTCAAGATTTGGTGCAAAAACATTGAACACATTGAATATCCCACATTTCTTGTTCAGAATTTGTGGTGGGTTCTCAATTTCTCTGCTATTTTTTATTTTTCCTTTTCATTTACTCTTTGAAGTTCCTTCTTCCTGGCTTTCGGAATTATGGTTACTCTATTTTATTATCTTTTTTTATAGGAAATTAGGAAATGCTACTGCTCCATACTCGTTTTGGCACCAATGTATCATTTGAGAACCCATTTGGGTCTTATAAATCTTCCAACTTAAATTTGGGTTTAATAATGATGAATCAAATTTCGTAATTTTGGAGGTGTTGTGTTGGTTGTCACTTTGGCCATTTCATTTTTTTTTTTTTTAATAATTTTTTTTACAGATTTAATGTCTTGCACCTTTTTCCTTCAAACGCCTTTATATGTGTTGCGTTCTCATGCCATATGCCCATCTTTTAAAATCTATTTTGGGTTAGTTGCAAATAGACCTCTTGTGGTATCAGTCATTAATCATTATCACACATTTTTAAACCCTCATGGTTTTTATTTTTTTATTTTTTAATTTTTTATACAAGATAAAAATGTTTACTCTAACATAATCTATGTGTATATGTGTATGAGAAAATTATTGAATACTCTGGGAGAACCTGTAAGGACCTGGGGTCAGTGACCAATACTGGCCCAGTGTTGTTAGGGTAGGCCCAGCCTAATGGCCCTAGTACAAGGACATAAGATCAGCACTCGGAGGTGGCCTGCTGTAATTGGGCTGGGCTAGGCCTAGTACCGACGAGTAGGCTAAGGATGGCTGAAGGGGGGAGCAGTCAATACTTGGGTCGAACCTCGAGCACTGTTAGTGCCTTGGGGAAATCTGTTGCCGAGTGCTATTCGGCGTCTAGTACAAGGACATAAGATCAGCACTCGGAGGTGGCCTACTGTAATTGGGCTGGGCTAGGCCTAGTACCGAAGAGTAGGCAGAGGATGGTCGAAGGGGGGAGCGGTTAATTCTTGGGTCGAACCTCGAGCACTATTAGTGCCTTAGGGAAATCCGCTGCTGAGTGCTATTCAGCATCAGGTGCAAGTTTCAAGAGAATCCTTAGAATGGACCAGTTTTCTAGGGATTTTAGGCAGAAGTGGGGGCAACGTGGGAATAAATGCAAAAGTAATTATTTGGATCCCCACTAAGGGGAGACTATAAAAAGGAAGGGAGGATGAATGGAAAGGGGGTTGGGAAACAAATGAAGGTAACAAAACAAGAGGGAAAGAGAGAAAAGTATATGGACTAGGTGTGGGAGGAGCAAGGGTGAGGGCACTGGGCTGTCAAGGTAGCATTTGAAGCTATACCTAGTAGGAGTGCAAGGAAACCCACAAACAAATAAATTGGAAGCCCAAATTTCCCCCATAGTGAGTACCGTTGGGTTCGGGAACCACTATTGGCACCATTTATGGGAATCCTACTTAACAGAAGACTTTTAGTTAGCTTGATACCATCCAAGATGGAAGGTCCACTTGCAAAAGAAGGATCGGTTGGACCTGGAGGAAATCATTCAAGGGCCTCGTCTCGAGGCCAAAGGAGGTTGGAGAGGGAGCGTAGAAGAGAGCAGCAACGCATGCAAGAAGGGCATCAGACCAAACTTGATTTAGATGAAGGGTCTTCACAAGAGGAACGAATAGTATCTTACATCCTCGAGCTGTAACGATATAAGGAAAAGTGCTAGCCACATCTGCGCTATACCTTAAAAGGACTAGTCACAATTGAGGTTCCTTGTAGTTGTTAATAAACCCCAGATCAACCTAGTAAATATTGGATGTGGGACTCATCACACACTCACACACATCACACAATCAATCAAATTGAGTTATCACAATCTCCCCCACTTAAATCCCTAACGTCCTCGTTCAGGCCCACTTTGTGGGGTAGTGTCTCTGAGCCCATGCGGGATTACCGGGCCAACTCTAATACCATATGTAACGATCCAAGGGAAAACACTAGCCACATCTGCGCTATACCTCAAAAGGACTAGTCATAATTGAGGCTCCTTGTAGTTGTTAATAAACCCCAGATCTACCCAGTAAATACTGGATGTGGGACTTATCACACACCCATACATATCACACAATCAATCAAATTGGGGTATCACACGAGCAGTCGTATCGTAGCAAGTGAGACCAAGAGCTGGAAAACCTATGAAAGTAGGTCAAAGAGTTGTAGATAAAGCTTAGAGGTTGACACCATAGGAGGGATCGTGAGGGGCCATCAGATGATCCTAACTACACTAGGGGTGGCACTGCTGAATTATCTCACTGTATTGGTTCGTGTCGGTCGACGGATAGATCCAATGAGACCATGGGACGTCATCATGATACTCCACACAGGGATTGACACGGGCATTAGAATGCAACTTTGGACGCCATGAGCCGAGCGTTTTAGAGAGCTTCTCGATCACCTTTAGTTGATGAGAAAGAGCATACAGAAATGCCGAGGCATTTGAATAGCCTGTTGTTCACCTGCTACGATGGCAAAACTGACTCGGTGGAGCATGTTAGCTATTATATTCAAATGATGTGTCTATATTCCTAGAACGATGTGTTAATGTGCAAAGTGTTCCCATCCAGCCTCAGGCCCACGGCAATAAGGTGGTTCAATGGTTTGAGGAAAGGGTTCATTCATAGCTTCGGGGAATAAATTCAAGCATTTAGGGTGCGATTTATCACTTGCAGTAGGGTTCCTCAACCGATCGACACATTGTTATCCATAAGGATAGGAAGTTAAGAGACTTTTCGGTCATATGCAAATAGGTATTGAGAGTTATATAACGAAATAGGTGGAGGGAATGAACAGTTTGTAGCAAGTACGTTTAGGCTCGGGCTGCCACAGGAATCAGAATTGAGGGACTCTTTGACCATGTGGCCTCCCGAGAACATGCACTAACTAATGAGGAGAATTGAGGAACATAAAAGGCTGGAGGATGATAGGCTGCAAGGCAAGGGTAAGGCTCTAGTTTCCTTCTGGTACAATAGAGACTCTCGACCCGAGAGATTTCAGCAAAGAACCAGAAGGGAACCAAGGGTTCCAAGTGTGAATATGGCGCTACAGCCTAAGGGTGTTTATGTGGCCTTCAAAGAACCTGTCTATAAGATCCTTGAGCATATTAAGAACGAGCCATATTTCCAATGGTTGGGGAAGATGGGCGGAGACCCAGCTAGAAAGAATCAAAGCCTGTACTGCACTTACCATAGCTAGAAGGAATCAAAGCCGATCACTTTTGATGAAGCTGATCTAGAGGAAACGTTACAGCCATATGATGATGCACTGGTTGTGACTTCGCGGATTGGAGGATTCCTGGTGAAGAGAGTGATGATAGACCAATGGAGCGGGGCTAAGATCATATATCCTGATTTGTACAAGGGATTAGGATTAAAGCCTAAGGATTTGAGCAAGTATGACACACCTTTAGTGGGATTTGACGGTAAGATAGTGGTGCTTGAGGGAATGATAAAGCTCTCGATTGTGACTGAGGGAAAGGAGGTTATGGTAAATTTCATAGTAGTTAACGCCTTTTTGCCATACATGGTGATCTTGAGTTAGCCCTGGATTCATGCTATAGGGGCAGTATCATCCACGTTGCATTAGAAGGTTAAATTCCCTACAGAAAATGGAGTCGTTGTGGTCTAAGTTGATCAAAAAGTTGCGGGGAAGTGCTTAGTGGCCGTAATTAATTATGAGATTAAACAGAAGGAGGAGGTTGAAGCAGAACAATTATAACAATTACAGTGCCCCGAGGACCTAACAAAGGCTGACAGTGCTAAGGAGTTGGTTCAAATATGGATTTTGCCTTACATTGACTAGTATTTTCAGGTAGGGAAGAGCTTGCAAGTAGAAGATTGAGTGGAAGTCCTCCTGTTGCTAGTATAGAACTTTGATGTATTTGCATGGAGCTTGTACGAAGTGCCCAGGGTGGACCCAACTTTTATCACACATAAGCTGAATGTAGACCCCTTAGTGCCACCAAAAAAGCAAAAGTTGAGGAGATCAGCAAAGTCATATGTGGAAGTCGTGAAGGAAGAGGTGGAGAATAGAAGTAGGTGGGGGCTATTAAGGAGGTGTTCTTTCCGAGTGTCACCTAAGGCGAGCGATGCCTAATTCTTGCTGCAAAAGCAAGGTGACATGTCGCTGGGTTTTTGCTGTGGAAATCTGGCACTTTGCTCGAATGCCTTAGGAAAGTATAGATTGGGACCACACCCATTCAAAAGCTAAACCTCAAAGCCCCCGTGCATTCAAAGGCCTGAAAGCCAATGTTGAAATCATATTTTTACTAACAATTTCTGAAAATTAAGGTTTTATCAAAACAAAGAACTGTCATTAGACAGGCGTTGTGGGGTGCCTAACACGTTCCTCGCACGTAACCAAACTTCTAGACCTAAGAATCAAGATTTTTTGCCATCCATATTAGATTAGGAAAAATGCCCTTTTTCTTAACCCAAGATTGGTAGTAAAATCAACTAGAAATAGGTGACCAATCACACCTTAGAAAAACCCAATGATTGGTAGCAACTTCATTTACCTTTGGTAATTCCCTTAAAATTTGGCCAAGATTCCTGCCACACCTCCAAAGGTAGACCTACCTTCCTCTACAAAGAGTGAGAGAGAGCACCCGAAGCTTCGCGTGAACCACCAACTGTACAGTCATTCGAGAGGGGCCTTCAACGAGCCCCGCGCGTGCTGGAGTGTTGCCACAGTGGGTGGTTGGATGAAGGCCCGATGGTTCTCCGTTCTGGGCCGAGCGTCGACAGAGGGGGCGAAAAGGAATTGGGTCCAGGAGCTATCGAGTGTGTTATGGGCCTACCAAACCACATCGAGTAGGTTAACCGGTGAAACCCATTATTCCATGACGTATGGGGCAAAAGCAATCATCCCAGTGGAGATAAGCATGTTAAGTATAAGGGTTGCTAGTTTCTCTCGGGTAGTAATGATGCATAAATGACTGATAATTTGGACTTCTTGGAAGAGAGATGGGACATGGTGTCCATTCGACTTGTTGATTACTAGCAGTAATTGGCTTGGGGGTACAACGGGAATGTGAGGCCTAAAGAGTTCATTGTAGGAGACTTGGTTCTGCAGAGAGCAGTGGGAAGCATGAAAGACTAGAATGCAGGAAAGCTTGCCCTGAACTAGGAAGGGCCTTACTGAGTGACAACCGTAGCTGGAACGGGGTCTTACTATCTAGTGGAAATGGAAGAGAAACCCTTGCCCCGACCTTGGAACGTCAGCAATTTATAGAAATATTATCCTTGATTGTAATTATTGTAAAAAATGTCCAATGTTGTAAGTAGGTTTGAACAGAGTACGTGGAATGGATCTAGTTGTTTTTCATCTCAATACTGTTGAAAGTTGTTTAGTTAGTTTACGCGATGTTCGTCATATTGTTAAGGACAGAAACCTAGCCTCGGCCTGACCCCAGTTACCGACTAGGTGGAAACATTAATGAATTGTTTCTAAGGACAGAAACCTAGCCTCGGCTTGGCCTTGGTCACCAACTAGGTGGGAACCTTAACGAATTATTTCTAAGGATAGAAACCTAGCCTCGGCTTGACCCTAGTAACCAACTAGGTGGATACCTTAATGAATTATTTTTATGGATAGAAACCTAGCCTCAGCCTGACCCCGATCGCCGACTAGGTGGAAACCTTAATGAATTATTTCTAAGGGCAAAATCCTAGCCTCAACCTAACCCCGGTCACCAACTATGTGGAAACCTTACCAGATCTTCAGTTCTAAAGACAAAGGATTAAGCCTTGGTCGATAACCGTCTAACTAAAAGACCTCGGCTATATAAACTATACTACAAGTCATTTGGTTTGGGACATTTCCTATGCATCTTCCACAGTTGCTAATGGAGTTTCATAAAATTTCTCAAAGATTGTAATAGCGTAACATTTAGGCTAAAGGAGTCGGTTATGCAACATTCAGGTCATCGACAATAAATACTTAGAACAATTTGTGAAAATCATTAGTACGATATCGTCCTAAAGTTGTAATAGTGCGCTGTTTAGAAAAAAGGGATCGGTTACATAATTACATATTAATCAAAATGCTGTAATAGTCTAAATTGTAAGAAAAGAATTTAACCAAACATACGTACTTAAAGAGTTCAATCTCATATTTAGCAAACAAAACACTGTTCAATAAATAAAACAAATACAACGTAAATGCATACATAGAGTTTAGCAAAATTAAAACATAAAAGAAATAAAAACTGATTAAGCAAGTCCGTGTCTTCAATGAAACTGACCTTGGGTCACGGTGGGGGTGGCTGAGGAAACTTCATTGGCAGTTGGAAAGGTCAGTCTTAGGTTCACTTCAGGGGTGCCCTGGCCATTGGGAACGATGTTGGTTGCTGGGTTGTCCACGTTAATTACCACTACATGGGAGTCGATTTTCTCAGCCAACTCCGCCATACTAGGGCTATCCTTCCCCTCTTCATTTTCTTTATCGGGTTGCTCCTAGGTTGGGGCCTGAACGGGTGGATCATTGGGCTAGGGGATCTGATTGGGGTCCTTGAACGTAGAAGACTCAAGGAGACCAATAGCATTCACTGCTGGCACCAAACCCTCTGAAAACCCAAGCTTCTAAGCTTGGAAGACGACCGCACTCGTTGAATTCTCAGCATCAGTGAACCCCCTATTGTAGAATTCCTACTCGCATGTCTTTATGGTCTCCTTCAGGGTCGTAAGCCCTTGTCATGGGTCGAGACAATGCTTGCGGCCTTGGCGAATTTGGTCTCAGCCTCCCCGAGCTTGCCCTGTACAGCCTCCACCTGTTGCTCAGATAGTTCTTAAGCCCTCTCTGCAGAAGTTGCCCTACGCTCATTAGTGGCCAGCTTAAGGACCTTTTCGTTTAAAGTGACCTCGACCACCTGCTTTAGGGTCTTTTCCTTATTGGCCTCCTCTATGACACCCTTCAGCTGACCCTCTACGATGTGGGTCAGTTGGGCAGCTTGGAACAATAATAGAAGCAGCCAAAGAATTAGTACAAGCTGAGAACTGATAATTAAACAAAAAAAAAAAAAAAGAAGAAGAAGAAGAAGAAGAAAAAGAAAAAAGATGAGAAAAAGTAGGCGGGCACACTTACAACTATATTGTGCCATTTGAGCTTGAGGATAAGATCTTCATCCTAACACCCTAAGTAGTGCTCCATATCTGCGAGCAACAGCAGAGCTTGGCCAAGGCTCTCTGCAACTACCCTTCCATGCCACCCCTTTAAGTATGAACGAAAGACTCATTAGGGCGGGACTTGTCACCCAGCATGAAGGTGCATTCCCATATCAAGGAAGGGGGCGCGGAGGTGGAGGCCATGTTAGACCCAACAGTCATCGGTTGATCATTGAGCCTTATCTTGGAGGGAGTAGCCTTGGCCGGCAGAGCCGAAGACTAGAGCAGGGGACTGTGCAGCAGGAGGGCCACCGGACCCTGATAGAGGATCGTCAGCGCCCCTTTACTTCTTCCTGCATGGACGAGCCACAGGGGGAATTTTCTGTTGAGGGATTGGTTATGGAATGGCCTAGCCCTCGATGGGTTGAGCGCTTAGGAACCAATGCTCGAGGCCCATGTTACGTCTTTGAACTATGTCTTTGGTCGATTAAGGGGATTAAGGGCTTCAATGGGGATGTGTTCTGCTCAGTCGTGAAAAACTGTGTTTGCCAAACCATCACAGATCGGTTCGAGGGAGCCCTCCCTTACCCTTTGAAATCCCTAGTGCTGAGCCTCGCTGCTTATGAGGCCGTTTAGTAGAAAACCTGGCAGCTGAATGTCCAAGTAGGATAGGAAGGGCTTGTCGACTGTTAAAGCACCTAAGAAGTCTTGGTAGTTGGTGTATGACGACATGCAACTGAGGATCAGATGTGACGCTCTAAGCTGACCGTTGTAATGAACGAAGATCTCTGAGTGCAAGATGAAATTGAGGTCCCAAATCTGTATGACGTTCAAGTCAGGTTGAAATCATTTGGAGGCTGCATTAAGAAATATAGAATAGCATTACATGAAAAAGTCAAAAAATGCTTGAACAACTAAAAAAAAAAAAAAAACAAAAAACAAAACAAAACAACAAAAAAGGGAGGGGGGGGGAGTTCAAACTAAAATCCGTTCTTTAGGGTTATGCTAAATCTTGGGGAGAAAAATACCAACCTATTTGCCGAGGAGAGGTCGGGCAAGTGAGTTCTCTATTAACCTAGGCCTAAGTTTTGAAAAATTTAACCGATCCCCGAAGAGAAAGGACCTCGATCCTATTTCCACTTCATGAAAATGGGATCATGGGGGGTTGCTGTAGGGACCTAGGGTCGGTGACCAATACTGGCCCAGCATTGTTAGGGTAGGCCTAGCCCAATGGCCATAGTTTAGGGACATAGGATCAGCACTCGGAGGTGGCCTACCATAATTGGGCTGGGCTAGGCCTAGTACCGACGCGTAGGCCTAGGTTGGTCAAAGGGGGGAGCAGTCAATACTCGAGTCGGACCCCGAGCACTGTTAGTTCCTCGGAGTCAAGTACAAGTTTCAAGAGAATCCTCAGAAGGGAGCAATTTTCTAGGGATTCTGTGCAAATGTGGGGGCTACATAGGAATTGATGCAAAAGTAATTATTTGGATCCCCATTAAGGGGAGACTATAAAAAGGAAGGGAGGATGAATGGAAAGGGGGTTGGGAAACACAAGAAGGTAACAAAACAAGAGGGAAAGAGAGTGAATTATACAGACTAGGTGTGGGAGGAGGAAGGGTGAGAGCACTAGGCTATTAAGGCAGCATTTGAAGCTATACCTAGTAGGAGTGCAAGGAAACCTACAAACAAATAAATTGGAAGCCCAAATTCCCCCCAATAGGGAGTACCACTGGGTTTGGGAACCATTACCATAAATGCATACTCACTCATTTCACATGAATTATGGGTCCTACCATAAATTTAATTAGTGGGATTCACAGTTATGTGAGAGGGGGGAGTATGCATTTATGGTACTCCGGGAGTACTCAATAATTATCTACGTATGTGAAGCTCCCTCCTGGAGACTTGAACCTTAGCCCTTGCCCCCCACACCCTACACCTCACAAACACTTATACTTGTGGAGTGACCGCCCCACCAAGGGTGTGCGATGATAACCTTTGTGGTATTTCAATAACACAATTGACTCCTATATTAGACTTCTAACAATTTTTATTGGATAAAAAAAATATGACCATGTGGATCACGTGAGTTAGAATAAGTGAACTGTAATTAATTCTCACCCAGCACATGGTGTTCACATGTTCACTTTAATCTAATCAGGGCTAACCTAAGGCCTAGCCCACTTAGGCATGGGCCTAAGGTGCACACTACAACAAATCTCTATGCCCTCATAAAAAAGACCCAACTCCCATTATAAGAAGGCCCAAAATTTTACAATAAGTATTTTTTTTATAAATGGTTGTGCATTATTTTCTCATGAATGATACAGATATCAAAATTATTTAAAATGATAAAACTATTACAAATTTTAATGCATAAAGTTTACAAATTATTTTTTAAGGAAATAAAATTTACAAATTGAAGTTGCAATGAATGTGATATATAGGGAAAAGTTAACAAATGCCCTAAGAACAGGGACGGAGCCGGGGGGGGGGGGGGGAAAAGGGGGCACCCCCCCCCCCCCCCCCCCGCGGGCGGCTCCACCAAAATTTTCACATATGACTTCTATATATTAATTGTTAAGCACTTTGCCCCTCCTGATAGAAAAAACAGAACAAAAAACTCCACACTTGACTTGAAACCAAATATCAAAAGGAAGGAAAAAAGTTGCTCCGTACATTGCAAAGTCTATATTATGCCAATCACGACCCATGTTTTATTGTCTTATGCCAAATTTACTCTTATCATCACTTTGCTCACAATACTTTTTATAGCTAATCACCCTTTTTATTTTTTAAACTTTCTCACTGCACTTCAACTTCAAGGCTTAAATTAGTGGGTCCTAAAATTTACCCAAAATAATAATAATAACCAAAACAAATTATGTCCTAATACTTATAGGGTAGAAAAAAAACTTTCTTTTTTCATATTTTTTTCTTAAAAGTAATCAAGGTGGTGAGACATGTATACATAGTATAGTACTATACTCTTAAGTCTTAACATTCATTGATTTATTTGAAGGAATTAAATTAGATATTTAAATTTTATGTATTTAGATTAGTCTCTTACTTTGATTGTTATTAATAATGAATTGATTAATTTTGCTCATTTATTTTGATGATATGAAATAAAGAATTGATAACTTTGATTATGTGGTGGGCCTTTTTTGCAACTGTAGACTGGGCTATCTCTTGCCACATTACGGCCCAATGATTCTGGGTAGGAGAGTCAGGATTGACTTGACTGCAACACACCCCAAGCCAGCTTGTTTACAAGCTAGAACCCCTTTGCTAAGACCTTGGACACATGCCCATGGCGGAGGAAACTGTTACAAAAAAGTTATGGTAGACAGGTGTAATATGACAATAATAAGAAGAATATGTTTACTGTCAGCCATAAGAAAACGGAAAAGCTAAATCATGATCTCAGTAAAGGAGGAGATAATGCAGTGATGTAAATGTAGCAGAAATGAGTTAATAACAATGATAAAAAGAAAAGGAAATAATATTAATGCTTGATCAACAAAATAAAAGGAAGGATGGTTAGTCTGCTGTGCTTGATTTCTCAATGGAGTCAAGTTCAGGAATGGAACCACCCTTCAATGTGGGCAATCTCACCAGGACATCCTGCCACAAAAATTGCCCACTTTGAGAGAATGGGCCTAGATGGTTTTTCCTCAAATTCCTTAATCCTTACTAGAGGTAGACTTTTAGAAGGAGAGAAAGGAACAGCCTATTGGTGCATGCCTACTATCACACTCTTGCTCACTCTCTGTTTTTCCACTCTGGTTCCTTTTTCCTCTTATCTTTCACTCATTTTATTACTGCTTTTTCTCTTTTTTTTTTTTTTTTTTTTTTTTTTGGTCTCTCGTGTTTTTCTTTCCCTTTTCTCCGTTCTCCCTTGTTTTGCCTCCACTGTGCACAGTTAAGTCCCTTTTTTCTACTACCTGCCATGATGGGTTTTTACTGTTTTGCCTCTTAACAGCTTTTGTCCTGGTATAGGTGTCCTTCCTAGAACACCCACTGGTTTGTTGGCTACCTAGCCATCACTACTTACCTGTGCTGGTCGTGCCACATTCCATTCCCTGACAAAATAGTTTTATTTTGTTTTCTTGCTTATCGTGGCATTCCCATCAGGATAAGGGTGGGCATTCTCTTTTACTATCCCTTATGGCATGCATCTAGTGATTCCAGCTCATCTTTCCCTCTTTTGGGTGATATGTCATCCCAGCTGGACATTTCCCCCAAAAGAACTTGAGCGGAAACCCCAGAATAGGCCTTCCCCTTCTCCCCACCACTAGACCATACCCTCTCTTACCTCTGACCCATGGCCCACCACTCCTGTATTAGCTGGGTATAAGTAGGTGGTGCCTGAGCCTTGTGCATGCTCCACTTCCATGTGTGTCCATGACTTGTCCGCTGTACGTGCGTTTGCCATGACCTAAGGGCTTGTCTGTACGTTCTGCTACTCGTTCTTGACCTCTTGTGGCATGGATGAGTCTTTGGGCTTTCATTCTTTATGTCGTACTTCTTTCTTGGGCTGGGTCTTGCTTGGTCGTGGGCCTTTCCTTCTTCAATCCATCCTTTAACCTCTTTGCAGGCCGATTGATGCTTTTGCCTTGTTATTATTTGACTTGTGCTTGCTAGGCCTCTTTTGGGCCTGTTGTATGCTTTCCTTCTGCATAATTCCAGTAGCCCAGTACTATCATTGGGCTTGTACTCATGCTGTTTTGGGCTTCCTTGGCCCATTTCATCGCTTTCGGGCTCCCTTGGCCCATTTTATTCTTTTGGCCATCCTCGGCCCATTTCATTTTCTTAGGAATCCCTGGCCTATTCCAATCCTTCATTCCCATGGGTTTTGGCTAAGTCTTTTAGGCTTCCCTGGCCCAAGTTACCATATCCTTTACTTTTGGGGTTTATAGGCTTTTCCACCAACCCCTATTTACTTAATTCATTCCTTTGGGCTTATTCAGCCCATTCTTTCTTACTTTCCATTTCTCATAATGCCCATGGGTTTACTACTTCTTTCTTCGGGCTTCTTTGGGCTCGCTTGCTTTCGTTGAGGCCCTTGTGCTATTTTACAAGCCTATGGTCCATTATTTTGGCCATTCAGGCTTAATGGTTTTCTTCTCAATTTGCTAATTCTTCTTCTTTATTCCCTCCCATATTATTGGGTTTTTTCCCATTATTGGGCCTCCTTGCCAAAGTGGGCATCAACAGATTGTTATTTATCTTGATTAACAATTCTTTGTTTATTTTGTTATTTAAATTGATTAATATTTTAAAGTTAATTTTATCTTTCAGTTTTGCTTTTTAAATCTTGCTCCCTCTAGACAGAAATTTTGGCTTCGCCCCAACCTGAGGGCATTGATTTAAGAAATATTTGTAGAAAATTTTTATGGGAAAAGAAAAAAGGTAATCAATTTTTTTGACATTTTTTTATATTTTTCATAAAATTTGTATCAAAACTTTCCTAAAATAATTTATTAATAATTGTCTTAAGGACAACCGTTAACATTACCCATATATTTAAAGTCAAATCTAAGGAAAAAAAATCCAATTAGATTCCCAATTTTGTGTCATGTGTCCCATATATGTGTTTTTTTTTTTGGGTGCTAAGTGAGTTATCATATCATATGTTATATATAAAAGCAGAAGTCTTTTCCTACAATTAAGGTTGTACCGCCATGTAGGAAAAAAACCTATCTAAAATTCCGCCACGTTCATTATTAAAAAGTGATAAATTATACTGTTTCACAATGTTAAAACACCTTTTGATAGCCTCTCGGTATAAAAGAAAAATAACTGGTTAAAATACAATTTAAAGGCACGCAATACTCCCAAAAACAAAAAAAAAAAAAAAAACCCGCAGGATACAGAGAGAGGAGACAAAGTTCGTAAGTCGTCAACGTTTGTTCTTTCACCAGACTTAGAGCATCGAAACTGCAAGCACATAGAGTGAAAAATCTATGGGCATCAACATCATTAGGCTATATATTTGCCACCATCAGTTTGTCAGAACCATACAACAAATAGCAAAAACAATCCCTTTCACTCCATATTCAGAAGGAACAGATTGAATTTTTCTGGAACTTCGGCGAAGAGAGAAATATCAGTTTCCCCACCACCGTCCATTTCCTTGCCACATTTGGACCGCCAGATTGTCGGAACTAACACTGGTACATTTTTTTCCTCCATTTTGTTAGTTTGGGTATGAAAGGTTACTTTTAATTGTGTTTTTTTGTTGGATAGGTTTAGATTTGATTTGTTTTTATTTTGGGTTTTTGGATTCTCTATCAAAATGTTTGTTTTCTCAATTTTAGATTTTTTTTTTAAATTTTATTACAGAAATCACTAAAAATATTGATTTAATCTTAACGAAATCATTGAGATTAAATAAGAATAGGATTGAATGTTGCGCTAATAATGGCGTGACCCATTCTTCACAACCATGTTTGTCTCTCTGCCTCACTTCACTCTTTCACAGTCTCAGTAAGTTATACTCACTTTTGTTTTTTGGGTAACTTATGATTTTGGAAATTATGATTCATTCATTCTGTTCTTTCTTTGTTGAATTTATTTGTGATTAAGGAACTGTCATTTTGTATGTGAATGTTTTGCTTTATGAAATGGGTAGTGCTTTTATGATTTCCTCTTTTTATTTTGCTTTGTTATAGTGTGAAACTTGGAAAACATTTGTTTGTCTATAAGCTCTATACAACAAAATACAAAGTAGCAATGCTCTTTGACAAAAAAAATCTTCCCATTGAATGACCTTGCAATTCTCTGAATCCATATATGGTAGGTAGCACACTTCAACTTATCAATACCCATTTGAGAACTTAATCCCAAGAGCATGCTAATTGGTGAAATTGACACAAATGCATAAGATTGCTCTGAATTATGAGTGAAAGAGCACTTGAAGAACAATGACTGCGACTCTCTATAAAGTTTATGTAGAACAAGTGCGTGATATCACCCCCATATCCCCGTTTAAGAAGCGATAGCCAATTGATAAAAGAGTGTTTAGGAATACAAAGAGGTTGCCAAATCAGTTTATCCCCATTTACTATCTCATGTTTAACTCAAATATTATTCCAAGCAGAAGAATATGATAACATACTAGATTTAGAGAGAATCCAGTGAACATAATCAACACCTGCAATTCTAACTTGTGAAAGACCATCTTGAAAAACTACCACCTGATCTGATCTAGCTGGGGGACAGATCAAGTTATCATCTTGAAGAATACTCAAGAATTTAGCATCATAACTATGTTGGAGTATGTGTGTTTCAAACTCTTAAACTATGCTTGTGTCCCACATTGGTTAGAGATGTGTTCTCATGTAGGATTATAAACCATTGCACCACTCAAGTGTTAGCTTGAAAGATAATGGGCTAAGGGTTAGAGTTGGGCTTGGGTTGGGTTTAGGTTTGTCTCTATCTCTCTTGTTCCTCTTTCCTTTTCCCTTTCTTTTCCTTTCAGCCCATTTTGGTTCTGCCTGTTAGGCATTAAACAGCAGCCCGTTGGGGCATTTAATGTTCAATCTGTTGGGCATCAAATCTGCACAGTAACCGTTAGAAGCCTAGTCCTCTAGTCAGCCCACTTGTCTTACATGTTGGCATATATAAAACCCTAAAACTCACACTATTAAAAGTCATATATTTATTCATCTTCTTCAGCCGTATCTTCTCTCTGTTTGCTCTGGTTTGCTGCACAGAAATTTCAGCTTCAAATATTTTTTATTTTAAGGAAAGGAAAGGCAAGTAAGGTTGTTCTTAGTTCTTCTTGCTTGAGTGTGTGATCACCTTGAAGAAATTACTATAGTCTAAACTTGGGGGGTTGTTCGGCCAATAGAGCCATTCACACCGAGTTCTACTCTGGGTGGCACGAATCAACCTTCAAAGACAACGCATTTTGCGTGATTCTATAGTTTGTGAGATCTTTCTAACTCTGTCTATTTATTTTTGTCATTGCTAATTTTTTAGGGTTTGTATTGTTGAATCAAAACTTGTTTATTTAGCCATATTTTCCAACAAACTACTCACTGCTTCATATACCAATCTGAATTCAAACTCTCGAATTGAAGCACCTTTAGGATGCTAGTTACCATGCCAAAGTACAGTTCTTACTCCATTACCTACAAAATGGCTAAATAGAGGTTTACCCATCTCTCTAAGCTTTATTATCTTCCTCCAATCCCATGAGCAAATTGGGGTGTGTGGACATACCAAAAGCTTTTGCCTTTTAAGTGATAGGTATGTACCCTTGCAACCACAAGGAACCTGCCTGTATAAAGAGATTCCATACATGCTTAGTAACATCAGCCTTATTCCAGTCCTAGAGCTTTTTAAGGCCCCAATCCTCCTTTTGATTTAGAAAAGCAAACCGTGCAGCTATGCCTGCCTCTAGAGACCATAGAATCAGCACCCATTGACAAAAATCTGTTGAAGCACCTCTCTATCTCTTCGATCACTTTAACTAGAAGAATGATGATATTAGTCCAGTAAACTTGAATACCATAGAGCATGGATCGTATGAGTTGTAAAATCCCTGCAAAAGAAAGTTTTCTGTCACACCAAGAATTTAAAGGCGTGCAGTCACTACTAGACAGTTTTATAGATATCAAATGCAAGCCTAAATATCTAAAGTGGTAGTTGGCCTTCAACAAACTTCAAGAAAGATAATATCTGGGCCATTGTACCTTCACTCTTTTTGGTGTTTGTTTGAAGACATGAAAGAATTTTGAATTCGTCTAATGCATTTTCTATGATGCTAACAGAGCCTAGGTGAGCACTAGCTACATATAAAAGCAGAAGCCTTTTCCTGCAATTAAGGCCGTGCTGCCACGTAAGAAAAAATGTCCATCTAAAAATCTGCGACACTTACAATTAAAAAGCAAAACATTATACTGTTTCGGCGACGGCGAAAATGGGTAATTACCCATAAAAATCTAACTATTTAGTTAGTTGACGCTGTTTGGAAACATATTGGAATTCTAGCAACTCGAGTTTCAAAGGCTCGATTTTGGGGCTGTAAATCGACTCTTTGAGGCTCGATTTGCATGTTTTACTCGGGTCTAAGTTGGCATTATTTTCACGTGGCATCTACTTGTAAATCGAGTCTTAGAGACTCGATTTACATTTACAGTAAAAAAAAAAAATTTTGCCTTTACACCTTCTCACCTCAACGACCACAAAACCACAGCAACAACAGCAATCCTAACAAAACCACCAAGAGAAGAAAGAGAAGTTTAAAAAAAAAAACCCAGAAACAGGTCGCCTGCAACCCAGGCCGCGCGACCCCAGGCCTGGGTCGCGCGCCTGGGGTCGCGCGGCCTGGGTCGCGCGCCTGGGGTCGCGCGGCCTGGGTCACCTGCGACCTGGGTCGCGCGCGACCCGGGTCGCCTGTGCCCTGGGTCGCGCGCGACCCGGGTCTCGCGACGGGTCGCCTGCGACCTGGGTTGCGCGCCTGGGTCGCAGGCAACCTGTTTCTGGGCGCGACCCCAGGCCGTGCTGGTGAGAGAAGAACCCAGAGAAGGAAGAATGGATATTGAGGTGAGGTGAGAAGGTGTGGTTTTGTGGTTGTTGAGGTGAGAAGGTATAAAGGCAAAAATTTTTTTTTGTACTATAAATGTAAATTGAGTCTCTAAGACTCGATTTACAAGTAGGTGCCACGTGGAAATTATGCCAACTCAGACCCGAGTAAAACATGCAAATCGAGCCTCAAAGAGTCGATTTACAGGCCCAAAATCGAGCCTTTAAAACTCGAGTTGCTAGAATTCCAATATGTTTCCAAACAGCGTCAACTAACTAAATAGTTAGATTTTTATGGGTAATTACCCATTTTCGCCCGACACTAAAACACCATTTGAGAGTCTCTCAATATTGAAAGAAAACTAACCGGTTGAAACTTAAAATTCGTTCAAAAGGATTAATACGGTGATAGAGAAAGAGACAAAGTTCATCAAAACTAAATACAAACCAGGAAAATAAATTTCACCCCATCATTTCAATATTCATTCTAATTGCAACAGTGCACATCCCGTACAATCAAAAGGCTTGCTATATGGAGAAAGAGACAGAAATCGCTGCTCCGTTTGCTGGTCCGTTCATTTCTGCTACCATCCTTTCTCTTCAACGGTGTATTCAAAAGGTACGCATTGATTTTCCCTAGAACTTCTCACTTTTGTTCGAATTTGAATTAAAAGCCCTCTATTTATTCTTTTTATTTTGATGCTTTGGTCTCAAATTATCATCTCTTTTTATTTTATTTTTTTATTTTTATTAAGAATCATCTCTGTTCTTTTGTTTTGAAAACATTAGGAATATCACCCTTGATTAACGTTTGATGCTTTCAAATATGAAAGTTTAGTGTGTAGAATTTTAAAAACACATAATTATTCGTATAGGCAATTGCATCATTTTAAAATTTTAGAAAACTACCAATACAATCATTTTTTTTTTTTTTTTAAATTTCTTTTAAAAATTTGTGGATTAAATATGCTTTAGATTTGGTTCTTTTGGTTGGATTGTTTTTCATTTGGGTAAGATTTAGTTTTTATTAAGGACTCAGATTAGAATGGTTTAGTTTTTGGTATATATACGCTGTTGTAAATGGAGGACTCTGGATGATAATGGTTGTTTTTATTTATTTATTATTTATTTTTTAAATTATAAATCTGTATTGAAACATTTTTCTTTCTTTATTATTTTTTTTCATATGTTCCTTTTTTACCCGTTACTTTTAGGTTCTTTGAGCACTTTTTATATTATTAAGTTTTCCTTGGGGTTGCGATATAAACGTGAAAGAATTCACAGATGACAGTGATTAATATATATAATTGCATTACAATGAATATTAGTAATTTAGCGGTATGTATAGGGATTTTTCCCAGTTTTTCACTGTGAGAGACTTCGAAAGTTGCCTTTCAAAAAAGAGAGATTATTGGAGTGTTTTTTAGGGCACCACACCTCTCTTTTAGGGCACCTCTATTTTTTATACAAAAAAAAAAAAAAAAAAACTAAATACATGACTGAATTATTCTTTTCGTTGATTGAATAAAAAATTACATATTTGGTGATAAGGGGAATTTCTAATTGGCAAAATAAAAGTTGTTGTTGATCTCCAAAGACCCGTCAGCTTTATTATGCATACTGATGACTTCATGCAAGATGAAGCCGTTAGTCTCTAAGCTGAAGACTTCATGCAAGATGAAGCCGTCAGTCTCTAAGTTGACAACTTCACACAAGACGAAGCCGTTAAGCTGACTACTTCATCTTACGACCTGTTGGCATCTACGCCTAGATGGAATGAAAAGCTGATAGGGAGAAAGCTGAAGGCAGGAAAGGATCCCACAAGATATGTGTATTAATGAGTGATAAGGATAAATTTACAATGTTAGAATCACCAATGAAAAGGGATGAAGCAACAGTCTATTGACAAGTGACGACATGAGGAAGTCTATGGGTCCACCTTAAAGCTGACGGGAGCACCTTGAGCGTCGATGGAAAGCTGACGACTATAAACTGAAGGGGGTATGCAAGACCCCGACGGTTTTGATGTGGCTTTACTTGAGCTCCACACATGCGTGTATAATAAGATATCTTGTGATATGGACAAAAGTAGTGCTTAAGGCGTGAGCAGGCAAAACCGTCAGCATCCATTGCAAGCTGACGACAAGAAGAGACTTGAAAGGGGTAGTTAGCAGGCAATACCAAATGGCTGATGGCATCAATAAGATGACACTTGTAAAACTGAAGGGAGTGCGATAAGCTGACGGTCCTGAATAAGCTGACGGTTCTTATAGCGGATTGCTTGGTGCCCACAATTGCATATATAAGGAAAAGTATTGCCCTCCATGTTTGGTGCTACTCAAAGGGATTCCTATAAGGAAAGGATCCCGCCAAATACGCTCAAAGAGACTCCTATAAGGAAAAGACTTCTACAGCAAGAAAAAGATGTCAACCCTCTACTACTACAAAAGCCCCAATACCCTCACTAGCCAAGGTACACATAATTCGCCCTAACTCTAGTACTCTAGAGTTGTGAACAAGAGATTTCACTAACTTGACCATCGGAGGGTATTTGGCCGGCACCACACCGGTACTCTTCTTAAGGTCTTCAACTTTTGTGTTGTGCAGGTTCTTGTCAGGAGTACATGAGGACCATGTGGCTCACTGGTATTTTTTCGACATCATTAGTTGGCACCGTCTATGGGAAGGAGATTTGTAAGTCATAGCAAACGCTTCTCGGACAAAGAGTTGCATGGTACTTACTCGATCAATGGCGACCACCAACAACGTCCAGGAAGATGAGCTGCGACCATCTGCTCTCGAGAGACAAGTACAGACTCTAACCACGGCCGTGGAAAGCCTCACCAAGCAAAACCAGATTTTGGAAGAACAACTACGCCGGAAGGCAGGACACGGTGCTCAGGAAGAGGACCAAGAGGGTACCAGCGCCGAGAGACGGGACCGAGAGGGACCAGAGGGTAGTAACACCCCAAGCAGACCAGAGTGACAAAATGTAAGCCTCCCATCCCTTACGGATGTGACCCCACCGCCTGTTGCCGCAGAGATACAGGCGATAAAGGAACATATAGAAGTTATGATGAACGCCCTCAAGGGACGAGTGTCTAGCGATATTGATGATCTTGTCAACCGAATTGACTCACCGTTCACCGCCTCCGTCAATTCCTTCCCCCTACTGCATAAGTTTCGCATGCCACAGATAGATAGTTACGACGGAGTCAAGGACCCTCTAGATCACCTAGAGACCTTCAAGACCTTGATGCACCTTCAAGGAGTAGCCGCTGAAATCATGTGCAGGTGCTATTTTGAGTGTGCAAGTACCTGTGGCTCATTGGTGACTTTTTCGGCATCATCATTTGGAAAATTGAAAAATTACATGGCTTTGGGTCGTAGTTACAAACTACCAAATAGTTACTTGGCTTTTTGTCCTAGTTACATTCTACCCAAAATAAAAAGTAAAGACAAGGTTTAGATCTGCTTAACCAAAAACCTAAATTCGGAGGCTAGGTTATGGAATGGGAAGGTGTTAGGCTCCCATTCCGCCTAGACAGAGTTTGGTCTTCTAGACACTTGTAACCAATGTACCTTTTTATGCATGTCATGAATGATATGTTGAACATGTTAAATAAAGATTAAATCACATAAATTTATTTATGAATGAAGTCTCTTCTTTTGTTTAAAAAATTTAGATTTGTTTTGATTGGTAAAAAAAATTGGTTCTGATTTGTCAAAATACCAGATCTGTTTTGTAGGATGTAGAAAAAGGTGGTTTTTGGAGATAGAAAATTCAGATATGTGTTTATCACATGAAATAAAGTCTTTTGATTTGAAAAATATTAGATTTGTTTTTTTAAGAACTAAAAAATGGTTTTTTGATAATAGAAAAATTAGATCTATTTTTTTTATATGTTTTAAAAGAATGAAAAATATTTTTTAAGAAGAAAGTCTCACTCTTAATTTAAATTTATGCAACATGAATTAAATAAAACAAACACAAACACAATCATGTTTAATCTTTTTCTTTATTTCAAAAATCTGCATATGTTAAAGAAAAATTAGGTCTGTATCTAAGAAAGATACAAATTAGTTTTTTTATTTAAGAAAAATTCAGATCTGCATCTAATAAATCTAAGAAAGATGTAGATTTATTTTAGTTTTAAGAAAATTTTAGATCTACATTTAAGAAAGATGCAGATCTGTTTTTGGTTATTGATAAAAATTCAGTTCTACATCTAAGAAAGATGTAGCTCTATTTTTTATTATTGAGAAAAATTCAGAAATACATATAAGAAAGATGCAGTTCTGTCTTTGTTTTAAGAAAAAGAATTATTCACATGCAGACTTTTGGAATTAAGAAAAATATCATAACAGTTGTTTAAAAATCAAGATCTAACAAAACAATAAATAATAATTCATGGATAAAGAAAAACATTCATCATCATAAACAAGAAGCATAAAAAGAAAAGGTGATTGAAAACAACCTCTTGCATGAGCACTCCTTTTTCTTGAGAGGATGTTTTAGGGTTCAAAGGAATTTATTCAATTATCTTTGAAACCTAAAAACCCTAATTTAAGTAGCAAATCTCAGAAAGGATCAACAAATAAGCAAATATTAGCAATTTAAGAGCCTCAAAACGTATGCTTTTCAGAGCGTCGAAAAAAGGTGTTGAATTATGAGACGTAGCCTCTATTTATAGAGGCCAGAGGACTCTAAAAATAGCTCTGATGTGTAGAATGCGAATCGGGACTCATCTTTTTGTGTAAAGATCGAAAAGGGTGTGCTTTATCATCACCCGAAAGGTGTTGAGCCAAAGCCCAAGAGGGGGAAATTCGGCCCTTTTAAAGTGCTGTTTGGAACTCCAAAAGTGCCAAATGGGCTCTTGGACACCAAACGTTCTTTCATGTTTGGGTGCGTTTTGGACTCTCCTTCTAGGGTTTTTTGATCCGGTCCCCGCACCTAGACGTGTTTTCATGCTTAGTCTATGATTATTTATTTATTTATTTTTATCTCTTTTCTAGATAATTTAGTCTTTTTCAGGAACAATTATCTTGTAGATAAGTACTCTAAAATAAATCTTGATAATGTTTAGATTATCCACAATTTTATTGTTATCTAATCATCCTTTTTATTCCTATGCATGCATCCATATTTTAAACACTAATTATCAACCAATCACAAAATTATTTAATTAATTTTAATTTCTTAACCAATTAGAATTAATTTAAATTGATCATATATGGTCAACTCTATCTAGACACAATGCATGTTGACCGTGCAACTTGATCATGCAATATATTTCGATCCGATGGTCTGATTTGGAAACCCTTGCACATCGTTGTGATCGTCAGAATCTCAAGATCATTTTTATGATATGCAATAAATGAGTTAATGCATGCAATGATAGAACAAATTCATGCATGTAATGCAATCATGATTTTTCAGGTACATGAATGATCATTCAAGTTATTCCCCTTGATCAAATCATGGTTGCAAAATCGAGTGCCTAAAAAATACCCCTCATTGATAGAGCTTGGAAAGCGAATGTCAATGTAAAACAAAGACACTGATTTTAGTGACCATGATTTAATTGAGGTTGAATTTTCTGATAGGCCAAAAACGTATTGACTCATTGTGATAAATTAACCAATTAATTTAGCCAAGTGAATTAATTGAGTTAATTACATGCAAAGCATGTGGTAGCACAAACAAATCACCAAATAACTAAATATGCAGTAGAAAATAAATTTGACACGGTGATTTGTTTACGAATGGGGAAAACTTACATGGCAAAAACCCCACTGGGTGATTTTAAGGTCACCACTCCCAAGAATCCACTATTATTAAAACAAGTGGTTATAAGTAGAGGAATACCAGTACCTTATACCAACCTACAGTTGAACCCTTACCCCAATACCCAATTGGACTTGTTCTGTAGTGACAATCTCTCCTTTTGATGCACGACTCCTAGTACGTGACTAACTAACTGCATAGATCTCAGTACGTGACTTCAGTCACCAACTAGAGAAGGTTGTTGGCTGTAAAATTCTTCAGTTCATCACATGATGAAGATCAAGAAAATGCTTGGTCACAAAACCCTACGGTGTATAAACACAACAGCTTCTTCACAAGAAAGATGAAATAGGGCAAATTTTGTTTCCGGTCACAATTTGCTTGAACAAACTTTGCTCGACACTTGTGCAACTTGTGTCACCTTTGACGATCGAGAAGATAATCCTTTTATATGTCTAGAGTTGTGAGAAACGAAAGCCCAAACATACAATTACGGATTGAATGAAAAATAGTCTTGAAAAACTGAATTTCTTAAACCTCGACAAATACCCTATCTGTCGAGCTGCTGTCGAGCCACAGGCTTCAACAGCTCTACAGGTCTCGATAGATAGCTAGCTATCGAGTTTTAATGAACAACACTTTTCACACTTGAATCTTGGATAGACTTGCATGTCTTCAACACTTGAACTTGAAATAAAGTTTCTTGGTATTAAACACATCCTAGATCTACCCAAATACAAGTAAAATGTGTTTTGTCAAAAGATTAGCCAATTACATAAAATAGTGACATATGTTCCTAACAAGTGAATCACATATGTCCTAACATTTTCAAAGATTACCTAGCCTTTGAACCTAAAACTTTGGAACATAGAACTAATGCCTTATCTTTTGACAAAAAATGAAAATACTTGACTTAGCTGGCAATGGATGACTCTAGAAATGATTCTTGACAATCGATGTAACCAAGAGGCTTTTCAATCCTGATCTGGAATACGAAGTTGTCTGCGACTGAAAGGCTTCTCAACCTCGATCTTGATGAAAGGTAACTAAAGGGCTTCTCTACCTTGAAACTGAAGCTGTTTGTGACCTAAAGGCTTCTCTACCTTGAAACTAAGCTGTTTGTGACCTAAGGGCTTCTCTACCTCAATTTGGAGCTATTTGTGACCCAAGGGCTTCTCTACCTTGATCTGGAGTTGTTAAAATGTCGATCAAAGGTCTTCTGTACCTCAATCTCAATCTGGACTTGTTGAAATGTCAATTAAAGGTCTTCTCTACTTCGATATGAAGTTGTTGAAATGTTGATCATGGCCTTCTCTACTTTGATCTTGACTTTATGAAATGTTTGATTAGAGGTCTTCTCTACTTCAATATGAAATTATTGGAATGTCAATCAAAGGTCTTCTGTACTTTGATTTGAAGTTGTTGAAATGTTGATCAAATGTCTTTTCTACTTCAATCTAGACTGTTGAAATGACGATCAAAGGTATTCTGTACTTTAGTCTGGAATTGTTGAAATGTCGATCAAAGGTATTCTCCACTTCGATCTAGAACTGTTGAAATGTCGATCAAAGGTCTTCTCTACTTCAATCTAGACTTGTTGAAGTGTCAATCAAAGGTCTTCTCTACTTCGATCTGGACTGCTGAAATGTTGATCAAAGGTCTTTTCTAATTCGATCTAGAATTTTTGGAATGGCAATCAAAGGTCTTCTCTACTTCAATTTGGACTGTTGAAATGGCGATCAAAGGTCTTCTCTACTCCAATCTAGAGTTTGTTGAAATTTCGATCTAGGGTTTCTCTACTTTGATTTGGAGTTTGTTGAAATGTCGATCTAGGGCTTCTCTACCTTGATCTGGAGTGTTGCCTGCAAAAAGTCAAAATTTGGGGGTTAGACTTTTAAATTATGAGAGCTTTTTGATCCCACTGTTTTTTGAGATTTGATTTTCATTTGTTCCTTCTTGATTTGAATCTTTATCAAGAAAAGTTTGATTGACAAAAGATTCTATTTTTGAGAAACATTTCATTTTTTGAAACTTAGAAGTTTTGAAATTGACATTTAAAATTTGGAGACTTCGGAACTTGGAGATTTTTGGTCAATGTTGCGTGCCATATATTTGATGAAATTTCTCATAGTCATGCGGTATTAAATGTCTCTTATATAAAATTTAAAGAGATGAAAATTCATAATGATTTTTAAAATAGAAGAATCTTGAAAAAATTAATGTTATGAAAAGGCATTAACAATAGTGAGAATATTTTAAACCTACTTATAGGGAAGACTAGTGTGAGGGTAATGTAGCTCTCATGTGTTATATGTGTTGATATTTCCATTTGTGGGTTTTGATTTTTATATTTGGGTTTCTATTGCTTTAGTTTCTATGGGTCACATTTGTATGTGCTATTTATCTTTTTAATAAAAGCTTATAGAAATTCAATTGGGAAATCAACTTCACAAACACATTTACATCTTTGATTAGTATTGGTGATAATATGCTTTTTCTTTGAAAGATTGCCTTTTAAAAATATTGTTTGCTAATTTGTGGGATGCAAAATTGGGTGTGGACACATAGCTTAAGGTTATTCATAGCAAAAGCTCCTATCTATGCCATGGAATTTTTTTAAGAGCATGCCTTGTTAGTACTTTTATTATGTTTTGAGAGGATTAAAGCTTTATCATATATATATATATGTGTGTGTGTGTGTGAGTGTGTGAGACAATGTATATTTCCTTTATTTGTAAGCTGTCAATTTAGGTATTTGCAAGCAACTTTAGGAAGGACAAGTGAAATGATCTGTTGGTGGTAAGGTAGTTGAGAAGATTTTGGACTCATAAATCAATCTTTTTTTTTTTTTTTTTTTTTTTTTTTTTTTTTTTAGTGTGAGTTAATGTAATTTTTTATTTATTCAAGGTTTTATTATATATTGTTCAATATACATTTGGCAGTCAAACAAATTCATTTAGATATTGAATAATTTTTTTTTTTATTTCAATTGTTTTCAATAACTGAAATTTAGTTTGCTTTTGGATGAATTCTGGTAGTTTAACAGTAACAAAATAGTGCAGAAAATCGGGGTACAATGCACAATTAACCACCATAGGAAGATATTTTTAGTAGTTGGGAGCTGTTGGAGTGGGTGCCATTATCTGAAATTCAGTGTTTCTTCCAATGACAGTGCTATGCAAAAAAAAAAAAAAAAAAAAAAAATGAAGATACTTTAGAAGTTGAACTGGTAGCTGTTTTGCATTGTTAGAATTTTGCACATTAAGAACAAAAAAAGGCTTATATTTTCGAAGGTGCTTCAGGTATTGTTGCTTTTGTATATGAATGAAAATAATTAATTATTGACTGAGTTTTGAATTTTTTTATTTTTTTTACTATTCTGGTGTATTTAATAAAACCCAATTTTTGGATATGTAAATTCAAGTGCTATTTGGGAAGAAGAGAAAGTAGTTTGTTCCACTTGAGATTTTTTTTTTTTTTTTTTTTTAATGTTGTTTGTTCAGAAATGGATATGTGTTTTTCTTTCTACTATGCATTTTAAATTTTTTATATTTATGGGAAAGGGTCAAAAAGAAAGAAAGAAACTAAGGAATAGAGGACATGGTGTTGTGTATAGTGTCTTGGGTAAATTAGGAGAACTATGTTGAGTCATTTATACACCAAGAAGTTTTTTTTCCTACCTAAAAAAAAAGGTGAAGAAAATGTCTGTACTTGGTGAAAAGAAGGAATTTACTCCATTCTATGATGTAAAAAGTTAAGAAAACAGAAAATATCCAAACTACTTGATGTGTTTAAATTTGTTAAAGATGAGATTTTTTTAGAGAGTTTCAACCTATGGCATCCGCTCCTGATGATGCTCTTTATCATCAAATCAAGACACGAATCGGTTTTTGGTGTAGGTGGGGATTAAACCCCAGATCTCTTACTCAACCATCAGAGACTTTACCAGTTGAGCTAACTGGAACCCATGCTAAAGATAAGATTTTAGATGCAAATCCTCTAGTATGTATGTGCTTCAACATTGGACATCGGTTTAGTAAAAATTTCTAAAGAACCACTTGAATTACAACTTATCAAAAAACAAAATTGTTTGAATTACAAGAATTATGTGCTTTTAATTATTTTAAAAAAAATTCTTGACACTATAGTGCTTATGACTATTACACGCTTGAAACTTCCATAGTGGAAATTTGGTGGTTCAGATTGTAAGATGCATTCTTAGAGACTACAAAAGATTTAGCATATTGTAACTTGCCAGAGAAAAAATATGAATTTATTTTTCTTTTCCAATTTTGTTTATGTTCTTTTGTGGTTTTCAGCTTTTCATATATTTAATTTAGGTGCTGTTTGTATATTAAAAATTGCAATTTCTAACTATATTTGATTTTTTTTAATATCTAGTTAAGATTAGAGCATCAATCTCGGGCATCTACATCCTAGGTTGGATTTCCCTAGCAAAAGTTAAATCATTTTGTTGCTTAGTGCTAAGGCTATAAAAGATCTTATAATACTTATAAGTACATTAGAGTTCCTTTGAACTATCAGCTATGTTTTCTCTTATCAATTAGTTACTATATCAGCGTCATTTAGATTAAAACCACTAAATTTAGAGAATTTAAGTTGGTGTCTTTTTCGACATTTAAATTTTTCCTCTTAGAGTGTTTCTACCAATAGAAATTAAAATATTGTTTCTTTGTATTTATACATTGGAATTTTACCTTATATTAATATTGAATATGTTTTCCTTAGTTTTTGTGATTGTTATAGATCAGCATAAATAGTTTGAGTGGATTACGAATAGAAGTGCACTTCTACTTAAGAAAACAATTTTTGAAACGTGGGCTCAAAAGGTTGTATTAGTTTCTATCATTTCAAAGGTTACATTTAAATAGGTCATCATTATGCTATTGCCTTTGTGGGTTGGACAACAATCGCCCATTTAGCACACCAAAGAATCCATTTTGTGTATACCTTTGTAGTTGGCATGTTCAAGATGGACTACATTTAAGGGGGTTCTCCATATGTGCTATAGTTTTTGCAGGTGAATGCTGTGGCTCAATTCATCCAAGTGAAACAGAGCTAGCACTTATAGTGCATCAGGGCTAGAATATGGCTTAGCTCACTAAATGTTTTTTTTGGTTAATGAGTTCTTAGACTTTATTTTCTGCTTTGGGGAATTATGGAACTTTGACATTGTTATTGTCATTTTTGTTTTTTGAAATGATTGGCATTATTAAAACAAAGCCTTTAATAAACATATTAAATGTTTTAAATGTGTAAAATGTTCCCCGCGCATTGCATGGGTCAAATGCTAGTTAGTGTAAAAGTCAAATAGTAAAACAAAAAAAAAAAAAAAAAAAGGGAAAAAGAATGGTTTGTTTGACTTTGACAATGTATTGACGAGATTGTTGGCAATGAGAATTTTGGGGAAATTTAAAAATAAATAATAACTAACAAAAATAAAATTTATATTTGAGAATAGATACATACCACTATTTGGACTAAGGTGCTAGACTCGCTCTCTTTAAGAAGATTCAAGCCCTCAATTGACTAATCTTTGTAACCGGTGTAGACCTTATCTAACCTCCACCCTTCACCTTCCCCAGGGGCACGTATTTGGCCCAATATTTGTTCCAATACATTTCAGCCCATTAATCTCCACATTTAAAAACAATAAAGGAGTTTATCTTCTTTTCAATGTGGGATTAAACATTTTTTACTAACTCCTTATATTCCATATTAACTCTCATATCTTTATATTTAAGTTGTCATTTTTATTTATTTTAATTAGATAATATTAAAATGCTAAAACAATATTTACGTTGGACTTAGGCTTCAGCTTAGGTTTTGTTCCCATCTAGACTAAATCTAAACCAATGTAAACTAAACTTGAGCACAATATAAAATTGATAACATTTGCTATCAATATATTTTTTTTCTTATATAGTATTATTATTATATAAATAGTGGTTGGACAAATTAAAATTGAGAATTTCATTGATAACAGTAGGAACATGGTCTTATGGAGCCTAGCCCAAACAATATTGGGCCATAGGCAAATATAAGCCCACTATAGGCCAGCCCACTTTAAGAATAGGCTTTCCTAAAAGAATTGAGCCTCAGACCACGGACCAGACGGGGTGTCCTTTAGATTTAAGGATTACTCCACCATGGACCATGTCTGAGGTCAAGATCCATGCTGAATTGGTAGAAACAAAGAGCCCATCAAGCTCTCGAGGAAGAATTCTAGAAGACATGAGATTGTCCAAGGAAGCCTTTTGAAGCTTTCAGATGATTTTACAGTAACCTCTGAATTAATAAGGGTCACATGCTTGGCAAAGTCACATTTAATGTAGGAAGATAGCTTGAATAGTGAAAAAAAGCCCCAAAAGTCTCCATTCATGATGAAAATGAAGAAGGAAGAGCCTGATGAGACAAAAAGTTAACTAGCTGTGCAGGGATAGCACATCCTAGAGAAGCAAGAAGGGCAAATATAAGGGAGGATAAAGGCAAAATAGAGGACACACAAGAGAGGGATGAGAAAAGACTAGAGAAAGAATTGTGGAGAGAAAAAGTGAGGATCCTTGTAACGCTATCCAATGAATTAAGCAATATACCTTATTTAATGGTTTTTATGTAAATGTTTATTGTTCTTGTTCAAATCTTCCACTTTGGATTATTATTAGCCCAAAATAAAAATTAGTTGTGACCAAAACTTTGTTCCTTAATTTAGTTTTGGCCTCGCATAATTGACGCCATCTGTGGGAAATTCCATTAAGTTGTAGGTTTGGAGAGAGCATAGTTTGAAGATGTCAAATAGAAGCAAACCCAGGGTTTCTAGATCAAGCGAGTTTGTTGGATCAATAGCTGGATTTCATCTTGTTCAAATCAGATGTAGGAGGGAGGAACACATTAACACCATATGGGAGTCTAGTTCTACTAGAACTCCATCTCTTCTTCTTAGAAGGGAAAGGACGCCACCAAGCCATATTAGTGGGTTCCAGGACAATAGTCAGGGTAGAGAAATGGATGACCTTAGAAGACAGGTATGATCTTTACAACATGAAGTTTGGAGAAAAGGAAGAATAGGAAAAGGGTCAGAGAAGATTCACATTCTAGTTCTTGTAGATACCGTATTTTATCCACCCTTGATTTACGTGCCGGACCCCAAAAATTCAAAAAGTATTAACTTTCTTCCATGGGGTTGCAGAAAAATCTAGATTGACGTGGTGCAACCCGTTTGAGCATCGGAGCACTCAAAGTGCCATTTTAGGTCAAATTGACCAAAATGCCTCTGATTAACCCTAGGTTGATCAAAATTCAAAGTTGGTCAAAATCATCCCAAAACAACATTTTTCATGTTTCTACATCAACCCGAGCCACTTAGTGATTTTCGTCAAGTTTGACTCGAGGTTGACTCCCGAGGGCCCAAAAACCCTAATTTTGATCCAACCATCAGAATGGGTTGAGACCAACATCATTGCAAATATTATTGAATTCCCTTTCCAAAGACTATTCATGGGTTGAAATTGGAGTTAAAACGGTTGAGATGTCCTGAAAATTGTGCAAAGCGCGTCAGCTCACTTCCTAAGGCCATAGCATTTGCTCTGACCATCAGAATTTCATTTTCTTTAGTGTTATAGAAACTAGACATCCATATATTTCCAAGGACACCAAGAATAGCTCAATCAGAGTTTGGTAAGGCCTTCAAATATGCATTCAAAACGAACCAAGGAAGAAGCTGGGATTGCTAATGTCAGCATTGGACTCTTGCGGCCACTAAAGGACCGTCGGCCCCAACTGCCGGAAGCTGAAAGGTCACTTTTGGCCTATAAATCCCCCTAGACTGCTAGATTTCAAAAAAAAAAAAAAAATTTTGAGAATTTTTGGAGCATTTTCTAGGCAGATTCTTTTTCTTTTCCTCTCCTACACATCTAAAAACCTTTGATTCCTCTCTTTTCTCAACAATCAAGAGGTAGTATTCTTTCACTCTTTTTCCTGTCCTTGGTCTTAAGGCCTTGGATTTGAGTTTTTTAGGGTGTAGATTTAGCTTTTTAGCAATTATCTACACCCTTTGCTTTATCTTGCTTCATAACATGCTTTATTGCTTTCCATAGTATATCTTTGCTTTATCTTGCTTCCTAGCATGTTTTATAGATTTTCTAGCATGTCTCCTTTCTTTCTATCATGTTTTATCACTTTGATGATGTTGGCCTAGCCTTCTTGGGCTAGGATATGCCAAAATATTGTGTTTGTGCTTAGATCTACATGCCTAGGTGCTTTTTGCCATGTTTATGCTTAGAACTATATCTTCATGTGCTCCGTGCCATGTTGATGGGTCTAGATCTACATGTTGGTTGCTATGCCATATGATTCTATAGCCTTTTTGTCTCTTGATGTACCTCTTTCTTGTGTTTTGGCCCTATAGTAAGTTGTAGATCTAGATCTTGTGGTCTAGGCCTACATGTATATACCTAGGCCTATATCAAAGGGTTTGGATAATTTTCTTTATGCATGTGTATGCTTGCTTGCTTCTATGCTTTATGTCCATGTTTGCCTGTCTAGATCTAGGCTTTGCCATGCTTTGTGCACTTCGTGGACTTGTGCTTGTTGGTTTTTGGGGCCACTTGCTTGTGCAGTTGCATCTGTCCCTCTTATGGCTTGTTTGGATGTAACCACTTGTGAGACATCTCCGTGCTGTTGGTGTGCTGGAAACACACCTTTGTCCACTCCATGTGATGATGTTATGCTTGCCTTGCCTGCTTTGCACCAGCAATTTGTCTTTCCTTGCTTCTTTGCATTTTTGCACGCTTGCCTACATGTTCATGTATGAGTCCTTGCTTACTTGTGTCATCAAGCCTAATTCCTACCATCTCGTGTGGGTTCACACTTGTCTTTGATACATAAGACCCTAAGTCCCTTTAGGAATTTTGCTTGATGGCACGTGTGTCGTCCATACTCCAATCCAATGGAACTAAGGACACTTGATCCAAAGCTACATTTGTCCTCCTAGGACAGCCCCTTTTGTTTGAAAACATGTTTGTGTGCCCCCGTTTGGCTCTCTTTGCTAGTGTGTCTCTTTGCATGCTCTCTTTACCTATTTGTTATCTCCTTTGCTTGTTTGCTGGCTGCTTTTGTTATTTGTTGCATCTACACGTATGGAGCGAGGGCACGACCTCCTAGGTGTAAGATACAAGGGCAAGGATGCAACCCCAAAAAGGGCAATGTTTAGTAGATTAGGAGGCCTAGCCTCCCCAAGTGGTTACATCTTTCTCCCTCTCTCTCAGCCTCTTCTCTAGAGCTTTGTATTAGGGTTTCCTCTCCATGTACCCTTTATCTTTCATGCACCTTGCTTGGGCTGCATTCCCTGGGTATGGCAATGTCTATTTTACATTTCTTGTACCTTGTTAGGCTATACCTTTCGGACGTTGGCAATGTCTATTTTACTTTCTCACTCTGCATGATAGCATTGGGTGTAATACCCCACATACTTTTATTTGAGGTTATTATTAAGTTTTCTTTTAAATATAATTGTTGGGCCATATGTATTATTTTATTAATAACTGCAGCCCACTACCCCACTAAGCCCAAGTTTCTAATACAAACTACAAAGTAGAGGATGAGATAGTCAGGGTTTTCAAAGAAAGGGTTTTATCAAAGAGGCTAAGAGAAGTTTTCCTTGGAGTTTAGGGCACATACAATTGAAGAAGCAATTAGATTGTTCAAGGTATGTTTTCTCACCGTTAGAAACAAGAATTAAGGAGTTAGAATTTTTATCGTGGAAAACTTTAGTGATGTGTAGATTGTGAGATTGGTAATTTCTTAGATTACAATTTTTACACTGTTTCAATTATTCTTGAATCTTAGAATGCCACTGTTCAGAGTCTAAAAGAACAGCCGAATTTATTTAAAGCATGAATAAGGCTACATCGTTTTGTAGGACTATAAGGGCTTTAAGGTCTATAGGAACTTTTGGGCTGTTGATCTATGCCGTAGGGTTAATTATGAATTGCTGGAGAAATTGCAACCGACCCCACACATGAAATCTCATTTTGTCAAAGTCCAAGTCCTCTGATGGATGATTAATGGCCTTGGTAGTCTTTGTCTAGACTTTGACTATTTCCCTACCACAAAGAACCATTAGAAATCAACATGTCTACAATTCTTTAAAGGATAATGGCAGACTTGTTTCTTCTATCAAATTCTAATTTCATCTCAAAATAATGCTTAGATATTAAATACTTTAGGGTCAATGATATTAAGTCCATGAACAAGTCATATTAGTTTTGGCCCACGGTTTTCATTGAGATACATATTAAATTCTAGGTTTACCCATTGTGTGAATTTTAGAACAAAGTTACAGTTATAGAGCCTAATTCATGTTTAAGGTTTTACTTTTGTTTAGGACATATATTAAATCCTGAAGTATTAGCTGCTGGCTCTGAGTTTTGATAAATTCAAGGAAACATATTCTTGGGTAGAGGTACTTTGCATTAGTGTTATCATTTAGTTCAGCAAGTATAATTTTAGTGAGTCAATTTGTTTAAGTCAATAAGGTTTATATTTTGTGGAGGATATTAAGTAATTTTCATGATTGATTATAGGTCCTATTTAAGAGTGTTTTGAGGCTTTTTAGAGGTTGTTTCGGCTGGACTTTCAGAGGGATTCAAGTGTTGTAAGTAATTATGCATAATATGCACAAGTTTTGTCCATTAGGTTCTTAGAAGTTAAAAGTTTTCAAAAGTTTTGTATTTCAAACTTATATTTTCAAAAGTTTGTTAAAAGTATTTTTGTATCATTGAAAGAGAAATTTCGACTATTAAATAATGTTTTAAAGAGATACCTCGAATTTTAAATAAATTTTGAATGTCCAAATCTCATTTAAAAGATGATTTCTAAACTAAACTATTTTCCGTAAATAATTGAGCTTCAATGTAAGTTTTCTAAAAAGGTTCTTGTTCTTTAAATTTGTTAAAACCAAGTGATTTCAAGGTCATATTCCTATTCTCCAAATGGTATTTAAAATGTTTCTTTTAGAAAATTTAATTTTCAGATTTACTCAAGAATTGTAATATGTTTTCATAAACTCCTCAGCCTCTATTCTTTCCCTAAGAGAGTCAAGCATCCTTTGATTTATGTTCTATTTGATGTGGTGATCTTTGATATGCCTTTGTATTTGAAAAGAAATTGTTAATACCAAGTAAATAATTATATTTTGTATAAACTTTGATTTGTGATATGTGACTCAAAATAAGTGTTTTTAGAATTGATCAGGTATATTAGATATATGTGTAAATCTGCTCATAGGATTGTATGTGAGAATATGTGTTGATCCCTCACTAGCAGGGGTTAGATGTTGGTATCTGCTCATAGGATTGTATGTGAGAATATATGATATGTGTATGTGACATTGTGCTCTAATAAATTATATGTATGTGATTTCAAATGACTTTAAGATGCGATTACATATGTATTAAGTGATTCATTATATGTTTTGGAATAATTATTTTTGATATCATTGAATGAGTTTGTGAAAAATCAAAATACTTGTGCTTTGCTTGACTCTATTCCATTGTGTATTCTGTATAATTACTTACTAGATGTGTGGCTTACCCCATCAATTACTATTTTTCAGATTAAAGTGTAGTTGGGAATATAGAACCTTTGGGTCACTTTGTAAGGTGCAAGGTAGAGCATGGAAGTTGTAGGCGACTTCAGTATGGATTAAATACTTATAGAATTTTAGTTATCTTTATTCTGTAATTCATGTTTTTTGTTATAGTGGAGATTATTTCCAATTTGTGGAGTTTAGATTTTTGTAAGAGGTTTTTGAGAGTATTGTTTCCTTGGAGTATTGATTTATTTTGGATTAATTATGTTTATGGAATTATATAAGTTTAGCAGGTTAGTCATGCATCTAAATCCATGTTCCATGGATTTGGGTTGTGACATTGGGCATGATGTATGTATGTATGTATATATATATATATATATATATATGCTTTTATGTGGGTGATTGTGCAATTTGTATGATGGACCCTCGTGGCTACGTGAGCGACCTTTTCTAGCCATGAATCCTCTTGACCTTGTAGAGTGGGTATGTGCTTAAGGCAATTGCTATAGGTGCATATTCATGCTATATTGTGTGCTACGTGATTGGTTTCCCGATGTATGCAACACGCATCAACATTTTTGATGTTTGAGGGTCTCTGCTCGTCCTAGCACGAGCATGTTGGCATGCGCCGTATACATAGGCCTGAAACCTTGCCAGTGCGCCATAACACACCAAACGTGAAACTCTGCTGAATTTTTTCCATGAAAATGGAGCATACCCGTTGCAGTATTCTCATGGCAAAAGCTTGGTGAGAATTGCATTTTGTGTGCTATAATGCACTTGAAGCAAAGCGCTACTGGATTTTCGCCATGAAAATAAGGCAAAATGCTACGGGATTTTTGTCCTGGAAATTTGGCACAAAATCCAAACACACTAGGGAAGCATCGATTAACACCACACCCTTGAATTAAGATTTTACCCAAACAAAGGACTATCTACGGATAGGCGTAGTGGGGTGCCTAACACCTTCCCTACACGTAACCAAACTTTCAAACTCAAGAATCAAGATATTTTATCCATCCATATTACATTAGGAAAAACAACCTTAGCCTAGGATTGGTAATAAAATCAAATAGAGTCAGGTGGAAAATCACACCTTTGAAACAACCTAATAAATGGTGGTGACTTCACTTACCTTTGGTAACTTGATTAGAATTGACTCGTTTTCTAGTCACACACCGGAGGTATAACCTTCTTCCACAGCACCCGAGCTCTCGGGCTTGCATGTCCACAAGTGCGTGGTGAGCGTCGTCGTGATGGGTGGTTGAACTGTTGCGAGGCATCAACAATTCGGATGAGGATAGCCATCATAATACAAGAGCTGGGAACCAAAATTTTTGCTGAGACAAGGATAGATCAAGATCCCTGAGGAGAGAAGGACCAGGGCCAGCTTATCAATGAGAAGAATCCACACCACATAATTTAGGAATGGATGCCATGAGCCGAGCCCTACACCAAATCTCTAAGTTTCCTTTCTCCGCTGAGATAGAAATTTCGGATCTACCTCACAGGTTTGTCGAACCTGCTTTTTTTAATTATAATAGGAAGTTTGACCCTGTTAAGCATGTGAGCCATTTTAATCAAAGTATGGCTCTGCATGCTCGGGATGAAGCCCTTATGTCCAAAGTCTTCCTGTCCAGCTTTGTACCTATAGCCATGAGATGGTTTGATAGTCCCATGAATTGACAGGGGCTTTTGGTGAAAGGTTTGTAACTTGTAGCCAAGTTCCCCAGCCCATTGATGCCTTTTTTACCATGTCCATGAAAGAAGGGGAAACTTTACTAGCTTATACGGACATGTATTAAGAGCTATATAATGAGATTGGGGGGAACCATTATAGAATGGTAGCTAGAAGACATGCATTGGCTTATGGAGCAGGTAGAGGAGTGTATAAAGGTTGGAAGATGATTAGCTTCAAGCTTGGCAGAAAGGAAGGAGGGAAGAATGGACCCACCATGCCCAAGGCCGAGAAGGGATTTCTTCCCCATTTAACCCTAGACCAAGGGCAAAAGTAGTAAACTCAATCTTAAAAGAACCGGTTCGTAAGATATTAGAGAAAATCAATCATAAGCCTTACTTTAAATGGCTAGGTAAGATGGGTGGTGATGCATCACAAAGAAACCATAGTTTGCACTACTCTTATCATCAAGAACGAGGACATACAACAGAGGACTGTAAAGTCTTGTAGGATCATTTGAGTTACTTGGCCAAAATAGGGCATTTGAAGGAATTTTTGTCACCAAATCAAGCTTTCAACTCCAATCCAGAAGGTTTGCAACAGTCAAGAAACAGCTGCCCACCCCTCAGGTTAATAGAAGTAATCCATGTAGCTGGGGTCTATGGTCTTCCACATGGATCAAAATTTATGACTGTTACACCTCATATGGGGCTTGATTCCAAGGGCGGGTTAGACAAAAGGAAGATGCATGAGCCAAATTTGGTGATAGGCTTCACTAACCGAGATAAAGAGAGAACCATCTAGCCACATCATGATGCCTTGGTAGTCACTCTTCAAATAGATAGTTTTGATGTCAAGAACATCATGGAAGTATGGCTGAGGTCATGTACCTAGACCTATATCAAGGATCGGGGCTGAATCTAGGAGATTTAAGTAAGTGTGATACAGCTTTGGTGGGTTTTGATGGTAAGCTAGTTATGCCAGCAAGACAAATTAGGCTCCTCGTGGTTGGAGTAGGAAAGGAAGTACTGGTGGATTTCATAATAGTACATGCTTACTCCCTTTATATCTAAAAGTGAAGTTTCCTACCAAGCAAGGAGTAGTATAAATCCAAGGAGACTAAGGAACAACTTGGCAATGTTGCATTGCTGCCATCACCCAGAAGAATTAAGTTCAAGGAGGCATAGCTGGCTTATCTCGACAAATTGAAGCGTGTTGGGGGCTATTAAGGAGGTCTTTTATCCAGATTGGTTAGACAACATAGTGGTGGTAAGAAAGAAGACAGGGAAGTGGAGAGTTTGTGTTGACTTTACGAACTTAAACAAAGCCTGCCCATAGGATCCCTTCTCGGTTCCAAAAATAGATCAACTGGTTGATGCCAATTTCGGTTATCTAAGGATGAGTTTCCTTGATCCATTTCAAGGTTATCACCAGATCACCTTGGCTCCCGATGTCCAAGAGAAAACTTCGTTCATTTCCTTTGAGGGAAATTACCACTATAAGGTGATGCCCTTTGAGTTAAAAAATGTAGGGTCAACTTTCAGAGGATGGTCATAAGGATGTTTAAGGATCAGCTCAGGAGAAATATGGAAGCATATATTGATGACATGGTAGTCAAAAGTAAACAAACTAAAGAACATCTGAAGGATTTATCTGAAGTATTCGGGGTATTGAGGAAGCATCGTCTTAGACTAAATGCCTCAAACTGTGCATTTATGGTAGGATTAGGGAAGTTTCTCCAATAACTCATCAAGGAATAGTGTTGAATCTTGATCAGATAATGGAAATACAACGCTTACAATCTCAGAGGAACTCTTAGGAAGTATAACCTCTTATGAGAATGGTTGCGGCTCTTAATTGATTTATTTCTAGATCAATTGAGTGGTGCAAACCTTTCTTCCAACTCTTGAAGAAATGGAAGGATTATAAATGGACTCTTGAATGTGTGGAAGCATTTCATGAATTGAAGGAGTATTTGACATAGGCCCCTAAACTCTTGCAGCCTAAGAAGGGAGAGAAATTATACTTGTATCTCTTAATATCTGACCATGCCGTCAATGCAGTTTTGATCAAAATAGAAGATGTTCAAAAGCCTATGTACTATGTCAACAAGACACTTCTTGAAGCTGAGGTCAGATACCTTCCTTTGGAAAAATTTGCCTTGGCTTTGGTGCGTGCCACTAGACGTCTGCCTTATTACTTTCGGGCCCACACGATTATCATTTTAATGGAACACCCACTACAAGCACTCTTGAGGAGAACTAATTTTTCTGGATGGATAGCTAAATGAGGGACTGATTTAGGAGCATATGACATCAATTACCGGCCTCACACCTCTATAAAAGGGCAAGTCTTGGTAGATTTTGTGGCTAAATTCACCCCGGGTAGTTTGGAAGGGAGTTCTTATGCAAATGAAGTGCACTATGTGGATTAGGCTTGGCCATTGGAAGTTTATGTGGACAAAGCATCCAATTCCCGAGGTTCCAGGATAGGAGTGATCCTCATTTCTCGAGAAAAAAAATTTCTCTTGAATGATTAGTAAGGTTGGTGTTCTCGGCCTCTAATAATGAGGCCGAATATGAGGCATTGCTATCTAGCCAACCAATGGCTAAACAGGTCAATGCTACCCAGGTTAGGATACACTGTGATTCTCACTTGGTTGCAAGCCAAGTTAATCCGGTGTTCAAAGCTCGAGATTAAAGAATGGTTAAGTACTTGGTAGAAGTAAGGGCATTGCAAATATAGTTTGATCAAATTTCCATAATCCAAATACCACGGGGGAATAATAGTTATGCAGAGTCTTTGGAAACATTTTGCATCTTCAGTTAGCAATTCTATACCTCGAATAATCACCATGGAGTCTTTATCTCAACCAGACGTCCATCGTTTAGATCACATATAGTTGGCAAGTATCCATCCCAGCCGTAGTTAGATAGACCCCATTGTTGCATATATTAAGGATAGATGACTTCCTGATGATAGATCGGAAGCGGAGAAGGTTAAAAAGAGAGCTTTGAGATAATGGTTATCAAGTGAAGGAAAACTTTACAAACATTCATATTCCAGCACGTATTTACCACGTGTTCATCTTGAGGTAGTGGAGCTATTCTTGGAAGAGCTGCATAAGGGTGTTTATGGTAGTCACACTGGAGGACAGACATTGGCACATCAGGTGATCACCCAAGGATACTAGTGGCCAAGTATGAAAAAATTTCTCAAGAATACACCAAGAAGTGTGACCAGTGCAAAGATTTTCCCCTAGCAAACACTAACCTAGCGGGTCTCTAAACCCACTAGCTAGCCCTTGGCCATTCTCCCAATAGGGGTAGACATAGTAAGACCATTCCCCAGGGCCACAGAAAGTTGAAGGTGGTTGCTATTGGCAATTGAATACTTTACCAAGTGGGTTGAAGCCGGGCCTTTAGACAACATAGTCACCAAATTCGAAATTCCTCAGACTTTAGTATCGGAGAATGGCCTTTAGTTTAACAACAAGGTTTTTTGTAGATATTGTTGTGAGTTAGGGATCACTAACCAATATTCAACTCCAGCCTACCCTCAAGGAAATGGTCAGGCCAAAGCAACTAATAAATCCATTGTTAGTGGTTTTAAAAAAGAGACTAGATGACTCTAAAGGAAGATAGGCTGAGGAACTTCCGAGTGTACTATGGGCATTTAGAATGAGTTTGAGGAGATCCATTGGGGAAACACCTATTTCCATGACTTATGGGTCAGAGGCTATTATACCTACCGAAGTTGGAATGCCAACAACACAAACTAATAATTTCAGTCAAGAAAACAACGATTTGACATTGTCCAAAAGCCTGGACATGATAGAAGAAAGCAGGGAAGCTGCCACAATCAAGTTAGCTGAATATCAACAAATGGTCAGTCGAGGCTACAAAAAGAATGTAAAGACCTAAGAATTCATCCTAGGAGATTTGGTACTCAGGAAAGTCACAGGGAACACTTGAGATCCAAGCTGGGGGAAATTGGGTCCAACTTGGGAAGGTCCATATAGAGTTACGTTGATCGCTAAAAAAAGGGGCTTACAGGTTAGAAGACTTAGATGGAAACTCAGTCCCTCTACTGTGGAATGTAAATAAACTAAAGAAGTACTTTTATTAATAAAGATGTCACTTTGTTCAAATTATTATATATCTTTGTCTCTTGCTGATTATCATATGCAGAATATTTCTACATGTCCTCTACACTCATTGAAAGCTATGGACGATGATAGCTTAGAAAATAAAACCTTGAGGTACTAGACCATGACTTTACTTTGGGTACATCCTAAACAGATATCTTTACTCAATTTGATCTTAGGATCATTGGGAGAGAGGAAAATTAGGGTGTGGTCGAAAGGTTGGGTATACAACTGATTCACCCAGACCATAAGTTATAAGTATTTATATACACATCAAATAATAAGTTCAAATTAAAAACAAAAGACAATATATAAAAAAAAAAAAAGTATAACTCTAAGAAAATTTCAAGCCATAAAAGATGTCATATTCATTAAAGGATAAAGTTAAGAAAATCTAAGATAACAAAAATAAAATCCTTACAAAAATTATAAAATTACGTTAAAACCCTTACAAAAACCATAAAATAAAATGAAAAATAAAATAAGACTATTGTGCAATGGGCTGGCTCTCATCCTCAATGATCTCATCATTTAGGACCTCTACCACTGGGCCCCCTTCTTGGTCTTCTAGATCTCCTTCTTCGGCCTCTTGACGTCCTTATTTGGCCTTGGGAGTCGTTAACTAATCAAGAAGGTAGTTATTGGGGATGGGTATCTCCTCTTCATTCTGGAGTTTGGAATCAGCGGCCACTTCTTGGGCATCAAGGGCACTTACCCATCCATCCACGGACGCTTTGAGGCAAGACTTCCAAACTTGAAGGCTCAGCCACTCCTTGGTCATCTCCTGACCGTGAAGGTAGGCTTTTTGGAGTTCATCCCCATGGGCAGTAATCTTCTTCTCAATCTCAGTGGTCTTCTCCTTTAAGGCATTTTGGGCCTCTACTGATTTCTTGGCTGCATCCTGAACCTCCACTAGTTGCTTAACAGTTGTGTGGGCGCAAGCGCCTACGACGAGCTCTTTGGCTTTTTACTCGTGGGAAGTATGCTTTGACCTAGGGTGGACCATGGTGGATGGTGTAAATGGTATTGAATATAATTAATGGTAACTTTAGACTTGTCAAGAGTTGACAAAAAAGCCTAAGGCCCATTGGAACTAAAGGCTTATTTGTTCCCTTTTGGTCCCACTCCAAGCCACATACTAAAACCCAATTGGAATAGCCCAAAAGGCTAGCCCAATTAGATAATCAGTTATATATAAGAAGAGAAACATATAGAATATCATAAGAGTTTTCATTAAGATCATATAAGGAATGAAATGGTATGTATGTGAGTGTAAGACACTCTCTTATTCTTCCTTGGAAACTGATTGAGAGACCACACTTCTTAGGCATTAAGTGGAATTTGAGTGAAGATTAAAAGTGTTCCTAAGTACTTCTAATCTTTCTTTTTTTTTTGGTTGAATTTCATTACACCAAGGTACACTTTCTTGTTCTTAAATTCTGAAACTTACATAGTACATGTTATCAATTGCGAATGAAGTAGATCCATTAATTTTCCACTGTGTATGTTTTGTATGCGATACAAACATGTATTTTTCCAACAATATCATCCTTAAGCCTAGCATTCATCTATCATGTCATTAAACATAAAACACCAAAGGGGCTGCAACAACACAAGGCAGAATAAACAAGCATATCTAAACATCCAAACATAACATCAAAACTCATTCAACCAAGCATTTTAAGCAACTCATACTCAAACATCCAAATGTATGTCCATGTGATCTATGCATGATTTACCTCACTTACATTACTGCATTGTAGCACCTATGCATTAATGCATGCTTATGATATTCAACTAATAAAACCCTAATTAAGATCTAGGCACTAAACGAAACAAAGTATTGAACAAAGGCTCAAAAAGACATAAAAATAGGCTAAATAGAGACTAAACTTGTGAAAGAAAACAAGTAAAAAATAGGGAAAAAGTGAGTTTGGGTTTTTGGATACGAGTGTGCGTGCACACCCCAATTGTATGCGTACGCACACTTCGAGTATGTGTACGCAAGCATGAAGCATGCACACTCATACATGCCTAGAAACCTAAACCTGGCAAAACAGAATAGAAAACTAAAGAAAAACAAGAAATCTAACAACCTATCATGCTTCTAATATAAACACAAAATAGACCTAAGCTAACACAAAAATAATCAAGCAATAAAACATATGAAAAAACAATAAAAATAACAGAAAGTGAAGAGTCAAAGTTAGAACCTTTACCTCAATACAATAACTCTCTAGAGCTTGATTTGACCGTTCCCCTTAGTCAATCTAATCAACAACCAAAACCAGTAGGTTAGTAAGCGTTAGAACTCAAAGGCCAAGACCAAAATAGTTTCCAACCAAATAAAACTGGACTTGAGGATGTTTTGTAAAAAACTCCCTCTTTAATTCACTATTTTCTAGTGAATCTTCTATGTTTTTCTTTCTCTTTGAAAAATTGGATTTTTTCCTAAAATAATTCCTCAAGTCAAGATTTTATGAGATTGGGCCCTAAATTAACCTTGGACCTTAGAGTAATGTTGTCATTGGGGAACAGGGGCTTGAGTTGTAAGGGGTGCAAAATGAGGTTTTTATAATTACCATTCTTTTGATTTGTGAGCTTTGCTTATGGAATCAAAAGAAAAAGAGACAAAGTTTCGACGTATGGCTCGGCCTAACCCACGAAAACGGAAAATAACATGCATGCATGGGGTAGGGTATAACTCTGCAAAGTTGCATGGGGTTCGTATGTTTGAAGTCCTATAGGTGTTACTCGGGAAACAAGTAACAACAAGTCACTATCCAAGAACCTAGTTTGCCAATTGTCAAGCAAAAGACTAGTGTCTCACAATCTTAGAGTCACTAAAAAAGAAAAACAAACATGGCCAACAGCCCCAACCATCAACCAAACAAACAAGGTGCTCTTACGAGCTAAAAGGATACATCTCTGTGGTGTCCTTCTGTGGCTCTTGCCTTGGGTGTGTATGTGTACGCATGCATACGCATACTTATAGCATAGGTACGCATACAGTTGGGATGCACATGCATGCCCTATGTATGCGCACGCAAATTCTTGCCTAGAAACCCTAATTTGCTTCTTTTTACTTGTTCCTTTTGTTTTATTCACATGTTTTAGCCTCTGTTTAACCTGTTTTGTCCGTCCTTGGGTCTCTATCTCTCTGTTTGGTTTTGTTTTGTTTCATTTTATTTATTTGATGTTTGTTAGGGTTTTAGAGGGTTTGAATGCCATGAGCATGCATATGAATATAATCCTGCATTGATGCATAGGTGCTGTGATGCAGTGAGATAAGCAATGTAAGTCATGTATGAACATGCATTCTTTTGGTTGTTGAGCATGACGTGGGTGATGACTATGATATGCTTAATCGAATCCCATGTTTTTAGGTTTTTATGTTATAATATATTTGATTGAATTTGCCTTGTGATGTTTCTACCCTTGTAGATATATGCTTACATGCCTTGATAGGTGAATGATTAAGCTTGGGATGATTATGCCATGTTGTATGTCTTAGATGCATGCTAGTGTGTGTGTAAGTTAGAATAACATATTAAACTTGCCTTTACTAAGATTAAGATTTGGAACACAATGGGTGGAAGCCAACCCACGGGTTGGGTGGGGTTGGGTGCCTAACACCTTCCTATCCCTATACATTAGCTTCAGACACGTGCTCTAGTAAAAATTAGTCTTTCCATGAAAGGCACTATATTTACAGTTCCTAGGCCTAAACTAGGTGACGACTCCATTTCACTCTCCGCCATGGTCCATCCTAGGCCAAGGCATACTCACCCAATCAAGGTTGACCTGTAGTGGGCGCTTGCGCCCACAATTACCGCCCTTAGTCAACCCTAGGTTGACCAAAAGTCAAAGATAGTTGAAATCACCCCAAGACAACATTTTTCATGTTTTTACATCAAATCTGAGTTGCTTAGAGATTTTCGTCAACTTTGACCAAGTTTGACTTGAGGTTGACTCCCAAGGGCACCAAAAACCATAATTTTGATCCGACCATTAGAACCAATTGAGACCAGTGTCATTGTGAAGATCATTGAATTCACTTTCCAACGATGATTCTTGGGTCAAAATTGGAGTTAAAAATAGTTGAGATATCTTGAAAACCATGTGGAGCTCGTCAGAATGCTTCTCAAGGTCATAACATTTGATCCGATCATTGGAATATCAATTTCTTTAGTGTTCTGGAAACTAGACATATAGACCTTTTTAGGGTCAATAATATCAGCTTAATCAAAGTTTAGGAAGGCCTTCTAATATGCGATCAAAGTCAGGCAGGAAAAAGGAAAAAATGTTGATGTCAGCGTACCTGACCTGGCACACATAAATTGGCCTCCAGGTTGACCCGGCACACCTTAAAGGTGTGCCAAGCCTCGAGAAGCATGCCAAGCGTCTGATTAACCCCCCAGAACTCCTTTAGAGCAAAAAAAAAAAAAAAAAAAAAAAAAAAAAAAAAAAAAAAAACGATTTTGGGCATTTTGGAGACTTTTCTGGGCAGATTGTCTCTCTTTTCTTCTCTAAATTCACTCTCAACAGCCATCCAAAAACCTTTGATTTCTCTCTATTCTCAACAATCAAGGGGCAGTGTTCTTACACGCTTTTTCCTCTCCTTGGTCTTAGGACCTTGGATTTGAGGTTTTAAGGGTGTAGATGTAGTTTTTTGGCTACAATCTACACTTTTTGCTTTATCTTGCTTTATAATATGTTTTATTGCTTTCCATGGTATATATCTTACTTTATCATGTCTCCTAGCATGTTTTATAGATTTTCTAGCATGTCTCCTTACTTTCTATTACGTTTTATTTCTTTGACGATGTTGGCCTAGCCTTCTTGGGCTAGGATATGCCCAAGTACCATGCTTGTGCTTAGATCTACATGTTTATGTGCTCCTTGCCATGTTTATGCTTAGATATACATGTTTGTGTGCTCCTTGCTAGGTTTATGCTTGGATCTACATGTTTATGTGCTCCTTGCCATGTCGATGCTTAGATCTATATGCTTATGTGCTTCTTGTCATGTTTATGCCTGGATCTATATTTTTATGTGCAATAAGCCATGTCTATGTGCCTAGATCTACATGTTGGATGCTATGCTTTGTGCTTTTCTAGCCTTTTATCTCTTGTGATGCATTTTTCTTGTGTTTTGGCCCATATGTAGGGTGTAGATCTAGATCTTGTGGTTTAGGCCTACATCCATACACCTAGGCCTGTATCAAAGGGTCTGGATCATTTCCTTTATGCATGTGTATGCTTGTTTGCTTCTATGCTCTAGATCCATTTTTGTTTGTCTAGATCTAGGTTCTTTCCATGCTTTGTTCCCTTCATGGGTTTGTGCTTGTTGGTCTTTGGGGCCACCTACTTGTTTGGTTGAATCCATTCGTCCCTCTTGTGGCTTGTTTGGATGTAACCATTTGTGAGAACACATCTCCATGATGTTGGTTTGCTTGATGCATACCTTTCTCCGCTCCATGTGATGATATGCTTGCCTTGCTTGCGTTTTGTTGTCCTGTTTGGCTTTCTTTGTTTCTTTGCATCTATGCATGTTCGCCTATATGTTCATGCTTGTATCTTTGTGTCATCAAGCCTAATTCCTACAATCTTGTGCGGGTTCTCACCCGTCCTTTTAGGAACTTTGCTTGATGGCACATGTGTTTTCCGTACTCCAATCTCATGGAACTATGGACACCTGATCTAGACCTACATTTTTCCTTCTAGGACACCCTCTTTTGTTTGATAACATGCTTGTTTGCCCTTGTTTGGCTCTCTTTGATAGTTTGTCCTTTTGCATGCTTTCTTTCTAGTCGTTTCTTTGCTTATCCGCTGGCTTGTTTCCTTTGTCATTGCATGTGCATGCTTGGAGCAAGGATGCTTAGAGTGAGGGTGTGACTTCCAAGATGCAAGCTAAAAGGGCAAGGATGCAAGCCCACAAAGGGCAATGTTCTGTAGATTAGGAGGCCTAGCCTTCTCGAGCGGTTTCCTCCCTCTCTTTCTCTCAGCCATTTCTCTAGAATCATGTACTAGGGTTTCCTTTCCATGTCTCCTTTATCTTTCTTGTACCTTTCTTGAGCCACGTTCCTTGGGTATTGCAATATTTGATTTACATTTCACGTACCTTGTAGGACCATACCCTTGGAATGTAGGCAATGTCTGCTTTACTTTCCCGCTCTGTGTGATAGCATTATGCATGATGTATGTATATCTATATATGCTTGTTTGTGGGTGATCATGCACTTTGTATGATGGACTCTCATGGCTAAGAGAGTGACCCTCTCTAGTTATGAGTGCTCTTGACCTTGTTGTGTGGGTATGTGCTGTAGGTGCATATTCATGCTATATTGTGTGCATGATCATCGTAGTGTGATTATCTCGATCCATGTCACCTGAATGACATTGGTTTCCTCGTGTATGTGACACATATCAATATGCTTGCTGCTTTGAGGGGCTCTTGCTCATTTTAGCACGAGCATGTTGGCATGCGCTGTATACACAGGTGTGAAACCCTGTTGGTTCGCTATAGCATGCCAAACGTGAAACTTTGTCAGATTTTCATTGTGAATATGGGGCACCTCCGTTGACGTATTCTCACTATGAAAGCTTGGTAAGAATAGTGTTTTGTGTGCTATGACCCACTCGAGGCAAAGCACTGCCAGATTTCTGCCATGAAAATAAGGTGAAATGTTGCCAGATTTTTGTCGTGGAAATTTGGCAATGATTCCACACACACTAGGGAAGTATCAATCAAGACCACACCCTTTCCAAAATCAAACCTTAAAGCCCAATTCATTTAAACCCCCGAAAGCTAATGCCAATAGCTTGTTTTTAATTTCCAATGTTCGAAAATAAAGATTTTACCAAGAGAAAGGACTGTCCTTGGACAAGCATTGTGGGTTGCCTAATACCTTCCCCATACGTAACTAGACTTCTAAACTCAAGAATCAAGATTTTTTATCCATACATATTAGATTAGGAAAAATGACCTTTTTTCTTAACCTAGGATTGGTATTAAAATCAAAAAGATTAGGACCAATTCACCAGTTAAACCATGTCTCATATGGTTGGCCTAGAGTAAGTCAAATTCCCTTGAGCACTAGGAAAAGCCAAGATGAGTAAACATCTAAGCCTAGGGTAGGATATCCTTGTTAGGATTGCTTTTGAAATGATTCAAGGGGAAAGTGTCCATTTACCATTTCTAGGTTATGCATTCTCGCTTGCATTGGAAAGTGGTGCTCTATTCCAGGTTCTTTCCATCCCGCTTGCACAACACTTATGACCAACCCGTAGGGAAAAGTGACTACGTTGCTTGCACATTAGATCATACCTAAACCCTAAGGGTTTCCAACCATACAAGGGCATGTATGCATACACCAATGGCTCCATCATGTAAATGTGTATAGATAAAATTTGTGGCAAGTATCCGGAACTCCATATCAAAGAGGACATTGCCAAAAGTCCAAGATCTTCTTTGAGAAGGTGACGCCCGTCCAGAATGAAGCCTTTGCATTGTGTAAATTTGAACTTCCTTGTATTGTAAAAGGCCCAGTGTTTGAGTCATTGTATATAGCGCAGTTTTTTTTTTTTTTTTTTTTTTTTTTTTTTTGGGGTGGGGGGGGGGGGGGCGCATGGCATTGTAAAAACATTGTTCTTTTCATAATGAAAAGAGAGGGGTCCATCCCAAAATTTCAAGTATGCTATGAAATTTCTAGTTACTTGCCAAGCTTACGCATTAAATCTAACATCACTATAGAAACTCACCATAATGAAAACCTAATCAAGGGTTCAAGCCAAAATTTTAAAAATGATATAAGCATGTTCATAAGTATTTCAGTTGCAAGGGAACAGTTCTCAAATGAAGGTGTGATCTTTGCTTGCTTGCATAACATTATGAAACCCTAGGAGAAGCAGTCCTAGAACTGCTAGTGGATTAGTATCCACCTGAGTCCTAAAGGTCCCCAACCCTACAAGGGCAGGCATCCATCCACGATATCTTTCACCTAATTGTACAGATAATGAATTGGGTGAGAAGTAACTGGATCTTTCCATAGAGATAGGCAAGAGGCCAAATGTTTCTTCAAAATTGCCAAAAGGATCATTGTGAATATTGTATCAGAGAAAGAGCTTTGTATTTGCTTTAATTGTTGCAAAAACCTTTGCTATACAAACTGTGCCAATTTTTTTCTAAAAATGGACAAGGTTTTGTACCTTAAAATTTTCATTGTGAAAAAGGGGTTCATCCCAACATTTTTCAAATCCTATGCAAATATTCAGTCGCTTCCCACAAAGAGGTTATGTTAAGTTTTGCATCACTTTAGAAACCCATTCAATGACAAGAAGTCCAAATCATAAAACTTCTCCCCCTTAATTGCAAATTGAAATAGAGGCATGCTTAAAGCATTTGGACATAAAACTAACGTGTTCTTTGGTTTTTTGTTTCCACCATGGAAATATCTCAATTGTAATCCCAACTCCTTACTATCTCATTCTTTCTTGAGGTGTGAGATAATATGTAGGAAGTTCAAGATCCTTGTGTCTCGAAGCTTTTACAAAAGGATAGGTGGCAAGAATGAAGTGTAAGTCAAATACTGAACAGAAGCAATGGACCATTTCAGTTAAAAGCCAACATTCTTTAGGGGATTGCAAAATGGGAACCAGTTTTTGTCATCAAGTTGCAAACTGAAGTCTTGGTTCATGTATGGGCTTTTTAAGACAATTTGGTCAGACTTGTTGCCACATGGCATTTGAAACTAGAAAGGAATATGCATGAATTGATATTGAATGCTTGTACCATCATTGTCTCGACATTATGGTAGCTCCCTGACATTCTAGTTGATAGAAAATGGAAGAAGAGGATGGGGAAACTTTCAAAGGAAGTACTCAAAGATGAAAAGAGAAAGGGGCATCTGAGTGCATTCTCTAAAACTTGAAAATGAGATGATGAAGACATTCCCAAAAATGTCTAAGGCTTTGGTCTACAGGATAATTAACAGGACCTAGGTCCATGGCTTTTGCTAGTCTCATAACCCTAGGGAAATGAACCAAAGATGGTTTGAAGAACAAGAAGCTTCTGGAGATGTTCTCCTTTTGCAATCCAAGCTAGTTGACTCATACCATCAAGATTGGTGTTACCAAAGTATTTGGAGTTAAATCTTCTAAAATGGCTATCAATGGCATAAACTCCTAATGGTGCCCAACCCTCCCATAGCTTATTAAGATGATTTCATGTTTGGTCTAGATTCAACTATTCTTGGCATTGAAGAAAGGAATTCTAGAATTAGCCCTTTGGGCATGCACACCAAAACTCACAAAGCCTCAACTAAAAGCTCATATCGAACCTAAGGTGGTAGGAGATAGATTAATCGAGCCTAACATGTTCTTATACTAGGGCATTTTTTGTTGGGTTCCCACGCCTTATGAGGAGACCTTTGTCAAATTTTGTTAATCACAAGTTGAAGAGAAATGACGTTAGGAAGAAATCTAGGTTATTCATCTCAAAGGGATTTCTTTTTCATTATTGTTTCAAGAAAAACTGTGGAACTTCCTTGACATTACTTCCAAGTTTGGAAATTAGACCTAATGGTGGGCTCTCGAGAGTAAGCTGATATGTAGCCAATTTCTTGCTTGTAGTGTTTCTTAAGGCACCACTAACTTCACCCCCAAGATTTAGTTGATGTTGTTAACCGGTTGTGTGAAATTTTCAAGAAGACCTTAAGAATAGGGAGGATGTTGAAGATCACCCTAGTCTGAAGATTTTTTGGGATCAAGATCTCTTTTAGAGGAAGTGTACTGCCGGTGCTCCGATTAAAGACCAAGTAGTCATGGTTCATATTAGCTAGGAATCTTCAAGAGCCCATTTAGATGGTCGAAGAACCGGAAAAATGCCATACTAAGGCAGATTTTTTCTCGATTCTTCTCCCATGTAAAAAAGGATGAAGCCAATGGTCGAGAAAGCATCATGAATTCTTATACAAATCCCACGTGGGACTGTCTCCACAAGATTGATAGGTCATCCATGTTCTTTGTGACAACCAATTTTTTAGGCATTGATGAAAGAGGCTAAGTGTCTCTAATCTTATCGGATCCCAGCTAGGGGACAATCCTTTACTAATCATGCCCACATTCTTTTTGTAGGGATTCACCTCAATGGAGGCCATACTTTGATTACTTTGTGGATGCAACATCTCAACCAACCAACATAAGACACCTATGTTGGACATGGGAGTAGACAATTAAAAGGATGCATAAAGCCAATCTATTAGAGGAGGGCATAGTTATTTCCAATTTTGTCGAGTCCTTTTAGGATCAAGATTCCTAGCCAGCCTCTGTTCTTTTGAATTTCCTCTTTAGGAACTTGCTTCAGCTATCAAAAAGTCAAGCAGGAAAAGTATGACTTGAGTTGTCTACTCCCATAATGGCGACCAATTTCCTTTATGGAAGCCACTAAGGGCCTTGAATTCTCTATCTCAAATTTTAGTAGCAGTCAATTCTGTTGAGGCATTAAAAGAATGATTAGTGAGATCAGTGATCCACAAGACGTCCATATGTACCAAAAGAAGATCGAGCCTATGGGTGCTCTCAATATGATACTATGGAAGAATTTTTGTGGTCTCATTCCCATAAGACCACTAAAAATCCATTGTGTAGCTCCCACATTGTCCATGAAGACTAACTACTGCAAGTCTAGGAGAGGAATTCAGCCAAAAGTTGGAGTCAATCCATACAGCTTGCAAGCTCTTCTATCAGAGCATCCCAAAAGGGTGAGAAGAACCTAACTTCTTTCAAGCAAGATCAACCAACTTGAACTTGGTTTACATCAGCTTACCTTAATGGGTTTTTTCCTTTAGGTTTCCCTCAGAAAATCTTCTTTCACCTTCAGGTAGTCTAGGTGGTTCCTTTGGGTCTTCCTAAACAAAATATTTTCTTTTTCCAAATATCCTGGGATTTCTTCAGGTTTCTTAATTTGAAAATCCCTATGTCATTTAGTTAAGTCTCTTACCAAGTTATAAAAGTGATTGAGAGACCATGGAAAACACCACACTAGGGTAGCTTTTTCTCACACAGTTTCTGCCTTTCGAACGGACTTTTGGACAATAGTCTGGGTTGCATCTTGAGCTTTAGCTAAAGCCATAGTCTCAATTTCTTTGCAAGACCATCAGAAGATCCTATAACTTGCTTAAAGCATTCCTTGGAAGTTTTATTTCCAGATTGATAATGGAAAAGGAAAACCAAGCCTTCATTTAGGGGGAAATGAACATTCCCATCAATATTAGGACCACCTCAGCCATGGCGATTCACTTGATAATTCTTAGGTGCATGAAAGATTAGCTTTGACTACTTCGGTGATACAATGTCAGAACCTGCTCATGATGAGTGCCAACATGTGAACCATGGTGGAAGAGTGAAGGGATTAAATTTGGTCCCGAATGAGGGATAAAATTCTTCCAGCTTTATCGAGTTTGGCATGGTCTTGATACGTCACTAACTCCATTCAATTTCCTTTTCAGGAACGTGCTTTAATCAAGCCAATGCGACGTCACTCACATTGTATTCTTCAGTGAATAGTGATGACAAAACATCTAAACATTTGCGATAATACGATTAGAGAGCCACTAGCTTTCTCAACATCTGGCTGGTAGTGCCCCATCAAAATATCAGGGAATTACATTAACATCCTTTCTTGTTGTTCTCATATTGCCTTTCTTGGGTCCTCAATGTGGCCTGTTGCCTAGTCTAGTCATCTCAATGATTGACATGAAGATGAAGCTCGTTGCTTGTACTTCATAAGAATCTTCACCACAGATCAGAAAATTTTCATCCAAAAGGTGTATGCCAAAATTGAAGTTAAGCATTTGAGGCTTCTTTGAGATGTGGAGACCTTCATCCCTTATATGGATCTTTGCAAGAGCTTCTGGATATTGGGAATGCCATTCATTGGAGACATTAGAACCCATGTTTGGCCCTGTCACCTCATCCCAGATACTATCCCAACAAAACCTTCTCTCATCTTGGTTGGCTTAGGTTTGTTGTAATCTGGCCCATTTTTCTCAAAATGTGTTTTCCAAAATTAAATCAAAGCATAAAGTTTCAAATCAAAACATCAAATCATGAAAATCTATTTTTTGAAATGCGTGCATCTTTTAAGAATGGCAAATCAATGCCAAAACCCCTTTTGTGGGGGAAGAGTTGTTTGAGTGAAGTGGGTATCCCTTACTAGGGATAAGGGGCATGTGATCCCCAAACACTCACATCATGATATATCATCTCAAAAACCTTGCATTCATGAAATATTTACCACTTTTGCAAAGTGTCATATTTAATTCCCATATTGACAATCACCTTTCCGGGAGGCCTTACCCGAAATTGGTGTGGACCCTAAATCAATGAATGACCATATGTTTAAGCTTCATTGACCAACTAATTGGATTTGAAATGACAGAGGCATTTGTTTCAGCTATCCAAACAGTTGTATTGCTTGATAGCCCCTTTGGGCCAGAAAGAAAATATTTTTAAAATAAATTACCTAAATTTATAATTTGACACTCAAGCTCCTTAGGCTAAGAAGTAAGTGCTTAGTATGATGGAGAAAGGCATTCATTTCACTACCATCCCATTTGCAGAGAAATATCCCTTGCTAGCCCAGTTGAGTCTGTTGAATTCTTTTCTTGTTTAACCCAGTCAAGGATTACCCCCTACACTGGGGTGGGTTAGATGGTTACAAGAATCTCATGCGAGGTGACCTCGAATTGAAAAAAAAAAGAGAAAAGAGCCCAAATCAAACAAATTACAAAGTTATGGGCCAATCAAGTCAAATGAAGCACCCAAGTGAAAATATGAAAAAAAAAAAAAATCAAATGAAAGCTAAAAAATGAAAATGATTAGAAATGGGCAAAAATTCAAGAGATGGGCTCAAATTGAGGATATAGCCTAGCATGAGAAGCTACCAAGTGTTAGGATTTGTGTCCTAAATTCCAATTTATTGGCATGTTATAAATAATTAAACTATTTAATTATATGAGACTATTTATAAATGAACTAATGGGACATTATCATAGTCCTTGAGATACATTGTATGTGATTTATGTGATTTAGCTATAGAAGATATAAATCACAAGTTCCTTGTAAACTCAAAATATAGTTTACAGTCGGTGATGAAATTGGGCATTTCATCTGCAAAGACTATAACACACTAACTAAGATGGTTTGTCTTGATCGTGGAAGTGTAGAATTCTAGTTGATGTGTTGATATGTCTTAAGTGTGTAAGACATATTGAACTGGACCATTGTGAGATTAATTATTCAATTAACAATTGTCACCTGAATAATTAATCTCACGACTTCTAATTTCATAGACTCTTAATCCTGAGAGGATAGTGAACCCGATCATGAAATGTAGGTTACTTTAATATATCAGGAGTGAGATCTAGTTTGACGGTCAAAACCTCATTATGTTAGGTAATCGCACGTAATGTTGAGGGAACACATATTCTCAAGATGGAATCCATAATCTCTTTCTATAGAGACATGAAATATCCCCTTGAGATAAGTTTAATGGGAACTAGTTATTTATGGTCGGCCACTTTAGTAAAGAGTTACTAAAGTTCGTATTTTATTAAATTAGATTTGATAAATATGAATAACTAAAAGATTAAACTGGGTACTCAAGGAATAAAATAGTTGTTTACAAAGTGACAATTTATTATGACTTTGTTCACTATGGATATTTCATAGAGGGCTCAAATGATATCATATTAGAGTCTTGGGATATAATTTATTAATAAGGCCTAGAGTGCAATTAAATTTCTATAGTGGTACTTGTTATATAATTAATGGGAACTTTGGGCTTGTTAAGAGTTGACAGATAAGTCTGAAGCACATTGGATCTAGAGCCTTATTAGTCCCTTTGGTCCCAACCCAAGCCACACACTTAAGCCCAATTGGGCTGGCCTAAAAGGCTAACCCAATTAGATAATCAGTTTTTATTTAATAAGAGTTATTAAATAAAATAACTACTAAGGCAGTTAATATGTACATATGATTAAAAGAAAAGAAAATAGTTTTTCTCTATAGAATCTTGAAAATAAACTTTTCAAAAGGAAAATCAACGTACACAAGAAATGATTGAGAGACCACTCATCTTGGGCACCATGTGTAATTAGGATGAAGATTGAAGGTATTCTCAAGTTTTTTTTTTTGAATTTCACTACACCAAGGTACGCTTTCTCTTCTTTGTTCTAGAATTCAAGGTTACATGTTATCTCTCATGAATGAAGTAGATCCTTGTGTTGCTTTCGTTGTGGGTTTTGTATGAGATACAAAACCAGTTTTTCCAACACCAAGATGGTTCTTAATGAAGTGTAATCCTTGACTTTAGGAAACCTTTCAATAAATTTCATAACCAAAAATATCCTCCTTTAATACTAGGAAAACCATATCCTTACATTATGGTCCTAAGAAAGTCCTTCCTAACTGAGAACGACTACTTAGTCTAAAGAGCTTATGCCAAGGAATCACCCACATGTGGGAAGTTTTGAGGTTGATATCCTTTATTTCATGCACCTAATTAACCCCAAGGCCACATTATAACCTAATGAAAGACCTCACTAATCACTAAGGATCGGTTGGTTGTGGGACATTAAACATTTGGTCAATCATTGATGATGGAATCATCCACGTATGCCAAGGCATCATGCCTCAAAAAATCCTTGCTTGTGAACATGTTCCCTAATCAGGATAAATGGTAGCCATTGAGCACATACACTCATAAACCATATTGGACACATGGCCTTATCAAGCCTCTCTTGTGGTGTGTGCATTCAACCAGATTTTCATGATCATTTATGAATTTCCAAAATTTTTGAACCTAGTTTTCAAAACTAATTGAAACAGAAGGGAAAAATGATGTCCCTTAAAGATTTCAAATGATAAGGATTTTAGATCCTCCAAACTTTTCAAGTTCAGAAAATCCTTAAGGGTTATTCATTTCTTCCGAGGAATTTCCAAAAAATGGGTTTTTAAGATTGCAATAGCTTATGCAAGCCTCTCTTAATCATTACCAGGCATCTTCAAAAAGACTTGAACCAAAAAGATCCAAATGCTAAACCCCAGGTTTTAAATACTGTTCGAACATCATTGCCCTAAACACATTTCGAGCCTCTCGAACTTATCCGAAAAGAGGATGCCTGAGTCGTACTCTAAACATGACTCCTAATGCCAAAGGTTGGCCCTAGTCTCAATCCTGATACTAAAGCAGTTTTCTTTCAGATATTTTCAAACCATGGAAGGTATTCCCTTTATCTAGTGCAATTCAAGATATCCACTAGGAGAAGGATAAATCTCTCCTCGTGAGGGCTTGAATAGGTGCCAAGCGTACACAATTCAGCAAGACCACACAGCACTCTGCATTGAGGCATTTCTTGTGTAGTTATGACCAAGAGTGTCAACATTTCCAAGAGGGGATCTTCCCAAAGCATTGAATCCAGAATTCAACAAATCAAGGGACCTAAAGAGCCTGCAATGGGGTAATCCTTCAGTTTTTTTTTAAGCCTTGGTTGGTGTCTTAATAATCTAGCATAACCAACAAATCCTTACCTTTGGGTAGTCTTTAAACAGACTTCTTTCGATGAAATCCTTCACCTTCAAGTAGACTTTAGATGCGTTTCTCTCTCTGAAACACTTCACCTTCCGGTAGCCTTCAGACGCGTTTCTCTCATTTAAACACTTTCACCTTTGGGTAGTCTTCAAAGTAGTTTCTCTCGTTGAAACACATTTAACTTCATTTAGCCCCCAGAGGGTCTCTATCAAACACTTTCACCTTTAGGTAGTCTTCGGACTAGCTTCTCTCGTTGAAACACATTCAGCTTTAGGTAGCCCCCAGAAGGTCTCTTTCAAACACCGTCACCTTCGGGTAGTCTTTGGACTCGTTTCTTTCGTTTAAACTCCCTTAACTTTAAGTAGCCTCCAAAAGTTTCTTTCGTTCAAACACCTTTAGCTTTAAGTAGCCCCCAGAAAGTCTCTTTCAAACACCTTCGCCTTTGGGTAGTCTTCGAACTTGTTTCTTTCATTGAAAATCCCTCAGCTTTAAATAGCCTTCAAAAGTTTCTTTCATTGAAACATCTTTAGCTTTATGTAGTCCCCAGCGAGTCCTTTTCAAACACCTTCACCTTCAGGTAGTCTTCTGACTCGTTTCTCTCAGAACAACCATCCTCTCTTCCATGGTGTAGGAACTTCTCTGTGCTTCCATAGTGTTGGAATCTTTTATGGTAGTTGATGCACAACAACTAGCTCAATACAACCCTCGTCACTTCCACGGCATAGAAACTTCTTCATGCTTCCACAGTGTAGGAATCTTTTATGGTATTCGGTGCACGACAATAGGCTCAGTACAACCCTCCTCACATCCATAGTGTAGGAACCCCTCTATATCTATCTTTTTGAGATTCAAATTCGACAGTATTCATCTAATCTTATGAGGGTTCAAATTCGACAGTGATTGTCTAACCCGGGGATGAGATTTTCTCGTTTCGTGCACTGTGCTCACCTTTCTTAGATTGTTTGACAAAGGTCCATAATCTATTTCAGGATTCAAATTTGGTAGTGGTTGTCTAATCCTATCTATCTTTTGGAGATTCAAATTCAACAGTATTCATCTAATCTTATGAGAGTTCAAATTCAGTAGTGATCATCGAACTCGAGGATCAGATTTTTGCATTCTGTGTGCCGTGCTCACCCATCTTAGATTGTTTTGTAAAGGTCCAAAATCTATTTTAGGATTCAAATTCGGCAGTGGTCATCAAATCCTATCTATCTTTTCAAGATTCAAATTCGAGAGTGTTCATCTAATCTTATGAGGGTTCAAATTCAGTAGTGATTGCTTAACCCAGGGATGAGATTTCCGTGTTCCATGTGCCATGCTCGCCCTTCTTAGATTGTCTGACAAAGGTCCACAATCTATTTCAGGATTCAAATTTGGCAACTGGCCGTCTAATCCTATCTATCTTTTTGAGATTCAAATTCAATAGTGTTCATCTAATCTCATGAGGTTTCAAATTCGGCAATGATCATCTAATTAAAGGATGAGATTTTTGTGTTCCATGCACGGTCTCACCCTTCTTTGATTGTTTAACAAAGGTCCACAATCTATTTCAAGATTCTAATTCGACAGTGCTCGTCTAATCCTATCTATCTTTTCTAGATTCAAATTCGACAGTGTTTATCTAATCTCATGAGGCTTCAAATTCGGCAATGATCGTCTAACCTGGGGATGAGATTTTCGCGTTCCGTTTGCCGTGCTCACCCTTCTTAGGTTGTCTGACAATGGTCCACAATCTATTTCAAGATTCAAATTCAGCAGTGGTCGTCTAATCCTATTTATCTTTTCAAGATTCAAATTCGATAATGTTCATCTAATCTCGTAAGGGTTCAAATTCGGCAATGATCGTCTAACTAGGGGATGAGATTTCCATGTTCCCTGTGCCATGCTCACCCTTCTTAAATTGTCTGACCAAGGTCCACAATCTATTTCAAGATTCAAATTTGGCAGTGGTCTTCTAATCCTACCACTCTTTTAGCTCAAAATATCAAGGTTTTCAAGATACCTCTCTCAGGATTCAAATTCGGCAGTGGTCGTCTAATCATACCTTTTTTTTAGCTTAAAATATCAAGGTTTTCAAAATACCTCTCTTAGGATTCAAATTCGGAAGTGGTCGTCTAATCTTACCTCTCCTTTATCTCAAAATATCTCTCTTAGGATTCAAATTCAATAGTGGTCGTTTATTCCTACCTCTCCTTTATCTCAAAATATCAAGGTTTTTAAAATACCTCTCTTAGGATTCAAATTCGGCAATGGTCGTCTAATCCTACCTCTCTTTTATCTCATCAAAATACCTCTTTTAGTATTCAAATTCGGTAGTGGTCATCTAATCCCACCTCTCCTTTATCTCAAAATATCAAGGTTTTCAAAATACCTCTCTCAAGATTCAAATTCGGTAGTGGTTGTCTAATCTTACCTCTCCTTTATCTCAAAATATCAAGGTTTTTAAAATATCTCTCTTAGGATTCAAATTCGGCAATGGTCATTTAATCCTACCTCTCCTTTATCTCAAAATATCAAGGTTTTCAAAATACCTTTATTAGGATTCAAATTCAGCACTGGTCGTTCAATCCTATCTCATGTTATCTCAAAATATCAAGGTTTTCAAAATACCTATCTCATGATTCAAGTTCGGCAGTGGTCGTCGAATTGTACTTTCCTTTTATCTCAAAATACCTCTTTCAAGATTCAATTTCGGTAGTGGTCGTCTAATCCTATGTCATGTTATCTTAAAATATCAATGTTTTCAAAATACCTCTTTCAGAATTCAAATTCGGCAATGGCTGTCTAATCCTATCTCATGCTATCACAAAATATCAAGGTTTTCAAAATACCTCTCTCAGGATTCAAATTCGGCAGTGGTCGTCTAATCCTATCTCTCTTTTATCTCAAAATATCAAGGTTTTCAAAATACCTCTCTTAGGATTCAAATTCGACAGTGGCCATCTAATCCTATTCCCCTTTTTTGAAAGTATCTCTCAGGATTCAAAATTCAACAATGGTCTTCTAATCTTATGTTTTTTTAAAAAAAGAGAGAGAGAGAGGAGGAGAGTTTTCTTAGTGCCAATGAATGTCAGATTGAGAAGAAAAGACCTAGAGATGATCAGATCCTCTTTAGAAGCTCAGCCTTATCAAGGTAGGACCAAATTTGGCCCATGAACGGTGCAGTTTTTGCACTTTATTTGGGGTCTACAAAATGCAGAATCACATTCTTTATCCAACACCTTTCATTGCAATTGACGTGGCAGATAAAGAAGGGGCAGTTGTAGATACCATATTTTTTCCACCTTCAATTTGCGTGCCGGACCTTGACAAGTCCAAAAATATTAACCTTTCTCCATGGGGCCGTAGAAAACATCTAGATTGTCGTGGTGCAACCCATTTGGGCGTCAGAACACTCGAAGTGCCTTTTTAGGTCAAATTCACCAAAATGCCCCTGGCCAACCCTAGGTTGAGCAAAAGTAAAAGATGGTTGAAGTCACCCCAAGACAACATTTTTCATGTTTTTAAATCAAACCCGAACTATTTGGAGATTTTCATCAACTTTGACCAAGTTTGACCTATGGTTGACTCCTAAGGGCACCAAAAACTCTAATTTTGACCTGAATGTCAAAATGGATTGAGTCTAGCGTCATTGTGAATATTATTGAATTCCCTTTCCAACAACTATTCATGGGTCGAAATCAGAGTTAAAATGGTAGGGATATCTTGAAAACTGTGCAAAGCGCATTAGCATACTTCTTTAGGCCATAACTTTTGATCCAACTGTTGGAATTTCAATGTTTTTAGTGTTTTGGAAACTAGACATCCAAAAATTTCCATGAGTACTAAGATTAGATCCATCGGAGTCCAGAAAGGCCTTTAAATATGCGATTAAAATCAGGCAGGAAAAAGACAAAATTGCTAATGTCAGCGTATCGGACCCAGCGCACATAAATTGGCCGTCAAGTTGACCCGGTGTACCTTAAAAGTGCGCTGCGCCTTGGTAAGCATGCCAAACATCTATTTAACCCCCGCAAAAAAAAATAAATAAATAAAAGGTAGTGTTCTCTCTTTTGGGCATTTTGGAGACTTTTTTGGGTAGATTTTCTCTCTTTTCCTATCTAAATTCTCTCCCAAACACATTCAAAAGCATTTGATTTCACTCATTTCTCAACAATCAAGTGGTAGTGTTCTTGCACTCTTTTTCCTCTCCTTGGTCTTAGGACCTTGGATTTGAGGTTTTCAGGGTGTAGATGTAGCTTTTTAGCTACAATCTACACCATTTGCTTTATCTTGCTTTATAATATGTTTTATTGCTTTCCATGGTATATATCTTGCTTCACCCTGACTCCTAGAATGTCTTATATCTTTTCTAGCATGTTTCCTTGCTTTCTAACATGTTTTTATTGCTTTGATGATGTTGGCCTAGCCTTCTTAGGCTAGGATATACCAAATACCACGTTTATGCTTAGACCTACATGTTTATGTGCTCCTTGCCAGGTTTATGCTTAGATCTACATGTTTATGTGCTCCTTGCCATGTTGATGCTTAGATCTATATGTTTATGTGCTCCTTGCCATGTCTATGTGTTTAGATCTACATGTTGGATGCTATGTCTTGTGCTTTTATAGCCTTTATCTCTTGTTATGCCTTTTTCTTGTGTTTTGGCCCTTAGGTAGGGTGTAGATCTAGATCTTGTGGTCTAGGCCTACATCCATACACCTGGCCTATATCAAAGGGTTTGGATCATTTCCTTTATGCATGTGTATGCTTGTTTGCTTCTATGCACTAGATCCATGTTTGTTTGTCTAGATCTAGGTTCTTGCCACGCTTTGTTCCCTCTATGGGTTTGTGCTTCTTGGTCTTTGGGGCTACACACTTGTTTGTTTGCATCGGTTCCTCTTCTAGCTTCTTTGGATTTAACCATTTGTGAGAACACATCTTTGTGATGTTGGTTTACTTGATGCATACACTTCTCCACTCTGTGTGATGATATGCTTACCTTTCTTACTTTGTGCTGTCCCATTTGGCTCTCTTTGTTCCTTTGCATCTTTGCACGTTCGCCTATATGTTCATGCATGCGTCTTTGTGTGTATTTGTTTGTGTCATCAAGCCTAGTTCCTACAATCTCGTAAGGGTTCTCACCCGTCCTTAGGAACTTTGCTTGATGGCACATGTGTCGTCTGTACTCCTATCTCATGGAACTATGAACACTTGATCCAAACTTACATTTGTCCTTTTAGGATACCCTCTTTTGTTTGATAACATGCTTGTTTGCCCCCATTAGGCTTTCTTTGAAAGTTTTTCCTTTTGCATGCTTTCTTCTAGTCATTTCTTTGCTTATCTGATGGCTTGTTTCCTTTGTCATTGCTTGTAAACGCTCAGAGCAAGGATGTTTGGAACGAGGGCATGACTTCCAAGATGCAAGCTAAAAGGGCAAGGATGCAAGCAAGAAGACACAAGCCCAAAAAGGGCAATGTTCAGTAGATTAGGATGCCTAACCTCCTTGAGCAGTTTCCCCTCTCTTTCTTAACCTTTTCTCTAGAATCATGTACTAGGGTTTCCTTTCCACGTATCCTTTATCTTTTTTGTACCTTGCTTGGACTGCGTTCCTTGGGTATGACATTGTCTGATTTGCAGTTCCTGTACCTTGTTGAGCCATACCAATGGAACGTTGGGAATGTTTACTTTATTTTCCCGCTCTATGTTATAGCATTGTGCATGATGTACGTATATCTATATATGCTTGTTTGTGGGTGATCCTGCACTTTGTATGATGGAATCTCGTGGCTAAGAGATTGTCCCTTTCTAGTCATGAGTGCTCTTGACCTTGTAGTGTGGGTATGTGCTCAAGGCACTTGTTGTAGGTGCATATTCATGCTATATTATGTGCGTGATCATCACAGTGTGATTGTCCCGATCTATGTCACCTAAGTGACATTGGATTCCCCGTGTATGCAATACTTATCAATATGCTTGGTGCTTTAAGGGGCTTCAGCTTGTCTTAACACGAGCATGTTGGCACGTGCCATATACACAGGCATGAAACCCTACTAGTGTGCCATAGCACACCAAACGTGAAACTCTGCCTGATTTTTGCCGTGAAAATGGGGCATCTCCATTGCCATCTTCTCACAGTGAAAGCTTGGTGAGAATAGTGTTTTATGTGCTATGATGCACTCGAGACAAGCTCAAGGCAAAGCACTGGCGGATTTCTGCAACAAATATAAGGTGAAATGTTGCCAGATTTTCGTCATGGAAATTTGGCAATGATTCTAAACACACTTGGGAAGCATTGATCAAGACCGCACCATTTCCAAAATCAAACCTCAAAGCCCAATTCATTTAAACCCAAGGGAGCTAATGCCAATAGCTTGTTTTTAATTGCCAATGTCCGAAAATTAAGATTTTACTAAAACAAATGACTATCCTTGGACAGGCATTGTGGGGTGCCTAATACGTTCCCTACATGTAACTAGACTTCCGAACTCAAGAATCATGAATTTTTTATCCATCCATATTAGATTAGGAAAACTGACTTTTTTTCTTAACCTAGGATTGGTAATAAAATAAAAAGGAGTCTGGTGACCAATCACACCTTAGAAAAAACCCAATGATTGGTGGTGACTTCACTTAGTTTGGTAACTCAATTAAAATTTACTCATTTACAGTCACACACCAGAGGTACAACTTCACCCACTTTTCACAGCACCTGGGCTAGCAACATGTGGGCACGTAAGAGGGTCACTGTGATGGGTAGTTGACCGCCACGAGGCATCGATAGATCCCACAACATTGAATGAGTCTCCCCAATTGCTCTATAGATCATTTGAACACTTTTTGGACAATGCATGGCTCGAATTGTTAAGTTTTTCAAACTCTTCTCATTTTCAAGCTTTGCTCTGATCTTCTGTTTCAATCCGTTTTTAGACTTGTAAATACTTGGGTTTTGCTATGAGAAGGGTTTCAAGGAAAACCTGATGTCCTAGAGAGGGTAGGAACGTGTTTAGGATGAGTTTTGATCCACAGTAAGCCAAAAAATGGTGATGAACACATTTTGTTGCACCCATTCATACGCATGCTTCACGTATGTGTGTGCCTACTAGAGTATTCATGCTTGTACATATGCATAGATGTACACACAGACGCATGCTTTAGCATGCACACGTGTACTTGGAGTATGCATATGCATGCTCTCAGTACACACATGCATACTTGAGTTTGAAAACGTAGTTTTATGCCCATAATGTGTTGTTTCACTTTTCTTTCACCTATTTTTGTCCAATATGATTCTTATGCTCCTGTTTTTGTCTTTCGCAAGGTCTGTGATCCTACTCGAGTAGGGGTAGCTCTAGCCTTCTATTTGGATGGTATTGGTCCATGACAGACAAGACGAAGGCTCTGGAGGATGCAGCCAACTTCGAGACGCTCACGCATTTTTTTCCTTAGAGCTTGGCTAGTGGTGTGTTGGTCTAGGCTTTAGCTAAGAGATGGTGGGACACTACCTACACATTTCACATTGCTGAGAAGGAGATAATCGTGACTCGTCACGACTTCCACCGAATGACCGACTTGAGATCCCATAGGCCTATCATCGACCTGAAGGGCGAGTCAAGTATTCAACTTGGCATGGAACTGCTAGGGAGTGCCTACTTTAGCGAGTATGTTCACTATTTTGATTTATAGGCAGATTTCAAGCCTTTTTCTCAGACGACTCTTGAGGACAGGGCTCGGATGGCTAAGGTATTCTTGCTACGTGTACTAGGGGCATAGCTTTATGCCAATGGTGGTCAGATTGTGTCTTTGAGGTGGTTTTCTTTCTTCTTCAACTTTAAGGATGCCCAGGAGGTGAACTGGGGGCATGCTTGCCTTGCTTACCTTTACTTAGTCATGGACACATTGAGCCGAGGGACCTCACGCCAGCTAGCGGGGCCTTGGAAGCTCCTTGAGGTTAGATTCTTTCCCTTATGTAGTCTTACAAACTGTACTTCGTATTTTTGCAAACTGCATTTGTTCCATTTATCTGATATGTCATCTTAGACTTGCAAACTGTATATATTTTCTTGCTTACAAACTTTTCCTAACTTGCAAACTGTTATGTGTCCTCTTTTCTTGCAAACTATTTTTAATTTGCAAACTGTACCTGTGCTCTTTCTTGCAGTGATGGGCCTCAGCCTATTCCCTCATCTCCCATGGGGTGGATGTGAAATTGATGTTTCTCCCTTCAATGCGAGCCCATCTTAACAACCTCACTTCTGGCTCAATAAGTAGAACTTTCTTCTTTTTGGCTTCTTATCATGCATCATTCATATGCTTTGAGGCTTTCATCCTAACCAAACATGCTTTGCAAATCACTAGGGGACCTTGGGCAGGATCTCCTTGTTAGGATATGTGCTCTTAAATCCTATTGTATGATGCTATGTATGATATTATGTATGACATTATGTATGACTAGATGTTGTGATTAATAAAGTTGTTTTATTATTATCTAAAATGATGGTAACATGAATATTTGGACATTATCATATAGTCCATGAGATGCATAGTATGTGATTTAGTCACAGAAGATATAAGTCACAAGTTCTTTGTAAACTCAAAATTTTAGTTCGTAGTCGGTGATGAATTTGGGCATTTCATCTGTGAAGACTATAACATATCAACTAAGATGATTTGTCTTGATCATAGAAGTGGAGACTTCTAATTGATATGTTAATATGTTTTAAGAGTTAAGACATATTGAACTGAACCGCTATGAGATTTATTATTCTCCTAACGACTGTCATATAAATAATAAATCTCACGACTTCTATTTACATGAACTCTTAATCTTGAGAATAATAGACCTGATCATGAAATGTAGGTTGCTTTGATATTTCAGGAGTGAGATCTAAAGTAACGATCAAAACCATAATATGTTGGGCAGCCACATTTACTGTTGATGGAACATATATTCTCAAGACAAAATTCATAATCTCTTAACAAAGATATAAAATATTCCCTTGAGATAAGTTTAATGGGTTCGGTTATTCAGAGTGTTAGGCCTAACCACTTTAGTAAAGTGTTACTAAAGTATATATTTATGAAATTGGATTTCATAAATATATGATGAATAACTTAAAGGATTAAATCGGGTACTCAAGGATTAAGATGTAGTAACTTTAAAGTGGCATTCTATTTTAATGATTTTGTATTACTACGAATATTTTATGAAGGGGTTGCATGTACAATAAAGTTTTGGAATATAATTTATTAATAATGCCTAGAGTGCAATTATATTTAAATAGTGGTATTAAATATAATTAATGGTAACTTTGGACTTGTCAAGAGCTGACAAAAAAGACTAAGGCCCATTGGAGCTAGTGCCTTATTTGTTCCCTTTTGATCCCACTTCAAGCCACATAATAAATTCCAATTGGAAAGGCCCAAAGGCTAGCCCAATTATATAATCAATTATAAGGAGAGAAACATACAAATTTTTTTTTTTTTTTTAAATGAGAATGAAATGGTTTGTATGTGACTGTTGGACGCTCTTTAATTCTCCCTTGAACACATTCACAGAAACTGATTGAGAGACCACACTTCTTGGGCATAAATGGAATTGGAGTGAAGATTAAAAGTGTTTCCAAGTACTTCTAATCTTTGGTTTTGAATTTCACTGTACCAAGGTACACTATCTTGTTCTTATATTCTGAAATTTACATAGTACATGTTATCAATTGCAAATGAAATAGATTCGTTAATTTTCTGCTGAGTATGTTTTGTATGTGATACAAAGATGTATTTTTCCAACACTCCTATCGTTGCTGACCCAGATTTGAAGGCAGATGCAATTATCTCTTCCGAGACTTCTCAGCTTCTTGAGGGTGCTAGCCTGAGGGCCCTGTATCTTTCTATGCGGGACTCTTGCTGAGGAGCCCCAGGTGCCTATGGATCCTCCTACTTTCATGCTTGCCTCACTTTCCATATCTAAGGCTAAGTAACAACTTTAGAGGGCAGGCATTGCCTATGCCTATAGATACCATATTTTGTCTGCCCTCGATTTGCCTACTAGACCCCGAAAAATTCCAAAAATATTAACTTTCTTCCATGGGGTTGTGGAAACATCTAGATTGACATGGCGCAACCCGTTTGGGCATTGGAGCACTCAAAGTGCCATTTTAGGTCAAATTGACCAAAATGCCCCTGGTTAAGCCTATGTTTACTGAAAGTCAAAGTTAGTCAAAATATCCAAAAACAACATTTTTCATGCTTCTACATCAAACCTGAGCTATTCGGTGATTTTCGTCAGTTTTGACCAAGTTTGACCCAAGGTTGAATCGAGGACCTCAAAAACCCTAATTTTGATTTGATTGTCAAAACAAGTTGAGACTAGCGTCATTGCGAAGATTATTGAATTCCTTTCAATGACTATTCATGGGTCGAAATCGGAATAGGTGTGTGTAAACATAATTATACGTGTATGTATAGACACCGCATTTTGTACCCCTTAAGACTTGGGCCCCCGTTCCTTAATGATGCTTGAACTCTAAGGCTAGTTTAGAGACTACGGATGGCAATTTCTGCCCGACTCGTGTAAACCTGGCCTAGCCCGACCCAATAAAGAATAGGGTCAGGTTTGGGTTTAAAAAAAAAAAAAAAAAAACCCTAAGCGGGTTCGGGTCGGGTCTAGGTTTTGGTAAAAACCCGGCCCAAACCCCAACCCAACCCAACCTGTTTAGAATCAAAATAAAATTACAAAAAAACTTTATATATATATATATATATATATATATAACTTATAATCTAACCCTAACCCTAACCTCTCTTATTCTCACTCACTCTAGTTCAACCTCATGCCAGCCGCCGCTCTCCCTCACCCCACACACTCTTACCCTTAATCACTCTCACTCTCATCCCTGGATCACCGCCACTAGCCACAGCCCCATTCGTTCCCATTTCTCATTGCCTTAGCCCAGCCACTTCGCTTCCTCCATGTGTCTCCACCAAACCACCTCGTTCTCTATCTTTTTTTCTTTTTCCTTTTCCTTTTTTTGGGTTCATTTCATCTCAATCATGTGAGTTGTTTGTGTTTTTGTTAGGATTTGGGTTTGTGTTTGTGATTTTGAAAGGGAAAATCATAAATCTGAAATTTTTGTGTTTGTGTTTTTGATTTTGAATGGGAAAATCATAAATCTAAATTTGTGTTTGTGTTTGTGATTTTGAAAGGGAAAATTATAAATTTGAATTTTTTTTTTTGTTTTTGTTTGTGTTAGGATTTGTGTTCGTTTTTGTGATTTTGAAAGGGAAAATCATAAATCTTTGATCATTGTTCATCCATAATTTCCTAGTGGGTCTTTTTGTTTTTCAATTTCATTCTTTGATTTTCTTTGACTTTCTCTATTTTTTTTTTGGATCTAGCAGTACCAATAAATTTTGGTAGAAAATATTTGTTCTTAGTTGTGTTGATTATTCAATTAAGAAACATAACATGCACTAGAAGACTACAAGACCATCCAATAATATCCAAATCCAAAAGTTATGTAGCTAGCTACATATACTTATATAGTTAGGTGTCGCAATGTCCCCGACATGAACATGCTGAGAGTAGAAGTAACTGGGACTGCGACTTTCCTGACAAGGAGAAGTAACTACGAAATTTATGTTTGTTCTCTACATAAGTATTAAAAAAAAAGAAAAAAGAAATGAAAAGAAAAGAAGAAGAAGTTTGCCCAGATTCAAGCCTTGAATCTAGGCAAACACATTCTCAGAAATAAAAAGAATCTAGCAAACACATTTTCAAAAATAATGAATCTGGGCTAGCATTTTTTTTAATGATTGGGCCACGGTACAGGCTTCAGGCAAATTTTTATTATTTATTTTTGGATTAGGCCCAAATTGTGGCATGGTTGGGGGGCCCACGGGTACCTGATGGGCCAGGTTTGGGGTTAAGAAAAAAAATCTGTTTAATAAACAGGCTGGGTCCAAGTTTTTGGGGCAGACCTGCGAGTTGGGTTCGAGTATGAAACAACCCGGCTTGAACCCGGCCCGTTGCCATTCCTATTAGAGACCAACCAAATATCAAATTGACTTGACGAGTATTAAAATGGAAAATATAACTTTTTAAATAAGCAAAAATCTGTTTTTGGCAATAAAATGACTAAAATGACCCTCGGCCCACATACGTGGGCAGCAGCCTGCGTACGTGGGCCAAAGCATGCGTACACAGGCACACTTCTACGTACGTAGCTAGGGTTTCAGAAACATAAAAAAATGCAAGTTTTTTGCAATAATGGCTAAGGTTTGGAATGAATTCCACATCGTCTAGGAGCTGTTCCAAACCACATTTTTTTCCACCATATAAAGCCTTACATGGTACATTTTTAAATGCATAGAAATCCGACGGGAAAAATACATGATTCACTAGAAAATAGTGAATCAAAAGGGAGATTTTCACAAAACACCCTCAAGTCAATTTTGTTTGATTGGGACCTTATCTGGTCCCAATCCTTTTGGTTTAACATTGCTAATCATGTGTTTATTGACTGTGATAGATTTGACTAAGGGGAACGGTAAAAGATCAAGCCTAGGAGCTTGTTGCTTTAAGGTATTCATTCTAGCTTTCTTTTCTTTTTTGTCTTTCTTTTGTCATTTTAACATGTTTTTCTTGTTTAGTTTATGTTTATATATGCTTGTTTAGTCTTTTTATTTATTAATTTATTTATTTATTTTTATGTTTATAAGCTTGTTGGGTTGTTAGTTTTATGCTCTTCTTTTATGCTTTTTTTTTTTTTGTTTTGTGTTTCTAGGTTAGGGTTTTTGAACAACCCTACGCATGCATGTCATGAGCATGCGTACGTAGGTCAAATCTTGCGTACATGGGATTTGGCCTGCATATGCCGGCCTCTGTTTGCGTATGCAAGCATTTGCCCAGAAAGCTTAATTCGGATTTCTGCTTTGTTTGGTTTGCTTGTTTCACATATTTCGCCTCTAGTTAAGTCCTTTTTACATATAAATTTGAATCTGAGTTCCTATTTCACATGTTTTATTTGCTTATTTTCTTTTAACTTGTTAGATATGGGTTTTCTTTTTTAAGATGCTATGTAGATGCATTCACATGCACACGCATTTGATTATATATATTGTTTTCTGTCTTTTAATTCCAATTACATGCTTTATATAATTTTGTGACTGCCATGATGCCTTGCTGCCATGATTGAGTTGCTGCCTTGTTTCAAATGTTTGATATGATAGGGTTTTCATGTGCTAGATGAATGCTAGGGTTTGTATATGTGTGTGTTTGGGTTCCTTATGCTTTATGGATGGATATGTATGTGTTTTCGGATGAATGATGCCACGTCGTATGCTTAGATATATACTAGTGTGTGTGTGAGTTAGAATACAAGTGTTGAACATGATTTTATTAAGGTTAAGACATAAGACACAATGATGGGAGGCCAACCTTAGGATTAGGCGGTCCTAGGTGCCTAACACCTTCCCAAGAACATACCTAAACTTCGAACCCATATCTCTAGTAGTAAGACCAAAAGGTCCTTCCCCAAAAGGATGCTATATATATGGTTCCTAAACCATTGCAAAAACTAGGTGGTGACTCCGACGACCCTCCATTGTGTCCACAGTATGCGATTCACACACACACACACACACACACACATGAATGTGTGCCTCCATGCCAACATGTATGTACATGTGAAAGCATGCAAGTATGCTCATGGCTACACAGTTGCCTAAGCGTGCGAACAAAATATATAAATATATATATATATATATATATTTTTTTTTTCCAACATCATCATGGCATAAATGATAAAAATATATATGCAAAAATACCAAAAATAAAATTAGTTCTACCATGCTTTCCTAGTTGCGTTGCTACTAACATATTTGCAGAAAAATAAAGAAAAAAAGAAAATATACACTAACCTCAAGTGCAGAATAGAAGGTTGAAGCTATGAACTGAAGTTGAAAGCTGGACTCACTAGACCGTGACTTACTGCTGAATATTTTTTAGAAGTGGTCAAAATGAGGTGAAAATGGTCAAAATGAGGCCTTGAGGCCCATTTATAGGCCACCGTATGGCCTGGGCAGCCCGGTGCACCTTTAGTGGTCGCCGGGTCTGCTTATCACACCTTTAGTGGCTGCTAGGTCTGCTTGGCACACCTTTTGTGCCTGCCGGTCAGTGTTGACCATGTTAACGTTAATGGTTGACCGTTCACCAAAAAAAAAAAAAAAACTAAAGTTTTTTTGCCCAGCACTAGGACCAAGCAAGAGGAAATTATTCCAGACCAGCTACAGCAGCTCAACCTTGTCAGGTAAGACCGGTCTCAACTCATGAACAGCGCAGTTTCCACAGGCAATTTTGGTACAGCAAAATGAGGAATTATGTTCTTTATCCAACACATCTCATTGCAATTGAGATTTCAGATAAAAAAGGGACAGCAAAAATCGTAATTTTGATCTGATGATCAGAACAAGTTGAGACCAGTGTCATTGTGAAGATTATTAAATCCCTTTTCCAATGACTATTCATGGGTCGAAATCAGAGTTAAAACGATTAAGATATCCTGAAAATCGTGCAAAGCGCATCAACTCACTTCCCGAGGATGTAACTTTTGATTCGACCATCAAAATTTCAATTTCTTTAGTGTTCTAGAAACTAGACTTCTAGAGCTTTCCAAGGACACCGAGATTAGCCCAATCAAAGTTTGATAAGACTTTCAAATATGCGGTCAAATTCAAAACCGGGAAAGTCATAGTTGATGTTGTCAGCACTAGCTCGGTGCAAAAAAAGTGGTTGCCAAAAGCTGAAGGGTCACAAAAGGCCTATAAATACCCCTAAAAACTGGGCAGATTCTCTCTCTTTTCCTCTCTAAAAACTCCTTTAATTTCTCTCTTTTCTTAACAATCAAGAGGTAATGTTCTTGCACTCTTTTTCCTCTTCTTGGTCTTAGGACCTTGGATTTGAGGTTTAAAGGGTGTAGATGTAGCTTTTTAGCTACAATCTACACCCTTTGCTTTATCTTTCTTCATAGCATGTCTATTTGCTTTCCATGGTATATCTTTACTTTATTTTGCTTCCTAGCATGTTTTATAGTTTTTCTAGCATGTCTCCCTACTTTTTTAACATGTTTTATTGCTTTGATGATGTTGGCCTAGCCTTCTTGGGCTAGGATATAACTAAAATATTGTGTTTGTGCTTAGATCGATATGCCTAGGTGTTTCTTGCCATGTTTATGCTTAGATCTATATCTTTGTGTGCTCTGCCATGTTCATGTGTCTAGATCTACATGTTGGTTGCTATGCCATGCACTTCTAAAGCCTTTTTGTCTCTTGTTGTACCTCTTTCTTGTGTTTTGGCCCTTTAGATAGGATGTAGATCTAGATATTGTGGTCTAGGCCTACATCCGTGCACCTAGGCAGATATCAAATGGTTTGGATAATTTCCTGTATGTTTGTGTATGCTTGCTTGCTTCTATACTTTTTGTCCATGCTTGCCTATCTAGGTCTAGGCTTTGCCATGCTTTTGGCCCTCTGTGGGCTTGTACTTGTCGGTCTTTAGGACCACTTGCTTGTGTGGCTGCATCTGCCCATCTTATGGCTTGGTGGATGTGACTAGTCATGAGACACATTTGATGTTGGTGTGTGTTAGGACATATGTGATTCGCTTGTTAGGAACATATGTCACTATTTTATGTAATTGGCTTATCATTTGTCAAAACGCACTTTACTTGTATTTGGGTAGATTTAGGATGTGTTTAAATACTTCAAGAAACCATGTTTCAAGATCAAGTGTTGAAACCTTCAAGTCTGTCCAAGAAGTTGAAAGTGCAGAGTTACTAAAGCTCGACAGCTAGCATGTGTCAAGGTTTAAGAAGCTGTTTCAGCCCCGTGGCTCGACAAATGCTCAACAGCTTTGATCTGTCGAGATTTTACAAAAATAGAATTTCTGATATGTTTTTCTTGGGATCTGTAGATGTGTCTTTCGGCCTTCTTTTCTCCTAACCTTAGACATATAAAATGATTGTTTTAAGGGCCGTCAAAGTATTCACAAGTTGCACAAGCATTGAGCAAACTCTATTCAAGCAAATTGTGACCGGAGACGGAGTTCTTGCCCTAGTTCATCTCTTTCTCTTGAAGAAGTTGCTGTGTATGTGCATCGTAGGGTTTTGTGACCAAGCATCTTCTTGATCTTCATCGTGTGGATGAACTGAAGAACTTTGCAGCCAACAACCTTCTTAGTTGGTGATTGAAGTTGCGTACTAGGATCCGCACAATTGGTTAGTCACGTACTTGGGAGTCGTGCATCAAAGGGGGAAACTGCCACTATAGAATAAGTCCAATTGGGTATTGGGGTGAGGGTTCAACTGTAGGTTGGTAAGGAACTTGGGATTCCTTTACTTGTAACCGCTTGTTGTGATAATAGTGGAGTTTTGGGAGTGGTGACTTGAAAATCACCTGGTAGGGTTTTTGCTGTTAGGTTTTCCCCATTCGTAAACAAATCACCATGTTATTTATTTTCTGCTGCATAATTAGTTTATTGGTGATTTGTTTGTGCTACCATGCATTTGCATGTTAATTAACTTAATTAATTCACTTGGTTAAATTAATTGGTTAATTTATCACAAGGGATCAGTTTGTTTTTGGCCTATCAGTGTGCTTAAAACACACCTTTCTTCGCTTCGTGCGATGTTGATATGCTTGCCTTACTTGTGTTGTGCCACCCATTTGGCTTTCCTTGCTTCTTTGCATCTTTGTACGCTAGCCTACTTGTTCATGCATGAGTCTATATGTCGTCCATGCTCCAATCTCTTGGAACTATGGACACCCGATCCAAACGTACATTTGTCCTCTTAGGACATCTTTTGTTTGATAACATGTTTGTTTGCCCCTGTTTAGCTTTCTTTGATAGATTTTCTTTTAGCATGCTTTCCTTCTAGTTGTTTCTTTTCTTGTTTATTGGCTTGTTTCCTTTGTCATTGCATGTACACACTTCAAGCATGGACACTTGGAGTAAGAGTGTGACCTCCTAGGCACAAGCAAAATGGGCAAGGATGCAAGCTAAAAGATGCAAGCCCACAAAAATGCAGTGTTCAACATATTAGGAGTCCTAGCCTTCCCAAGTGGTTACATCTTTATCCCTCTCTCTTAGCCTTTTCTTTAGAGCAATGTATTAGGATTTCTCCTCCGTGTACCCCCTTTACTTTTCCTACTCTTTGCTTGGGCTGTGTTCCTTGGGTATGGCGATGGCTGTTTTACATTTCCTATACCTTGCTGGGCCATACCTTTGGAACATTGGTAATGTCTATTTACTTTCCCGCTCTGTATGATAGCATTGTGCACGATGTATGTATATCTATATATGCTTGTATATGGGTTATTGTATATGGGTTATTGTGCACTTTGTATGATGGACCTTCGTGGCTATTTGAGCGGCCCTTTCTAGCTATGAGTGCTCTTGACCTTGTAGTGTGGGTATGTGCCCAAGGCCATTGCTATAGGTGCATATTCATGCTATATTGTGTGCACAAAAATTGCGGTGTGACCGTCCTGATCCATGTCACCAAGTGACATTGGTTTCCCCGTGTATGCGACACGCATCAATATGCTTGATGCTTTAAGGGGCTCTAGCTCATCCTCATGAGCATGTTGGCACACGCCTTATACACAAGCATGAAACCTTGCTGACGTGCCATAGCACACCAAACGCGAAACTTTGCCGGATTTTTTCTGTGAAAATGGGGTATCCCCATTGTCATATTCTCATGGCGAAAGCCTAGTGAGAATAGTGTTTTGTGTGCTATGACGCACTTGAGGCAAAGTGCTGCCGAATTTCCATAAAGAAAATAACATGAAATGATGCCGAATTTTCACCGTGGAAATTTGGCAATGATTCCAAACACACTAGGGAAGCATCAATCGAGACCACACCCCTTCCAAATGCAAACCTCAAAGCCCAATTCGATTAAAGCTCTGAAAGCTAATGCCAATAGCTTAATTTTTAATTGCCAATGTTCTTAAATTAAGATTTTACCAAAACAAAGGACTATTTACATGTGCGAACTTAGGGTAGTAGACTTAATTTCTGTTACAACTTTATCTATTCATATAGTTGTTGTGCTTGGAAAGTCATTCCTCTTTCATTTCAAAATGCATGACATCACCCCTTATATTGGGTTGAACTTGGACTCAGCGTTGAAGGTGAGTGCTGGATGCGTATGCCTTAGATAGTTACTAGATGCCAAATTGTAAGCTTTTCCTGGGTCCATGGCTGGACAAGATTATGTTGAAAAAAGGCCCCCTTGATCCGCTCTATCCCACAACTTCTATGAAGGTATGGGTTAGATGATTGAGGTCCCCCCCTAAGAATAGGACCAACTTACTGATGGAAATATGCATGTACGTAGCGAAAAATTAACAGATCTACTTCATTCGCAATTGATAACATGTGCTATGTAAGTTTCAGAATATAAGAACAAGAAAGTGTACCTTGGTGTGGTGAATTTCAAAACAAAGATCAGAAGTTCTTGAGAAAACTTTTAATCTTCACTCCAATTTCACTAACGCCCAAGAAGTGTGGTCTCTCAATCAGTTTCTATGAATTTGTTCAAAGGAGAATTAGACAGTGTCCAACACTCACATACACCATTTTATGTTCATACCAAAAAAAAAATTCTATATGTTTCTCCTTTACAATTGATTATCTAATTGGGCTAGCCTTTTGGGCCTTTCCAATTGGGCTTTAGTATGTGGATTGGAGTGGAACCAAAAGGGAACAAATAAGACACTTTCCAATTGGGCTTTTCTGTCAACTCTTGACTAGTCCAAAGTTACCATTAATTATATTTAATACCACTATATAAATATAATTGCACTCTAGGCCTCATTAATAAGTTATATCCCAAGACTTTATTATACATGCAACCCCTTCATAAAATATTCGTAGTAATACAAAGTCATTAATGTAGACTGTCACTTTGTAGATTACTACAACTAAATCCTTGAGTACCCGATTTAATTCTCTAAGTTATTCATCATATATTTATGAAATCCAATTTTATAAATATACACTTTAGTAACTATTTACTAAAGTAGTTAGGCCTAACATTTTGAATAACAAACCCATTAAACTTATCTCAAGGGAATATTTTGTATCTCCGTTAAGAGACTATGAATTTCATCTTGAGAATATATGTTCCATCAACACTAAATGTGGCTGCCCAACATACTGAAGTTTTGACCGTTACCTTAGATCTCACTCCAGGTATATCAAAGCAACCTATACTTCATAATTAGGTCCATTATTCTCTCAAGATTAAGAGTTCATGTAAATAGAAGTCGTGAGATTTATTATTCAATTGACAGTCATTAGGAGAATAATAAATCTCATAGTGGTCCAGTTCAATATGTCTTAACTCTTAAAACATATCAACATATCAACTAGAAGTCTCCACTTCCATGATCAAGACAAATCATCTTAGTTGATATCTTATAGTCTTCGCAGATGAAATGCCCAATTTCATCACTGACTACGAACTATAATTCTGAGTTTACAAAGAACTTGTGATTTATATCTTCTGTGACTTTTCACATAAATCACATACTATGCATCTCATGGACTATATGATAATGTCTGAATATTCATGTTACCATTATTTCAAATAATAATAAAACAAATTTCTTAATCACAATATTAAGTCATACATAATGTCATACTTAATATCATACATAGCATCATACAATAGGATTTAAGGGCACTAATCCTAACATTTACTAGTTATGTCGTGTCTCATACAGTTGGCCTAGACTAAGTCAAAACCCGTAAAGACTAGGAAGAGCCAATGTCGAGTGAACATCCAAAGACTAAGGTAGGATATCCTTCTTAGGATTGTTTTCAAAATGAGTCAAGGGGAAAGTGTCCAGTTTCCGTTTGTAGGTTCACCCCTTTTGGTTGCATCAACAAGTTATGCTCTGCTCCAGGTTCTATCCATCCTATTTACACAACGTCTGTGATTAACCCCTAGGGAAAAGCAACCCCGTTGCTTTCACATTAGATCATATCCAATCTCTAAGGGTTTCCAACCCTACAAGGGATTGCATGCATACTCCAATGGCTTTGTCATGTAAATGTGTATAGATAAAATTTGTGGCAAATGGCCGGAACTCCGCACCAAGGAGGACATTGCCAAGAGTTCAAGATCTTCTCTGAGAAGGCGTAAAGCTATCCAGAATGAAGTCTCTTCTTTGTAAATTTTAATTTCCTTTTATTGTAAAAGGCCCACTACTAGAGTCATTGTATATAGCCCATTATTTGGGGCCATTTTAAAAAGCCAAAGTTTTGTAAAAGCATTTCTTTCTTTGTAATCAAAAGAGAAGGGTTCATCCTGTAATTTCAAGCATGATATTACTTGCCCAGAATTGATGCACATGATGCAACAGCTGGTTGTAGGAAGGAGTCGAGATTTGTTTGGTCCCATTTTGAACGGCTCTGTGACCAGCTTGAAAATGAGGCTCGGTTGCCGCCAGATCCAAATCAAGGCCAAGCCATACCGCCATTCGTCCCACAAGGGGGTGACCAAAAATTGAATCCTTCTAAGGATAAGACCTTGAAATTTGGCTACGGTCTGGTCAAAAGTCAAGTGGAGACCCCAACTAAGAAAATCCTTATAATAGAGGGCTTTGGTGCCCAAGGAAGTGTCGATTTAGATAGCTTGACCAATTTTCCTTAGGTCATTATGCCTCCCAAGTATAAGGCACCCGTGTTTGTCAAGTATGATGGCATTGGAGATCCTTGCACCTATCTATGCATGTTCTGTAGGAAGATGGCACCTTATAGGGACAATCATCATTTGATCTGCCAAATTTTCCCTGATAACTTGACTGGCCCTATGGCCACATGCTGCATGAGATTGGAAAAGACCTCCAGCTAGAAAGAGATGGCCAATGAATTCTTAGAATATTACCTATTCAATATGGAGATAGCTCTTAGTTTCACTGTTTTTCTGAAGATAGAAAAGAAGAGTGGGGAACCTTTCTGTGAGTATGCCCAAAGGTGGCATGAGTTAGCCACACAAGTGCTTCCTCCCATGATGGAAGACGAAATGATTAAGTGGTTCATCAATAACCTTCAGCCTCCTTACTTTGAGAAGATGATTAGTGCTCAAGTCACCCACTTCGTAAGCCTGATTCTTATCAGGAAGCGTGTTGATGAGGGTATTAAAAGCAAGAAAGTAGTCGATCCTGAGGCTTTGAATTCTAGGATAGAACAGCAGGTGAAAAAGGTGACTAGCTATAATGGGAAGGAAGCCGATGTGCACATAATTGACCAAATGCCTGAAGGACAAAGTGGTGTCGCTTCTGCTTATATAGCCCTGAACGCCGGGCCTTATCAGCAACAAGTTTAGCTAGCCTAGGCACCTTACCAAGCATTCAATAATAGGGGAAGGCCCGATTAACCCCGATATCCCAAGGCAGAGCCACAAAAATTCTCTCTTTTACCCATGCACATGGTAGAGCTTAATGCTTATCTATTGGAGAAGAAGCTAGTGACTCCAATATTTGTGAAACCTAGAGACAGTCCTCATCTGCTCAGTTTTGACCCATCCAAGAAATGTGAGCATCATTTTGGGGTTGAACGGCACACCCTGGTAGAATGTGTGCATTTGAGACATCGAATTCAAGATGTCATTGACAACAAGCTAATGCAGTTCAACAACACAACCGAGTCGAATGTCATCACCAATCCTTTGCCTCTTCATCCAAAAGGGAACGTGAACACTATCTCTAAATTGAAGGAGAAGATCCCAAATTTCTCATTCCCCTCATTCCCTTGGAGAGCTAGGTTGCGAGCTCTAGCCCAAGAAAGTCACATTGCTTTGGAGAATAAAGGAGCCACAAGGTTTGACTGGGAAAACTGCTCATTCTGTGGCAATGGGGACCGATATACCCTATTCAATTGTAGAGTGCTCAGGGCACAAGTTCAGAGTTTAGCCGACTATGGTATTATACGAATTGAAAGAAAGGTCGTGTGGAGGAGTGATTGCATGGAAACTAGCTTATGCCCTCCAAGTACCCAAGCAGGAACTGGCCATAGTGCAATGTCAATAGGATTAAGGAAAGACTAGGATAAGTACTTACGAGAGCCCCTTTGTAAGGTTCTCCCAGGGATGAGGACGCCAGCTTCTCCAACTTCGATCATTATTGAAGAAATTATAGAATCCCTTGTGGATTCAGGAGTGCCAGCTCCAAAGAAGGAACAAACCACGTCAGCCAATAAGGGTTTTGCTTCTTTGATCTTATCTTTGCCTGGGATTGCCAAGCCATCTCTAGGATTTTCCCAAAAGGGAGCCCCTATTGTTCTGGCCATTTAAGGTTTTGATCCTTTAGTTTTTCCAAAACCTATCCAAGGAATCTCTGGGGCTCCTAGCCCGAAAGCTTTAGAAGCTACTCTACCCAGTCCAGTCATCATAAGTCTGAGGATGTTCTCCTTGGCACGCTAGTCTGCAGACTCAAGAAGGCTTGGTCATCCGTATGCCAAAGCCCTTCCCTTACAAAGATAGCCATCGTGTCCTATGTAAGTATGATGTGACTTTGATCTCCACCTAAACTGGAAAGGAAGAGGTTTGCTCTAATATCTCTTCAGGTCTATTCAGACTCACTAGGAGTGGTCGATGTTATACTCTTAAGGAGCTAGAAAAGAGAAGGAAAAAGATTGGAAAGGGTACAACTAAGCCAGTCAGGAATAAGGTCACCAATGAAGAAGTCGAGGAATTTTTAAAAACCATCCAGAAGGCCGATTATAGTGTGATTCAATAGTTGAATAAATCTCCAGCTCAGATTTCTATTTTAGCCCTGTTGTTATCTTCCGAGGTTCATTGTGAGGCTTTATTGAAGGTATTGAAGGAAACACATGTTCCTACCAGTATTACAGACTCCTCCTTTGAGGGTATGGTAACATAGGTGTTGGCCACCAACCAAGTCTCATTTTCAGATGATGAGTTGCCTCTAAAAGGAAGAGATCATACCTTGGCCATGCATATTGTGGTCAAGTGTGAAGACATGATTGTCACAAGGGTATTAATCAACAATGGATTAGCCTTGAACATCTGCCCAATGGGCACTCTTGAGCCTTTGATGGCACATGCTATGAAGTGCAAGGCGAAATTGAGCTAATGATTGAGATTGGCCCAAGATCATTCATGGATGACTTCTAAGTGATTAAAGTGGACTCCCTATACAACATGCTTTTAGGGAGGCTCTAGTTACATGCTATGAGAGACCAGGCTAAAACTCCTAAGGGTGCTCTCAGAAAAGGGGTGAGGCATTGGCACCTTCCCTTTTTAAGATTATATGTGGACTCGCCACTTATTTATTTATTTATTTTTTGTTACAAAAAAAAAGAAAAAAAAGAAAAGAATACACAAAGTACATATTTGAATAATACAACCTCTCATTAATTTAAATGAATTACAATTTGATGAAATGAAATATACATGGCTTTGTTTCCTAGATTACAATCTAGTAAAAGATTACAAAGCATTGTTTCCTAGATTACAATCAAAAAAAGGAAAGAAAAATTACAAGCTAAAAAAAGAAAGAAATGATAACGCAATCCTACGAACCAAAATCTAGATTTGGGGGCTAGGTTACAGAATGGGAAGGTGTTAGGCACCCATTCTGCCCAGACAGAGTCTGGTCTTTTAGACTCAAAATGACCATTTATATACCCATATGAATGATGCATCATATTGAAATTCCGAAATTTAAGATTAATTCATTTTTTAAGAATTCAAAATTTGCAATTTTATTTAAGAAGAAACAAAAAAATTGGTGTTATTTTATGTTGAAGAAAACAATTTTATTATAAAAAGGATCAGATCTGTATATAATGAAAATACAAATTAGTTTTTATATGTAGAAAAATATCAGATATATATTTAATGAAAATAACAATTTGTTTTGTATGCAGAAAAATTTCAGATTTGTATTTCATGAAAATACAGATAAGTTTTTATGTATGTAGAAAAATTCAGATCTGTATTTAATGAAAATATAGATTAGTTTTGTATGTAGAAAAATTTCAAATCTGTATTTAATGAAAATGCAGATAAGTTTTTATGTATGCAGAAAAATTCAGATATGTATTTAATAAAAATACAGATAAATTTTTATGTAGAAAAATTTCAAATTTGTATTTAATGAAAATACAGATAAGTTTTTATATGCAGAAAAATTTCAGATCTATATCTAATAAAAATACTGACTTTTTTTTGTGTTGTTTATTTAAAAAATGTTCTTAGTAGTTTATTGCAAATCTCGAAATTTAAAGAAGAATCAAATCTTAAACTTAGACATGTTAATTAACTACTAAAAATTGAATTAGGCATGTGAACATGGCAAAAACAAAAATGAACAAGATTGTATGTACAATGAATAAAATCAAACATACATTAATGAAAATATACGATGAACAAAACATATATATGGAAGAAAGAAAAGAATAAGCAAAAGGGTGAGATTAAAGACATACTTGCATGAATGTACTCTTTATTGAGGGAATACTTTAGGAATAAAAGAAGTTCAACCTCTTTGAGATCTAAAATATGTTCACTTATGGAAAAGAAATTTTTAAAGCCAAGGCTTCTAGAATGTCTTTAACATAATGGGAGCAAAGAAGTCAAAAAAAGAAGGGCCCTCATGTTTAATATATATATATATATATATATATTTCTATTTATAGAGGTTGGATGCTTGAAAAATAAGCTGGATTGGATTAGATACAAATTGGGTGGTGTCCTTATCCCTAAAAATTCGAAATGGATGCGTTTTATCCCAATTAGAGCGTTTTTGGGCTAGGCCTTGAGTTTGTGCCAGTCAGCACTTGGGAAGTGCTGATCAGCACTTGCCATGTGCTGATTGGCCCTCTCAAGTGCCGAGCCTAATTCCCAATTTTGGTTCAATTTGGACTCTTTTTTAGGGATTTTCTTAGTCGGGAATTGCACCTGGACGTATTTTTAACTCATATTCTAAAATTAATCCCTTTTATTTTGATAATTAGATCTTTAAAACAATAATTATTTGATAGATAAATATTCTAAAAAGACTTAATTATAAAAAAATTCCCTTGTTATCTGATTATCCGTTTTATTCCCATGCAAGCAGCTTATTTCTGATAAGAATTTACAACCAATCACACAGTTGTTTAATTAATTTTAATTGTTTAACCAATCAAAATTAATTTCAATTAATTACACGTGATCAGTTTCTCCCTTATATAATGCATGCAGACCGTGAAAACTTGATCTTATGATATCTTTCAATCCAACAATCCGATTCGGGAATCGAGCATATTGTCACTACCGTTAGAATTTCAATATCATTTTTATGATATGAAATGAATGATTTAATGCATGTAATGCAACTATGATTTTGGGTATTTGAAATGGTCATTTTGGTTATCTTCCAAAATTATATTATGGGTGCAAAATCGAGTGTCTACAGAATACCCCTCATTGATAGAGCTTGCAAAGTGAATGTCAATGTAAAACAAAGACATGAATTTTAGTAACCAGGATTTAATCAAGGTTGACTTTTCAAAGATTTCCTAGCCCTAGAACTTAGAACCTTCGGGTGTAGAACTAGTGTTTTATTGTGTTGAAAAATGAGAACTATGGACATCTAATCTACTTTGATAATCGATGAACCTAAATCAAATCTTGAATACTGATAAGGTAATCAAGAACTATATTCACTTGGTTTGGAAGCTGACTAAGAACTATATCCGGCTTAATCTAAAGATCTGGAGGCGATTGAAAACTATATTTGTCTCAATCTGAAAATCTTGGAGGAGACTGAGAACTATATCCGGCTCTGTCTGAAGATCTGGAGGCGACTGAGAACTATATTCGGCTTAGTCTAAAAATCTTGGAGGTGATTGAGAATTATATTCGGCTCTCTCTAAAAATATAAGGTGATTGAGAACTATATCTGGCTCAATTTGAAAATCTTGGTGGCGACTGAGAACTATATCCGACACTATATAAAGATCTGGAGGTGACTGAGAACTATATCTACCTCCATCTGAAAATCTTGGAGGTGATTGAGAACTACATCCGGTTGAATCTTAAGATTTGGAGGCAACTGAGAACTATATCTGGCTAAATCTAAAGATCTTGGAGGCAACTAAGAACTATATCCGGCTCTGTTTGAAAATCTGGAGGTGATTGAGAGCTATATCCGGCTCAAACTAGAATTCTGGAGGCAACAGAGAACTATATCCAACTCAATCTGAAAATCTTGGAGGCGATTGAGAACTATATAAGGCTCTGTCTAAAGATCTGGAGGCGACTGAGAATTATATCCAGCTCAATTTGAAGATCTAGAGGTGATTAAGAACTATATCTGGCTCTGTCTAAAAATCTTGGAGGTGACTAAGAACTATATCCAGCTCTTTCTGAAAATCTGGATGTGATTGAGAACTATATCCGGCTCAAACTAGAATTCTAGAGGGAGTTGAGAACTATATGCGGCTCAATCTAAAAATCTTGGAGGCGACTAAGAATTATATTTGGCTTAATCTGAAATTTTGAACTTTGCCGGCAAAAGACCAACGTCTCGCATTAGAATTTGAATGATTGGTGCTTTATTGCTCCACTATTTGAGATATGCAAATTTTTTTCTTCTTCTTCCCATTATTATTTTTATTTTTATTTTTTGCTTTAAGATTTGAATTTCTCTTTAAAAGGAAGAACCATTAATTTCTATGGGGTCCTTTGAAAATTTTCTTCATTTTCTTTTGAAACTCATAATTTTCTTTTGAAATTGGAACCCTTTGTTTTACTTCTTCTTCTTCATTCTCTCTTCTTCCTCCATTGTCACTATTCATAAGCTTCTTCCTTTTGTGCTTTCTTCATTTCCACACCATTTCTTGCTTGGAAAATCACTTCTCTAGGCTTCTAAACCTAATTTCTACCATCCCTTAAAATATCTCTTCAGATCCTTAAGTTTTGAGCATCCTTGCAAAGCCCATTTGTTTGAAACCCATTTTCAAAGCTTAATTTTTGCATCTCCATGTCATCTCCTCATGGACCACCTTATTTTCTTACTTTCAATGGGAAGATGTATCATCCATCCATAGAACGGAATGATGAAGAGGGGCTCCTTCAAGACCTAAGCAACCATGCTCCACACTCATCCAAGAAAGATTTCAAGGTGAGCTCATTTTTTTTTTTTGCTTTTTTGTCGGTAAATTTGTTGATTTCATGTTTTGTTGAGAACTTTATGGTGGGGCATTGTCATGTTGCTGTTGTTTGCTCTTGTGGGAATTTTGGGACATTGTATGATTTGGTTGGGAACCATTATGTGGTCATGTTGATTTTTATTTTGGGGAGTTTTTGAATTGTTGAGTTGTTTGGTATTGTGAAGTTTGGATGATGTTGATGGTTTATGAAGCTTTGCATTGTATGTGGCTTTAGGTATTGTTGGATGAATTTTGACTTGATTTTTTTTTTTTAAATTTTTTTGTGTGTGTGTGTGTGTGTGTGTGTGTGTGTGTGGGTACGAAATTATGAGAATTTGATGTGTAGGCATGATTGAGTAAACCTATTTTTGACGAGTGCCGAAGTTTTGTTGGGATGTGTAGGCATTATTATCATGGGTATGAAAATTTTTGTTGGTATTATTTTCATGGGTATGGGAAGAAAATTTTCCTTTGGGTTGGACATATGTTTGAGTCATTGTTGAATGAATTTATGGATATGAAGGATGTTTGAGTTGATTAGGATATTGTTAGGATGTCGTGGAATTTGAATCAGTGAAATGACATTTGGGTTTGGCTAATTTTTTTAGGAGCATCTTTATTATGTTGGTTGGGATTTTGGAGTCAGTATTTGTGGAAAAGGGCATTCTTTGCATATCACAATGATTGGCTAAACTTTTTTTTGTAGAATCTCAAGAGTCGGGGTAATCTCCAGTTGCTGAAGTACCGGTGGGCAGTGTTGTCCCTAGACATTAAAAATGTCATTAATGAAGCCAACTTTCAAACCATTTTTCGAGCTCTATTAGATCACGACACCAATGAGTATAAAGACCTTCAACTGCTTCTCACATTATCAAAGTGATTATGGGATACCACTTGTGCTTTTCTTTTTCCAAGTATTGGTGAGGTGATGCTGACATCCTATGACTTCTCAACCATTTCTGGCTTGAAATTGGGTGGTGAGAGAATTAAAATTAATGATTCCATCTCATCAGTGGAAATTAGGGGTCTTTTGGGTGTGATGCCTCCACGAGTTAGGAGTAAGAATGTACCCTTGATGTGGTTGTATACCAACATTGACTAGTGTTAGACTATAGCGACTCGCACTCGTATGCTCATGCTTCTCTTCATTGGAACTCTCTTATGTCTAGACTTGGGGAGCATTGTGAGTTTACGTTGCTTGTGGAGTTTAAGGGATGTTAATCAAATTAAAAATTATGATTGCGGTGGCATGGCTTATGCAACCATTTTGCACTTCATGACTCAGCTTTCCCGGTGCAGTCTTTCAAGCTTAGGAGGTTCGCCATTTGTTTGGTAGGTGAGATTTAAATTCTTGGTCAGGTGTATTTTGTAAGGATTATTTGTATTGTTGTGCAATTGTTGATGTGTACAGATTTTTTATTTTTTATTTATTTATTTTTTCAGGTTTGGATTTATGAATACTTTGGGGTTGGTTCGTAACTTTTAGAGGATGTTGATGATATGTTTTCGAGGTTTCTTCGCTGGTTGCCTAAGTATCGTCTGTCATCGCCTCCCAAGCATTCTTTGCAGGATTGGTGGATGGTGATTGATGGCTTAGTTGCCAATGAGCTGAGTTTTGTTTTTGTTGTTGTTTTGTGTTTTGTGTTTTGTGTTTTTTATTTTATGTATGGTTATGGCTTCTTTTCATTTTGGGTTCTTTGTAATTTTCAGATGTCCTTAAATCCTTGGCTTGGATTTAAGGAGCATGAGGAGTATGCATGGGCTCAAGAGTTGAATGGTCCTCAAGTGTTGTTTAAATGTGGCCGTAGGAGATATTGGTATCTTGGTGACTGGGTACTAGCTCAGGTTCAACACATGTACCCTCCTGAAACGATTCCTACCCATCCCTGTCCTTCCATTCGGTTGGCAGACCTTTTGCCTAATGAAGAAATTGCTAGTGCTCGGGTTAGCCACACTGTTCCCGGGACACTAGGAGACTATCTTGAATTTGTCTAGGTTCAATTGCAAGGTTGCTTAGCTGACATCTTTGGAACATCAGTAGCTTTCTTTCTTTCCTAAATTAATTTGCATTATGGCTCGCATCATCATCTTTTATTTTCTTTGTTTTGCCTTTTGGCAATATGTCTGCATGTTGCATTTTTAGGCTTCATCCTTTGAAGAGGAGAGTCCTCCTAGCACTGCTAGTGGTCCTTCTAGTTCCTTCATGGAGTCATATCCCCATTTCTAGCATGGCAATATGAAGTAATGAACTCTGATGGATCTTTTAGCTCTGTGGATCCAGATTGGCCAGAGTATAACCCCAAACGTCCTTTGGAGTAACCCGGTATACTCCCAAATCCTTTAGTCTTCTGTTCTCATTTTTGTCCATAAAGTTATTTTTGAACTTGCGGCTTTGTGCTCCAGGTAGGTGTTGATCTTATGGAAGAAAGCATGCGGATGATTGGAGGTTTGCAATTGGTGGAACACTTAATCTTCTCAGTATGTGCTCAATAAAGTGAATTGGGTAAAGGACGATACTCCTTTAATGATTTTTGCTTGAAATCCATGGTAATGAATTTAACACCTGTCTCTGACGATTTTTCAGAACAATCGAATGGCAACTGCTGAGGCCAACACAAGATCCTTGGAAGAGAAAATCAGAAATCTTGAATTTTAGAACCAGTAACAAGAATCTCGGTTTTATGCAAGTCAAGAAGGAGATAAAGAGGGTGGCTCCTCTAGGGGTGGGTCTAGAAGGTCTTCCCACTAGTGGACTCGAAGTCTGAATGATGCTTGATTTATATTTTAATTTCCTTGCAAAGACAAAAATATTCCTTAGTCAAACAATTTGTACTAACTTCCACTTTTGGCTCTTCATCCTTGGATTGCTTTTAGCCTTGCTGAATTTTAGACGAGACAAGTCTAGAATTCACCTGATGAAGCTTTGTAGTACACAATTTGAATTTATCTGACCATTTGTAATGTGATTCGTACTTTCCTGAATGAGGCACAATCAAATGCCCATAGTTTGAAATCTTATGACTAACGATCTTTTATTTTGAAAAAAAGGCTTTCTCTCTCTCTCTCTCTCTCTCTTTTGGGAAAAGAGATGTTTGACTTTATTTGTTTTAGAATAAGGGGATAAGGCAAGCCGAATGCCCCTAGTTTAGAAAATGCATGATTTGGAAAAATCTTAGTTTAGTGAACTTCTCTCTCTCTCTCTCTCTCTCTCTCTCTCTCTCTCTCTCTCTCTATCTCTCTCTCTCTCTCTCTTTTAAACAAAGGATGAAAATGATGATTTTTGAAATATGGACAAGGCATGGCCAAATGCCCTAGTTTAACAATCAACGCTAATTTTTTCTTTGAAAATTTTTTCAACACAACCATTTTTTTAGAGTGAAAATTAGAGCCAAAACAGACACGTAATGTGCCCAAAAAAACACAAAATAAGTCAATTTTAGGAATGGCAATGGGTTGGGTTCGGGCTGGGTTTTTTCGTACCTGGACTCGACCTACAAGTCAGACTCGGAGACTCGGACTCGGCCCTGTTATTAAACGGATTTTTTTTAACCCCAAACCTGCCCTGTCAAGCCTCCGTGGGCCCTATCCCCACATGCCTAGCCAAGCCCAAAATCAGAAACACAAATTTTGATTTATGAATTTTTGGCCCAAAATCACAAACAAAAAACAAATCCAAACGCGATCACAAACATAAACACAGAAATTCCGAACATAAATGTCAGATCTATGATTTTCCCTTTCAAAATCACAAACCAAACAAAAATTTTAGATCAATGATTTTCCCTTTCAAAATCACAAACACAAACTCACATGATTGAGACGAATTGAACCCAAAAAAAAAGAAAAAAAAATAGAGATCGAGCCTCTTTCTGTTTTTTGGGTAAAGATTAATAATTTGCATCCATTATAATTTGAGATTACTACATTTTCCAATCACCAAAAAAAAAAAAAAAAAAAAAAAAAAAACCTAAGGGTGTGATGAGTATTATTTGTGGTGAAATAATTCTTCATCGCACCCCTAAGTTTTTTTGTGGTTGGAAAATATAGCAATCCCAAATTATAATGGATGCAAATTATTAATCTTTATCCAAATTCAATGTAGTTTTAGATATCAAGCAACTATTCACGGCTTCAAATGAACTGAGGCACATATATATGTCAAAAATCTTCTCCACTGTAGCCGTCATAATATTAATAAGTTCACCTATTCCATGTTTCAGATGTAGTGCATTATTTTACAGTTTTACCTGATGTAAATATTTCAATTTTCTACATTGATCCATCAACTTCTTCATAATTGCTTTTGTAAAGGTCATCACATGTATTTTGTAAGTAGTCTTATTGTTACAATTTTATTATGCATTTTCAATATATGCACTATTTATAAGATTTATTTAGAGGATCTTTTTTTTCCTCCCCCTAATGGTTAATACTAAATTATTGCATCATCTTCCAATCAATAACACATTGATTACTGCATAAAAAATTTGGCAAAAATGGATAATAATTACGGAATACTAGCCTCTGAGCACGCGTACACGCGCGTGCTCAGAGGCTCTTCTATTTTTTGGGTAAGGGTTAATTTAGAGCATTTATCATAATTTGGGATTACTACATTTTCCAATCACAAAAAAAAACCTAGGGGTGTGATGAGTGTCATGTGTGGAGAAATAATTTTCCAATCACACCCCTAGATTTTTGTGATGAAAAATTATTGTGATTGGAAAATTATTTCTCCACACATGACATTTATCACACCCCTAGGTTTTTTTTTGTGATTGGAAAACGTAGTAATCCTAAATTATAATAAATGCTCTAAATTAACCCTTACCCAAAAAATAGAAAAGCCTCTGAGCACGTGCGTGAGCATGTGCTCAAAGGTTAGTAGTATTTAATGTTGTTGGGAAATTTAGACCCCGATTGATAGAATTAACAAGTTTTAAACCCAAGTTGTTAATTAGATTTATTATGAATAAACTTGTTAAAACAAACAAACATCAATATCATGTCAAAATCATGCAACAGAAAAATAAATAAGACAAGATATATGACCTAGGAAAACCAATGAAACAAACTAGTTTCACAATAAAAAACTTGGGAGGAATCCTTCCTGGAAAGCAATCCACTATAGTAAAGAGAAGTTTCAAATCTAGTACAAAACCTTTGTCCCTAGACTCTACAATCCCTATAGATGAATTTACAGCTGAAACCTTCTACTGCTTCAGAACCTCTAAACTCTTCCATATATGAACGCCACCCTTTTGCACGGATCCCAGTACGTGACTAACCAATGATGCATGGCTCCCAGTATGTGACTAACACACCAACTTGAGAAAGATTTTGGCTGCAAAGTTCTTCACTTTATCAACAATTAAGATCAAGAAGCACTTGGTTACAAAACCCTAAGGTGCAAAAGACGCAGTAGCTTCTTTCAGAGAGAATAAGGCATCGGTCACCTTTTTGCTTGTGTTCTCCTTGTATTCTCATGTGTGACGGCCTTTAAAATAACTCTTATATATATCTAGGGTTGTGAGAAAAGAAACTCTACACAAATACATAAGCATGGGCCGAAAATCAGATCTGAAAAATTGATTTTCGTATCTGTTGAAAGCTATTGAGAGGTATCGAGCTAGCTATCGAGCTTTAATGAATCAGTACTTCTTCACTTGCGAGCTATCGAGCTTTAATGAATCAGCCCTTCTTCACTTATTTCTTGGATAGATTTGCATGGTTTCAATACTAAACTTGAAATCTTGTTCTTTGAAGTATTAAACTCATCCTAGATCTACCCAAATACAAGTAAAGTACGTTTTGTCAAAGGATTAGCCAATTACATAAAATATTTCCTTAACAATCTCCCCCTTTGGCAATCCGTGACAAAACCACAACAAACAAATGAACATATGAGAGAAGTCATAAAACACTCAAGTCATACTCACTTGTTGAATACAATAAAATCTATTCTGACACAAACTTTTGAAAAACTTTGCAAGAAGAGAGTTTATGGCAAGTAGACTTTGACAACCTGTATTTTTGAAACACTTTAAACAAAACTCATCAAGGCATCTTAGTGTGAAACAGAAATATAAGATTGCATACATCAAATAAGAAACATGTGTTATCCTAAAAGGCAATGTTGTAATAAAGAAGGGTAAAGTGTTTATCTGTTCTGGCAATATTGTTGAAGGTTTTATATTTTAACTCCTGATAAGCATGAATTGTATAATTTTGAATTAAATAATAATTTACATGTGAAATCATTAAGAAGAAAGTTTCCTTCTACTAGTGATGCATATCTTTGGCATTTACGTTTAGGTCATAATAATTCAAACAGGATTCAAAGACTGATCAAAGATGGACTCATAGAGCCATTGGACTTTGATGGATTTCTAGTTTGTGAATCTTGTTTGGAGGGTAAAATGACCAAACGACCTTTTAATGCAAAAGGTAAAAGAGCCAAAGATTTGCTAGAACTAGTACATTCAGTTGTATGTGGTCCAATGTTAACCCAAGCAAGAGGTGGCTATGAGTATTTCATTACTTTCATTGATGATTACTCTAGATTTGGTTATGTGTTTCTAATGAAACAAAAGTTCGAAGCCTTTGAAAAGTTCAAAGAGTTTAGGGCTGAAGTTGAGAATCAATTAGGTAAACGCATAATGGCCATTCGATATGATCGAGGTGGCGAATACCTTCTTCGGAATTTCAAGGATTACTTAACTGAAAATGGGATTATATCCCAATTGACTGCACCTAGAACTCCACACAAAATGGTGTAGCAGAAAGAAGGAATATGACTCTTTTAGATATGGTTAGATCCATGATGAGTTATTCGACTTTACCAATTTCTTTTTGGGGATATGCCTTAAATAATGCAATGTATCTTTAGAATTTAGTACCTTCGAAGTCTGTTCCTAAAACACCTGTAAAATTGTGGGTTAGGCGTAAGCCTAGTATGGGACATCTCCATATTTAGGGTTGTCCAGCACACGTGTTAAAAGGAAAGTCTGACAAGTTACAGTCTAAAATAGAAGTGGTTTTCTTTGTAGGGTATCCAAAAGGAATTGTTGGAGATTTATTCTATAGTCGTAAAGATAATAAAGTGTTTGTTAGTACAAATACCAAATTTTTGGAAAATGACTATATGAATGATTATTCTCCTAAAAGTAGAGTTGTTTTGGCTGAATTAGATGAACCTGTAATTGAACAACTGATGGATGAAACTAGGGATGATGTGGTTGTATTAGATACACCACTAGATACTACTCATGAGATGTCTAGTACACAGGTGCCTCATCGTAGTGGGAGGATTGTTAGGCCACCTATAAGATTTATAGGTCTGGGAGAAACATATGAAGCTATCTCAGAAGAGGCTGAAACTGATCCTTATACTTATGAGGAGGCAATGAATGATATAGATGCACATCATTGGGTCAAAGCTATGAAATCCGAATTAGATTCAATGTATTCCAATCAAGTTTAGGATCTTGTAAAAGTGCCTAATGACATTAAACCTGTTGGTTGCAAATGGGTTTACAAGAGGAAGAGAGGGATAGATGGAAAGGTTAAAACCTTTAAAGCAAGGCTAGTGGTGAAAGGGTATACATAAAAAGAAGGTATTGATTATGAAGAAACCTTTTCACTAGTAACAATGCTTAAATCTATCAAAATTCTCTTATCCATTGTTGCTCATTATGATTTTGAGATTTGGCAAATGGATGTCAAGACTGCATTTCTAAATGGAAATCTTGAAGAAGTAATCTATATGATGCAATTGGAAGGTTTCATAGCAAAGAACTAAAAGCATATGGTATGCCAGTTGAAAAGGTCCATTTATGGACTTAAGAAAGTATCTAGGTCATAAAAAATCAAATTTGATCAAGCAATCAAGTCATTTGGTTTTGAAAAAAATATTGATGAACCATGTGTGTACAAAAGACATTGAGATGAAGTAGTAATGTTCCTAGTGCTTTATGTTGATGATATTCTACTTATTGGAAATGATGTAGGGGTAATGTCATCTCTAAAGCTTGGTTGTCAAGCCAATTTGATATGAAGGACTTGGGTGAGGCTAACTTTATTCTAGGGATCAAGCTTTAGCAAGATCACAAGAATAAGATGTTAGGATTGTCACAAGCTGGATATATAGATAAGGTTCTAGAACGGTTTAGCATGCAAAACTCCAAGAAAGGATTGCTTCCTTTCAGACATGTAGTTCCTTTGTCTGATGACCATAGGCCTAAGACTCTTGTGGAAGAAAATATGATGAGACAAGTTCCTTATGCTTCTGCAGTAAGAAGTCTCATGTATGCCACGCTTTGTACTAGACTAGATATCTGTTATTCAGCTGTCATGGTCAGTCGATATCAATCAAATCCAAGGCTAAAACATTGGCAAGCTGTAAAGCATATTCTCAAGTATTTACGGAGAATGAGAGATTATATGCTTGTTTACCGGTGTGAGGATTTGATACCCATTGGCTATACAGATTCAGATTTTCAATCAAATCTTGATTTCAGAAAGTCCACTTCAGGTTATGTATTCATCTTGGGAGGTGGAGACATAAGTTGGAGGAATGTTAAGCAATCTTGTATTGCCATGGAAGTTGAATATATTGCTGCTTGGGAAGCGGCAAAGGAAGTTGTGTGGCCTAAGAAATTCCTTTCTAATCTTGGTCTTGTGAGAATGGAGCAAGTTCTTATCACATTGTTTTGTGACAATAGTGGAGCAGTTACACAATCCAAAGATCCAAGGAATCATAAGAAAGGAAAGCACAATGAAAGAAAGTACCACATCATTTGAGATATTGTTGCTCAAGGAGATGTAGTAGTAGCAAAGATAGATAGTGCATATAATCTAGCAAATCTCTTTACCAAAGCCTTGGCCCAAAGGGCCTTTGAGTCACATTTGGAGAGAATGGGAGTTATATTAGTGCACAATAGTCTTTAGGGCAAGTGGGAGATTGTTAGGATTGGTGCCCTTAAATCCTCTTGTATAATGCTATGTATGACATTATGTATGACTTAATGTTGTAATTAATAAATTTGTTATATTATTATCTAAAAGAATGGTAACATGAATATTTGGACATTATCATATAGTCCATGAGATGCATAGCATGTGATTTATGTGATTTAATCACAGAAGATATAAATCACAAGTTCTTTGTAAACTCAGAATTTTAGTTTGTAGTCGGTGATGAAATTGGGCATTTCATATATGAAGACTATAACATATCAATTAAGATGATTTGCCTTGATCATGGAAGTAGATACTTCTAGTTGATATGTTTTAAGAGTTAAGACATATTGAATTGGATTGCTATGAGATTTATTATTCTCTTAATGACTGTCAAATGAATAATAAATCTCATGACTTTTATATACATCAACTCTTAATCCTGAGAGAATAATGAACCTGATCATGAAGTGTAGGTTCCTTTGATATATTAGGAGTGAGATCTAAAGTAACGATCAAAACCTCAGTATGTTAGGCAGCCACTTTTAGTGTTGATGGAACATATATTCTCAAGATGGAATTCATAATCTCTTAACGGGGATATAAAATATTCCCTTGAGATAAGTTTAATGGGTTTGGTTATTCAGAGTGTTAACCTTAACTAGTTTAGCAAGGAGTTACTAAAATATATATTTATGAAATTGGATTTCATAAATATATGATGAATAAATTAGAGGATTAAACCGAGTACTCAAGGATTAAGATGTAGTAATCTTCAGAGTGGCAGTTTACATTCATGACTTTGCAATACTACGAATATTTTATGAAGGGGTTGCATGTATGATATAGTCTTCGGATATAATTTATTAATAAGGCCTAGAGTGCAATTATATTTATATATGGGTATTAAATATAATTAATGATAACTTTGGACTTGTCAAAAGTTGACAGAAAAGCCTATGGCCCATTGGAGCTAGAGTCTTATTTGTTCCCTTTTGGTCCCACTCTAAGCCACATATTAAAGCCCAATTGGAATGACCCAAAAGGCTAACCCAATTAGATAATCAATTATAAGGAGTGAAACATATAGAATTTTGTATGAGAATGAAATGGTTTGTATGTGAATGTTAGACACTTTCTTATTCTCCCTTGAACACATACACATAAATTGATTAAGAGACCACACTTCTTGGGCACAAGTGGAATTGGAGTGAAGATTAAAAGTTTTCTTGAGTACTTCTAATCTTTGGTTTTGAATTTCACTACATCACTGTACACTCTCTTGTTCTTATATTCTAAAATTTACACAGTACATGTTATCAATTGCGAATGAAGTAGATCCGTTAATTTTCCACTGTGTATGTCTTGTATGTGATACAAACATGTATTTTTATAACATCATATTCAGTGGCATTATTAGTAGAAAGAAAGTTGAGCATACTAGAGAATGGATCTTCCATGGTTCTAACTCTATCCCCATGATATCTTCATCCGGAAAGTCCCCTTGGATTTCTTCAGCTTCTTCAGGTGAACAGTGGGCTAAGTGATCAGCAATTGCTCTTCCCTTTACAAACTTTTAAGTCATATATTTGATATCAAATCTTGACAAAAGAAAAACCCATTTATCTATCTTCCCATCTTGCATCAGCTTCTCAATTAGATATTTCAAATTTTCCATTCTTGCAATAAACAAGACCTTGAAAGCAAGCATGTAATGCCTGAGTTTTCGGGTTGCCCATACAAGCACTACACGTCTTCTCAAGTTGTGAATACTTCTCTTTATAAGCCAACATCTTTTTGTTGATGTAATAAATTGCATTCTCTTTTCTAGACTCCTCTAGGTATCGAGCAAGCAAAGCCCCCATTGCTGTATCCATGGTTGTGAGATATAACAATAATGTCTTTTCAGGCACTGGTGGAACTAGTATTGGTGGCTTCATCAAATAAATCTTAATCTTCTCAACAGCTTCTTGGCATTCTTCATTCCACACCGTCGAAACTTCTTTCTTGAGCAGTCAAAAAAGTGTCTCACATGTCATGGTGAGTTGGGCTATGAACCTGCTTATGTATTGTATCCTTCTAAAAAACCCTCGGATCCTTCTCAGTCCTCAGAGGCTTCATTTCCATAATTGCCTTGATCTTGTCAGGATCCACTTGAATTCCCCTCTAACTTTGCCATAAATCCCAACAGTTTTTTGGATGTCACGCCAAAAGTGCACTTCTTTGGATTCAACCGCAACTTATAAAATCAGATTCTTTCAAAAACTTCTGTAATGTCGGTGTGTGACCCTCACAGTCTTTGGACTTCACTATCATGTCATCTACATAAACTTCTACTTCCTTATGTATCAAATCATGCAATAGAGTAGTGGCTACACACTGATAAGTGGCACCAGCATTCTTAAGGCCAAATGGCATGACCTTGTAACAGTATGTCCCCCATGGAGTAATGAAGGATGTCTTCTCCATATCTTTTGGAGCCATCTTTGATTGATTGTGTCCTGAAAAGCCATCCATGAATGACAACAAGGCATGTCCTGCTATGTTATCAACCAAGATATCAATGTGAGGCAAGGGAAAATCATCCTTGGACTAGCCTTATTAAGGTCTTTGAAGTCTACACACATTCTCACCTTCCCATTCTTCTTCGGCACCAGAACCACATTAGCTAACCATTCTGGGCAGTTGACCACCCTCAAAAATCTCACATTGTATTATTTCTCAACTTCTTTGATCTTGAGAGTCCACTCTAGCTTCATCCTTCTTAGCTTTTGCATGACCGGCTTCATAGCTAGATCTGTTGGAATGCAATGTTGCACTATATCTGTATCAATCTCGAGCATGTCTTCGTATAACCATGCAAATACCTATTTGAATTCCTTCAATAGTGTGACTAATGCATCTTTCTCTGGGGAGGTTAAGGTGTTACCAATTTAGACCATCTTAGGTTCATCATCACCTCCTAGGTTAACAGGTTGGGTTTCTTCTTTTATAGGTTCTACATGCCCTCGTTTTAATTCCTCATTATTAAAAGTTTCTTTACCAATTTCTGAAATAAAAAGCCAACAAATAAGCCGAATAAAAAATCACATTATAAGGAGAAGAGTTCTTAATAGACTCAATAGGAATGGACTCTATAGGAAAAGAAACATGGTCACAAACAAACTTAATAGGAATAACAGTATTAGTAGAGATAGACTAAATAAGGATAGAGATAATGTTTTTGGCAGGAGTGAATGGCTCGATGGTCTTGATCTTCTCCAAAGAGTCTTCCATGGGGTGGGCAACACCCTCCCATGCCCAGTTCTTCAACTCAGTCGTGGCTTTGACAATGGTAGCTGGCTCCCAGTAGGTTCCTTCTTCTTTTAGCATTAGTACTGTGGGGCCTTCATCCATATGAACAATGCTTTTACCATCAACTTCCATATTTGCAAGCTTGTTAGAAAAATAGGCATCTAGGCGCTCTATGCTGACCATCCATTCCCTAAATAGATCTTGCTTCCCTTTGTTGCTTGGGCAGATGTATTGGGGGAAGTATTCTAATTTGTTCCCTTCCATTCTTTCATCTTCATCCTCAAGATCCTGCAGAGTTAAGTTTCTAAAGCTGTGGATCATTAGCTTTCTATCCAGTGTTGCCAGTCTAGCATCTATGTCATCTTCTTCCTCGGTGTATGGGGTTAATGAATCAAGTTCTAAATTATGGAATGAGCTTAACTCAAGAATCTCTCCACCAGGCTTGTCATATTGGGGGCCTAATTTTGAACTAACATCGTTAATGCAACTCCAATCCAAAGGTCGCCCGTAGAGGTATTCATCATAGTCTTCTACATCATCCTTTACTTCTTCATCCTCAGCTTCTACAACATCCTCTATGTCTCCACCCTTAGCCTCTGCATCATCCTCTATGTCTCCATCGTAGTAGTCTACATCATCATCAAAATGGTCTTCATAGAAAGATCCCACATCTTCTTCCTCTCTATTACTAGGGGGTTCTTCCCTATCATTGCCACTATCTTGGCTATCATAGTCTTCACTACTGCTCTTTTCACTATCATTATCATTATTGTTATTGTCCCCACTGTCTCCACTGTTATCACTGTTGCTGTCACCACTATTATCATTCTCACTGTCACTATCTTCATCATCATCGCTAGGGGCTTTTTGCCCTTCATTATTTTCATCATTTGTTCTTGTTTCATATGGGTTTTTCAATGCATGTTGGCAAGCCTACCAGTATTCTTCCTCTTCTATATTAAAGATAGCATCTCCTAAAAGCGTAGTCATTGCATCTAGATCCATGTAATCAACCTAATCAGTCGAGGCCCAATTTGTATCCTTCTCCTTTAGTTCTGGGAGCTTGTTGTCATAATCAAAGATTAGCTCAAATCCAGGCACCATTTTTTTTTTACTTAGGATAGTATCATGGTTCAGGGAATCCCCAATAATGCTGTGTATCTCTAGCTTTGACAAACTTTTTGTTTAATGTGGGAGTGTAAGGCTTCAAAGGTTCTAGGGGATCGGGAAGTCCCTTTGCTTTGGCCTTTGCACGGGCCATCCTCCTCACTTCCATTTCTAATAAATCATCATTCATAGGCTTATAACCTAGCCCAAAAGGTGGTGTGGTAGTAGACATTGTCAGAACTCGAACAGCTGCCCCTTTCATAGTCTTTCCTTGGTTAATCCTTAGAAAAAAACTCATCTTTCTCATCATTGCCACCAAATTGTTATTGCTATAGGGATCAAAGTCCATAGGGATATTTTCAACCTCCTCTTCTCTTTTTTCAAAGCCAGGCTTCTCAATCTTAAAGCCATCTAGGGTTAGTGGCTTTTTCTTAGAATTGATACAAAAAATGGGCTTTGGTATGGTTAAAGTATCGCCATATATGATAACTATGGCTCCTTCATGCGGAAACCAAACCTTTTGGTATAGGGATAAAGGTATGGCCTATGTATCATGGATCCATGGTTGCTCAAGGAGCAGGTTTTAGCACAAATCCATGTTCAACACTTAGAATTCTACTTTCTTGATCATTGGCCCTATGGTGAGTTCAAGTGTCACAGTTCCTAAATCCTCCCTTCTATTATTGTCATACGCTCTCACATGCGAATCAAATGGCACAAAATTTTCAATGCACAAGCCTAGGTAACATGTAGTCTTTAAAGGACACATGTTCAAGGCACTTTTGTCTTCAATTAGGACCATTGGTATTGTCTTGCCTTTGGCATCTACAGTAATGTGCAATGGGTCATTGTGGCACTTCCCCTTCTTCATCAATGTTAGGACATATGTGATTCACTTGTTAGGAACATTTGTCACTATTTTATGTAATTGGCTTATCCTTTGACAAAACGCACTTTACTTGTATTTGGGTAGATCTAGGATGTGTTTAATACTTCAAAAAACTGTGTTTCAAGATCAAGTGTTGAAGACATGCAAGTTTGTCCAAAATTCAAGCTGAAGAAGTGCTGTTCATTAAAGTTCGGTAGGTAGCTCAACAGTATCCATCGAGCTTAAGAAGCTATTCCAGCCCCGTGGCTCGATAGCTGCTCAACAGCACCTCGACAGACAGCTATCTGTCGAGCTTTATGAAAAACAGAATTCCAGTTCTATTTTGACTCTAATCCGTGATTATGTGTTTGGGCCTTCTTTTCTTCTAACCCTAGACATATAAAAGGATTATTTTAAGGGCCGTCAAAGTGTACACAAGTTGCACAAGTGTTAAGCAAAGTTTGTTCAAGCAATTTGTAACCGGAGACAAAGTTTTGCCCTAGTTCATCATTCTTGTGAAGAAGTTGCTGTGTATGTGCACCATAGGGTTTTGTGACCAAGCATCTTTTTTATTTTCATCGTTGGAATGAACTGAAGAACTTTGCAGCCAACAACCTTCTTTAGTTGGTGATTGAAGTCGCGAACTGGGATCCGCGCATTGGTTCGTCACGCACTTGGGAGTCGTGCATCGAAAAGGGAAATTATCACTATAGAACAAGTCCAATTAGGTATTAGGGTAAGGGTTCAACTGTAGGTTGGTATAAGGTACTGGGATTCCTTTACTTGTAACCGCTTGTTGTGATAATAGTAGAATTTCAGGAGTGGTGACCTGAAAATCACCCGGTAGGGTTTTTGTCGTTAGTTTTTCCCCAATTGTAAACAAATCACCGTGTCATTTTTTCTGCTGCATAATTAGTTTATTGGTGATTTGTTTGTGTTACCACGCATTTGCATGTTAATTAACTTAATTAATTCACTTGGCTAAATTAATTGGTTAATTTATCGCAAGGGATTAATTCGTTTTTGGCCAATTAAGTGGTATCAGAGCGGGCACACTCTGATTAGGGTCTAATCTTTGCTATATTGATCCATTGACCCCTGTTTGTCATGGATAGAGGACAGTCGTTAATTATACCTCCTTTATTTGATGGCACTAACTATGCATACTAGAAAGTACGCATGTGAGCTTTCTTACAGTCTTTAGATGAGAAAGTGTGGCAAGCTGTTGAGATAGGCTGAACCAAGCCAAAGGAAGTGCCGGCCGATTGGGATGATGCCAAGATCAAGGCAGCAAACTTCAACAACAGAGCTTTGAATGCCTTATTCGGTGCGGTCACCAATGAGGAGTTCAAGAAGATATCATCCACTGAAACTACTAAGGAAGCATGGACCATCCTCCAGACAACCTATAAGGGAACAAAGGCGGTTAAGGATTCAAAGTTTCAGAGGCTCACTACAAGCTTTGAAGAGATTAAGATGGAGGAGGATGAGTTGTTCAATGAGTTCTATGCCAAGCTCAAGGACATAGTGAATTCAGCTTTCAATCTTAGGGAAACCATTCCTAAACCTAAGATTGTGAGAAAGGTGCTCAGATCTTTACTTGAGAGATTCCATGCTAAGATTATGGCAATCGAGGAATCAAAGGACATTGACAAGATTCCTTTGACAGAGTTGGTTGGAAATCTGCAGACCTACGAGCTAGGGTTGACTAGGATTGGCAAGACGGGTAAAGGCAAGAGCATGGCACTGAAGGCCAAAAGCAGTGAGACAGATGAGTTTTTAGATGATGAAGATTCTAAGATGAAGTCCTACATCACCAGCCAGTTCAAGAAGTTTATGAAGAATGCCAATGGAAAGGGCTTCGATAAGGATCATAGGCAATCCGATTCTTCTCAGTTTAAGATCCAAGACAAAGGGAAGAAGGATGCAAGGGATGGCGGTTAGTACATTGTTCCCGCAGAACCTAAGTGCTTTTGGTGTCAAGGCTTCGATCACATGAAACAAGAGTGTCCTACATATCTCAAGATCATTGGGAAGAGCAAGGCAATTGCTACTACCTTGAGCGACACTGAGTCTAAGGATGATTCTGACAATGAGGATGATGGAATCTTGGATGCCTTCACTGCCACTGTTAATCCTACTGATGGGATTGTTGAAGATGTGGTTGAAGAAGAGGAATTGGTGGAATCCAAGTTTGAGAAGATGGATGATCAAGATGATATCCATATAGCCTATGAGAAATTATACAAACTTTCTGAGAAACATGAGAAACTTTACAAGCTGACCACCAAGAAGCTCAGTGATGTGGAACTTGATTGTGAAGAGCTTTCCACAAAATTTGATGAGGCTAATCAAACTATTGGAGCATTGAGGTATGAGAACAATTTCTTGGCTGAAAAGACCAAGAAGCTTGAAGTGGAGCTGTTTCAAGTCAAAGCTCAATTGGAGAGGACTTCAAGTGCAAAGCTTGAAGAGATGCTCAGTCTTCAGAAATCTGCTTCTGATCAAACAGGTTTAGGGTATGGTTTCTCTTTCTCTAATATTGCTTCTACTAGTACTACTATTTTTGTTCCTCCTAGAAATAATGTTGAAATTGAGAACAATAATGTTAAAACTGTTTTAGCTAGTGAGAACTTAGACAAGGGAAAATCTATCTTAGGAGCACCCTCTAAGCAAGATAAGAAGGAAGCTAAGAATCCCAGGGCTAAGATGGCTAACTCTCAAAAGCCTAAACAAAAGAAGCAGCATCTCTGTCATCATTGTGGAGTTGCCAGTCATACTCAACCAAATTGCTATAAATGGCTTGCCACTCAACAGAGCAACGACATGATAGCATCTGGAAGCCAGAATCAGCTTCAATCCTCTCTTGCTCCCCTTGGAGATCTTCTCAAAGCCCTCATGTTCCTTTCAAACTTGAACGATTTTAATTCTTCCCCCTCACCACCGATTCAAGGGTTTAATCAAAGGAAAGGTTCTTCTAGGGTGTGGAAGAAAAAGGGCTCCAGGTGATTCTATCACTTTTCTCTCTATCTCTTCTTGTTTTTATGTGTGCATTACTTATGTGTTTTGCTTTCAAATTTTGAGTCAGTCTAGTTTTTATACTTTGCATTGTTTAACTTGTTTTTGTTTGTTTTTAGTTTTGATTATTTTGTTTTTAATATAAAAATTGAAAAATCAGAAAAATACAAAAACAGTAGCTCTTGTAAGCTGGTGGGGCCTTGGAAACTTTTGGAGGTTAGCTTCTTTCTCTTTTCTTTTGTAGCTCTTGTACATGCTAAAGAAAACTGTACTAATGTTCTTGCAAACTGTCTTCATACTTTCTTGTCTTGCAAACTGTCATTCTTGCAAACTGTGCTCATCTTATACATTGTATTCTTGTAAACTATATTCACTTGTGCATTGTATTCATGCCTCCCTTTAAGTTTTAGCACTGGGCTATTCAATATGGCCTTATCATTCAAGGGACGAACTTGAGTCTTAGGGACTTTATCACAGTGAGGGCCCATCTTAAGGGGTTGTCTTCTAATGATGTTAGTTTGAAATTTAATGCCTTCAATTTTGTTCTTCACATGCTTCTTATGCTTTTCTTCTAACCTCATGCATTGTTACAAATCAACTGGAACCTATGGGTTGGCATCCTTCATGCTGCAACTCCTAACTTGGAGGCATATGCTGTTGTCACCTCTGGGATCACCTAGCCTTTTAAGGGTGCCAGTTTCAGGGTGCTTTACTTGGCGAAGTGGGTGCACTGCCAATTGGTGGGAAAGGATGCCCCACAAGTGCCTATGGATCTGTCGGAGTTCATGCTTGATCCGCTTTCCATGATCAATGTTGAGTATGCCTTGTGGAGGGCTGGCATGGCCTATGTCGACCTGTTTAAGGAGGAGTTGGACTATGATGAGTTCAACTACACTCACCTCATGCCTTCCCTTATGGTCGAGGTATGCTCCTTCTTCCCATCTCTTTTCATTCCTAATCTCTTCTTTTGCACTCTTGAATATGGTGACGTTTAAACGAAAAACTTGCACCAAGCTACCCCTGCTCCTAGTTTTCCCATCAACCATCCTCATCTACCATGGAAGGTCTATGCTTATGGCATCGATGGTTTTGCTAGGGAGCGCCTCATGCCCCGTAATACAAATGTCATGGGTTACCCTTTTCTGGACAGCACACGGGCGGTGAGTTCTGTTCCACTTCTTTCTTTGCTTCTTCTTTTCTTGCATCTTTCAAATACTCATCCTAACCCTTCTTCATTTGAATTTCAGCCCATTATTCAGGAGCATAAAGAATTGGTTGGCTGGGAGGGAACCATAAGCTAGAGGTGACTCAGCATTCAAAGGACTTGTACAACCTCGAAGGACCAGCTTATCTCGGCAACGATGATGATGACGATGATGATAACGGCTAGGACTCGAAAGTGACCTCGAAAAGGCATTTTCGATGATTCTTACAAACAGACATAGACACACGCAACATATCATAGCATTTTTCTTTTTCTTTTTATTGCTTTTATTATTTTCTCTTTTTAGCATACATTCCTGCACTTGAATTTTATTTGAGACATAGGCTGGATTTTAAGAACATCTTTTACATTTATGCTTTTATTTGGGATATGTACTTGATTTACAACTTATGTGAATAAATGAATAATTCTATTCTTTTCTTAGTCTCTAATGCTTGAAAATATGACTTTGAATTATGTCTCAAATGGTCATTTGGGCCATAGGAATCATAGGAGAAGCACTTGGGAGAAAACCATACTTAAAATAAGGGAAAACACGTCTTTGCCTTCAGTTGTGCGTATGTACACATGAGCCTACATACGTAGCTTTGGCCATGCGTACGCAGCTTTGACCATGCATATGCATACTGTGGGTCAGAAAAGCCCTAGCTACCCTTCTCTAGTATAAAGTAGCCGTTGGGGACTCCCAAACCTCACTAAACATATTTTCACCTTAGAAATATCTTTTAAGGCTTTCCAATGGCAGAATTCTCCCCTCTCAAAGTCTCGGCATGGATCAAGAAGCTTAGCCCTAGTTTCAAAAAAGCTGTCATTCCTTTTAGTCTCTCTTGTATTTTTCCATATCATCAAATCAGGGTGGATGAACCTCTCCTTTGTGCTGCTGCCAACTATTGGATCCCTACTTGACATGTTTTTCAATTCAACGTTGTAGAGATATGGCCCACTCTTGAGGAGTTTAGTGAAATCATGGGTGAACCTTCGTTGAACCACCTTGCCTTTCCTACTGGTTCAAGCTTTGTTGGGCGTTCCTGTTAAAAAGGCAAAAGTGTGGTGCGTTTTTGGCAAGTTGAACATCCGTCTCATCTTTGCATACTTCTCTCGACTAGCTGTCCTAGCCTCCAATACACTGCGTTCCCAATTTCTTAATGCTTTTTGTCTATGTATCCTTGCAAGATATTTCTTGGTTCTTGAGACCTATTATGTAGATCACAGGATGTGCTTGGTGGTTGCTTAAGGACTAAAAATCTTGCAGGCATGATTATGCCAAAGCCTTCAATGGCTTGGATGCATTTCATTGGAAGGAAGCGAACTTCTTTGCGAGGAGCCCTCTCCTTCTTCAGGTATAATCCCTAAATTTTGCCTAGGCTCTAGACCTAGTGGGATTCCTCTAATTTTACATGGATTGCCTTTCAGTTTCCAACCCATCGAGGCACCTTATATCGCCTTTTGCATTCATTTCCATTCATTCATTCTTTTTTCTTTTCTCTATCTCTTCTTTTTCCACTCATTCTTTCTTCTTTTTCTCTCTTTTTCAGATATGGCTATATGAGAGGCTTCTTTTGCTTCACCATCCTGTTGTTCCACCTAGTCAATATCTCCCTAAGCATTATTGTGACTGTAGGCCTATACGTGCTAAGATGAGCTTTGAAAAGTTCATTGAGTTCATGGAGCACATTGATGCCACAGACATTCAATGGGTGGTGGAGTGGTGGCATATCTCAAGCATGGCTCACCACAGCCTCAAGGATAATTGTGTTCCTTTGGTTAGGTTTTGCTATTGCTCTTACTACTCCACATGCCGTATTGCTAGACAATTTGGTGATCTTCAAGGGGCTCCTAGTGATGATGGCTCTTTCCATACCTTGGAGTTCACTAATAGGACTTTAAGTAGAATTTATGAGTCTTGGTCGTGGTGGAGGGTGACCAGCGGCATCTGTCCTCCTCAGGTCCTTCATCCAACGTAGGGTACAAGAAATGGCTATAGGATGACATGAAATGGGTCCTCATAGATGAAAAAGCTTACAAGAAGTCTAGCAAAAGGAAAATGGTTGACTAACGACCTTGATATGGCCCAAATTTTACTTTTCTACCCTTTATGATTCTCATGTCTTTTCTTTTTAGTTTAATAAAGGATTGGAATGTTCCTAATCCCCTATGGAAACAAACTTACCATCTTTTAATTTGAGCAATGAGAGAATCAATCATTCATTATTATCTTTGCTTATTCTTTTTTTTTTTTTTATCTTTTTCTATTTCTTTTTTTTTTCCATGCCATGTAATTTTTTCCCATGACGTCCTTGAAGGAAATTTCACTATGCCCATGGTCTTCCCCCTATCTTTAGCCTAGACTGCCCCTTCGGGATTTTAATCTAGCAAGGTTCTTTTGCCTTAACTTTTGCCTAGGCCGCCCTTTTGGGTTTTCAACTTAGCAGGCTTTTTCTTTTTCTTCAAATTTTGTATCTTCGGAGTCTATACATGTTAATTGGGTGAAGCATCTCTTCCCCATCCAAATCTGTAATTCTTGTAGCATCTCTTGTCATGATCTTCTTGATAATAAAAGTCTCAGACAATCTTGGCTTCATCTTTCCTCTTGGATCAAAAGTTTCATCTCTCACCACTTTTAGGACCAAGTCCCCTTCTTTAAGGCTTCTAGGTTTCACCTTTTTGTTAAATGCTCTAGCAATCCTCTTTTGGTATCCTTGTGCATTGTATTGTGCCCTAGCTGTCTTCTTATCTATCAAAGCCAAATGCTCTAGCAATCCTTCACCCATTGTGTCTCCACCTTAATGGGAAGTACCATTTCACTACCATAAACCAAAGAGTAAGGGGTTGCCCTAGTCAATGCACGGATAGAAGTTATGTAGCTCCATAAAGCAAAGTTTCTTAGCCCAATCTTTGTATGTCACTACCATCTTGCCTAGGATGTTCTTGATGTTCTTATTAGCTGCTTCTATGGCCCCATTGGTTTGCGGTCAGTATGGTGAAGACTTGTGATGCTTAATGTTATAAGGCTCTGTTATCCTTTGAACTTCCCCCACAAAGTGGGAGCCATTATCTGAGATGATTTCTTGCGATACTCTGTATTGGCAAATGATATTATTCTCTATGAATCGAGCCACATGCTTGGCTTTCAACATGAAGTAGGAGGCCACTTCCACCCATTTGGTGAAATAGTCAATTGCCATTAAGATGTATTTGCGTTCATTCAAGGCTTTAGGAGATATCCTTCCTATCACATCTATGCCCTACACTGAGAAAGGCTAAGGAGATGTCATGCTGTACAACTCACTAGGCAGTACATGGTTCAAGTTTGCATGCGTTTGGTAGTCATGGCAACTCTTCACAAAGTCCACACAATCTATTTCCGTTGTATCCTAATAGTGCCCTATCCTTAGGATCTTCTTGGCTAGCATTCTTCCATTCATATGAGAGCACAAATCCCTTGATGAACTTCCTCCATGGCTCTTTCGACTTCTCCTGTGTATACCATCATAGGACCTCCTATAGAGTTGACCTCCACACAAGATGTATTGCATTGCCATCATCCTGATCGAACGACGCTCTCTTGTCGGCACCATTGGGATATGCCCCCAATTCCAAGAACTTCATGATGTCATAATACCAAGGAACCTCTTCTTCTTCTATAGCCAGAACTAAAGACTCACTCTTCTCCTTGTGTACCAACTTATAACTCTACTTGATCTCTAAAGGTCGTGTCCATACTCCCTTGGGTATTTCAACCATGGATGCCAAGGTAGTCAGTGCATCTGTAAATTGATTCTAAGCTCTAGGAATGATCGTGTATTCAATCTTATCAAAGGTTTTGGTCAAATCCTCCAATATTGTTCATAATTCTTCAAATGTTCTTCCTTCACCTTCTATAGCTTTTGTGCTTGAGCTATAACCAAGGTCAAATCCCCAAATACCTCTGCCCTTTTTACCCCTAACTCTCGAAGGGCTTCCATTCTAGCGATACAAGCTTCGTACTCTTCCATGTTATTAGTCACCTCAAAGTTCAATTTGACAGCTAAAGGCACATGGGATCCATTGGGAGTGATCAAAAGTACTCCTATCCCATTCTCATATTGGTTCACGATGCCATCGAAATACATTTTCCATGCCCCCAGTTCAATATCCAAGATGTCCTTATCGGGAAAGTCTTATTTTCCATCATCTCCCTCTATGGGATTCTCGGCACAAAAATCGGACATGGTACTCCCCTTGATCATTTTTCTTGCCACATACTTCAAATCGAACTTCACCAACAGGATCAACCATCTTGACAATCTCCCACTCAAAGCGAGTTTCTCAAATAGGTACTTCAAGCAGTCCATTCTAGCTACTATCCATATCTAGAATAGTAGGATGATATGTCTTAACTTTTATACAGCCTATATGAGTGTGAAGCATGATTTCTTTATGAGGGTGTACCTAGTCTCTTAATCATGGAACCTTTTGCTCAAATAGTACATTGCTCTCTCATTTTACCATTGTCTTCTTATGCAAGTATGCTCCCAACTGCATTTCCTATGAATGAGAGGAATAATAGCTAAGGCTTCCTTTATTGCGGAGGCACTAGGATGGGTGGATGAAGGAGGTATTCTCTGACATTCATCATTATATGTGTGGGGTTCATTCTTCCTTAAGAGCTTGAAGATTGGTTACAAGTGGAAGTGCGCTTAGCAATGAATTGACTATTGTATTATAGTCGACCTAGAGATCCTCTTATTTCTTCTCACTCTTGAGAGGAGGCATCTCCAATATGGCTTTGATCTTGGATTGGTCTACTTCTATCCCTCTATCACTTACTAGGAAGCCTAGCAATTTCCTAGTTGTTACTCCAAAGGTACATTTTGGGGGATTCAACCTCAACCTATATTCCTTGATCCTTTCAAAGAACTTTCTTAGGTTAACGATGTGACCTCCTCTATCCTTGGATTTTACAATCATGTCAACAACATACACCTCAACCTCATTGTGCATCATGTCCTGTAATAGAACGATGGCCATTCTCTGATGGGTTGCGCCCGCATTCTTGAGCCCAAATGGCATTACGGTGTAATAGTAAATTCCCTATTATGTGGTGAAGGTAGTCTTGATCATATCCCTATGAGCCATCTTGATTTGTTTAATACCACAAGAAACCATCCATAAAAGATATCAAGGCACTACCACCTGTGTTATCCACTAAAACATCTATGTGTGGAAGAGGGAAATCATCCTTAGGGCAAGCCCTATTCAAATCCCTAAAATCTACACACTTCCTTACTTTTCCATCCTTCTTGGGTACGAGCACAACATTGGCTATCCACTCGGCTTGGTGCACAGGTTTGATGAACCCTACTTTCAATTACTTGGTGACCTCTTCTTTGATCTTTAGAATCCATTCAATTCTCATGCGTCTCAAATTTCACTTTATGAGTACCATGTGAGCATGTAGCGTTGGGCTATCTCAGGATCAATACAGAGCATATCTTCATAGGACCGTGCAATCACTTCTTGAAATTTTGTGAGAAACTCTTTGAGATCTTTTCTTTCTCTTTCATTTAATTGAGCCAATTTTAATTAAGCATGGAATCTCATCATTGCCCAAATTAAGAGTTTCAAAAGTCAGTTCCATAGGTTCAATTTTCTTTTCCAATTGTTTATTAAGTTCATTTTCAAATTTGTTTGAATCTTTTAAGTGCAGAATTTCAATATTATGGGATACATCAAAATTAGCCAAATCAAAATTCATTTTATTAAAAATTTTGAAAAGTACATTGGGACTTGCATTACAAACTTTCTTTCCCACATTTTTAGAAAGGCCAACCCAAGTCCAATTATTAAGTTGCCTCACAACAAGCATGATGAAAGCAGAAGGATCACTTGGCTCCTTGATGGTGATGGCAAACACATCCCCCTCCATCTTCAGCATAGTCTCCATTACTTCAGCATTCATGTAGTCTACCTAGTCGACTTCCGCTTGAACTTCCTTGATTACAACAGTAGGCTTCTCCTTAAAAGTAAGTTTCTCATTGAAGAACATCTCCCAACCCGAATACACTTTTTCATCTTTGCCTACCCAAAGTTCCCAAAAGCCACAAAATGGGAAGTCTCCTCCTTCCTTCACAAAGTTTCCATTAAGGGTACCAAGGTTCTTTTTTATTCCGTTGCAACCTTCAAAGAATCATAAACCTTCCTTGGTCAGTTGAGTTTTGAAATCGAGGAATTTAGCCACCTCTTTTTCCTTCTTTTCCAAGACCCATACCAGGCATGTACCCCATGTTCTTTATCATTGTGATCACCTCATGGCTACAATATGGGAGCAAATCCGTAGTATACCTTTCATCCCTCAATCCATAATTAGCCATGTTCACAAATTCAAAGCCACTCATTTGGAGCTCACTTCCTCCTTCTTCGAGTCCATAGACAGGAGCTAGGATCTCACCATCGCCAATTATCATAGCAATACCTCCCTTCCTTGGGATTTTCATCTTTTGGTGTAGAGAACATGGAATAACTCCAATGGAGTGAAGCCACGCTCTTCTTAAGAGAAGGTTGTAGTTAGGAATGATATCCATCACATGGAATTCCACAATCATCTCCAATGGATCAATCTTCCAAGGAGCCTTGAAAGTTCCCATAACCTTCCTTAAAGTGTTGTCATATGCCCTAACAGTCAAAGGAGAGGTGATGATCATCTCCACATCTAGACCAATGGTGAGAACGGTCCTAAAAGGGCATACATTCAATGCGGACCCATTATCAATAAGCACCATTGGAACCGTAGCACCCATGCATTCAATGGTGATTTGCAAAGGTCTAGTGTGAGTGGCTCCTTCAGGAGAAAGCTCCTTGTCGAAAAAAGTAAGAAGAGGATGAGATGGGGCCTCAACCCCCATAAGTGTGGTGTAGTTTCTATGGGCACCTCTTTCCCATTAAAAGCATCCAAGAGTGCACTACGATGCTTGTGAGAAGCCATAAACAATCCCCATACCGATACACGAGCTTCAGTTTTCTTCAATTTAGTCAAAACTCGATCTTCTACTTCTTTCTCTTCTTTCCCTTTGGATTTTGTAGGCCTAGACTCTTCTCCTATGTCCCTACCAGGGTGATCCTTCTCCAAAAAAGATGGTTTGTAGTGCTTCCCCTTCCTAGTAATGTTTGCCACTTTATCTTCTTATACTTTTTTCTTTAGCTCGGTTATTCCTTTAGGAAATATCCCCCATATAGCCACCGCATTCTTCAAAATTTCATCTTCTTCATCCTATATTCCATGGACTTCTACGTCATTAACCTCCACGGCCTCTATCAACTTCGAACAAAACCATTTGACCTCATCTATTTGTTCCCAATTATGATACGAAGGAGGAGCTCGATGATAATCAAGCAAGGGGTTCTTCCTAATGCTAGGCTTGGTGATGATGTTTGGATTTCGAAGAGTTCCGTTGTCTATGAGGTCTTATATTTCATGTTTGAAGCAAAAACAATTGTTGGTTTTATGGCCGGGTTTTTGGTGGAAGTGGCAATATTCATTGAGGTTCCAAGTGGGATGTACGGGATTAGCCATGGGTGTAGGGTCTAGAGGCTTGATGAATCCTTCGGAAGACAAATTTTCATATGCTTGGGCGAGAGTCATTCGTAGGTCGGAAAATTCTTGGCAAGCTTTCTTTGTGAAGCTTGGGTAGGCTAAGGTTTGTTGAGGTATGATGGCACTTACATTCACAATATTGGGTGCTTTAGAGGTAGTTGCTCCCCCTCTGTATGTCTTCTTGATTAGAGGTTTTCTTTCACCCTTCTCTAATTGTCTATTGTTGATTGCATCCTCTATCCTAATTCCACAATCACACAATTCCCCAAAAGAACTAATAGGCAATGACAAGAGCCTACTATTATACGCCGAAAGCAAATTTTTGATAATCATGTTGATTTAGTCTTTTTCATTTGTCCTATTAACCATCCTAGATGCTTTTCCCTTCCACCTTGTCATGTATTTGAAGAATGTTTCCCCCACTCCTTGCTTAGTGGTCTCCAAATCCACTAAAGTCACATCAATCATGGTGTTGAAGATGAATTGATCCACAAACAACTCCACTAGCTCATTCCTTACTTTAGTCTTCTAGGATCTAAGCTATAGTACCACCTTGACGTGCCCCCCCCCCCCCCCCCCGGGTGAGTGAGAAAGGAAATGCATGAAAATTTTTCTTCTTATCCAACCCTTTCATTTCAGCAATGCTTAGGTACCTCCTAAAATGTTGCTTTGGATCCTCAGTTCCATCAAACTTTTCCGCATCAAAAATCTTGAACTTTGGAGGTAGTGCAATAGGAGTTTTGGAGCTTATGGCCCCCACATTATAGAGACAATCATCCATCCCTTGGGCCTTGCGAAAGGCTAGCTGCATCTTCTCCCTCATGGCTATGATTTCTGCCATGAGTTTCTCAAATTGTTTGTTCCTTTCATAATCAGTGTTGTCTCTTTCATCCCAATCTTCTACTTCTTCATCATTGAGAACCTCTACACGTGCAGCCTTTTTCAACTTGGCTTCTTCTATCTTGGTGAGGTGACTCCTTATCTTCTTGAGAATGTCGCTTTGTTCTTCCATAGCCTAGAATGTCTTTTGTGCAACCTCATGCCATTGTTGCTTGAGATACTTCCTCCTCTACTTCTTCTTGATATGAGTCCTCAATCTTGACCAAATGCCTTCTGTGCTTTTCTCAATTCAAAATTGGAGTGGGGACATGTTTTCTTGACCTTAGTGGTGCAATGGTGCCTGAAAAGAAGTCACATTTTCATTAAGTCCATGTCCCAATTAAAAGGTTCCTTTTAGATTTTATAGATTTTCTTAGAAAGTCTTTAGGTCCATTTTAATGAAGGCTCAATTACAAAAAGACTCCCTTCTCTCTCATGAACCTTGCCCCTTGTTTTATTGGGTTTTGGTCAATTTACAATAATGCTCTCATCTATCACTTATGGCTTTTATTAAAATGTTCTTAGAGATTTTTCAGCCCCTTTGTCTCAAACATGGGTTTACAATGTATTCATCACCTTTGGGCCCCTCTTTTTCATTTCATTTCATTATTATCATTTTTTTGAAGTAGCCCTTTAGCTAGAATAAGTTGTAGCCTTCCTCTCAAAGTCCATGAAATTCTTATCATTTTAGGCCTAGGCATGCAACAAAGAGGCCCAAGATTAAGGAGTTTCATTTTGGGCTTTGTAGGATGTTGGATGCTAAGTCCATAGCATACTTGTTATCTTAGGCCTAAAGTCCTTTTTAAAAGGGCATTTCGATTTGGGCCTATGATAGCAATTAGTCTTACGAACCTTTCAAGTAAAGATATACCCTTGGATTTTAGGGATAAGCCTCTTACATGTGAGAACTTCTTTTCTTTTATCTCAAACATCTTAGGGAATACCATAACTCTTGGGTCATCCCCTAATTTTATATCTTTTATTTGTCCTTTAAAATTAGGTGAACACAAGGTATATGGTTGAACAAAAAAGAGATATATAAAGGGTATCCTCTTTTGATAAGATCTAGGATCTCTCTAAGTGTGGGTAAGCTCCTTAAGGCTAAAGGGATAGATAAGTAGGTCACTCATAACTAGGTGGGTCATGATTCCAACTGAGGGCCTAAGTTGACCTTTATGGATTGGTGGCAAACCTTTAACATACTCAAAGCCCATCATAGGCAATGGCACCAATTGTGAGTTGGTGGGATGAACTTCGAAAGACTTGGGCCCTAATGGAGCCATCCATCTTCCCACTAATCACCAACCAAGGTAAAGGGACAAAAAACCATGTGATGTGTGTGCAAACAAGTATTAAATAAGCCTTTATCAAGATTACAAAACAAGACACATAGGAATTAAACTTATAATCCCCCAGTGTAGTCATCACTGTGAACAAAACCGGGGGAAGGGGTGGGGGGGGGGGTGGAGTCGCCACCTAGTTTTTGCAATGGTCTAGGAACCATATATATAGCATCCTTTCGAGGAAGGACCTTTTTTTTTTTTTTTTTCCTTACTATCAAAAATATGGGTTCGGAGTTTAGGTACGGTCTTGGGAAGGTGTTAGGCACCTAAAACCGCCTAACCCTAAGGTTGGCTTCCTCTCATTGTGTCTTATGTATTAATCTCATTAAAGGCACACTCAATATTGTTATTCTAAACTCACACACACACACACACACACACTAACATTCATCTAACAATAAACATGGAATCAAACATCCCTAATCATACATCTAATCTTGCATATCATCACATCATTAACCCTAACATTCATCTAACATGGTAGACATATCATCTCGAACAAGGCAGCAACAAATCATATCATCAAATCAAAGCATGGATTCAAACTTGCACATATATGTTTAACAAAAGAAAATAAAACCCATCTAATGAACAAATGTATGTTCACGTAATGCCTAACTTACCTTGCTGCATCTCAACACCTGTGGCGTCAATGAATGGGCATTTGAATGCATGTTTATGGCATCGAAGCAAGAAATACAAAGAAAATCCTATCCTTAGCATGTTAAAGGAAAACAAGTTATTAAATAGAGGAATAGAGACTTGAAAGCATAAAAAGGGAACCAAACAGAGACATATTATGTAAAATAAAGGAATAAACAAAAGCAGAAAACTCAAAATTAAGGTTTCTGGGCATGAGTATACATACGCATACATAGGCCTGCGTACGCAAGTCAGTTGTATGTGTATGCATACTTCGAGCCTACGTACACATGCAAGTAGCATTCGCACGTAGACACACCCTAAACCCTAATGCAAAAACAGAAACACAGAAAAATAGAACAAAGCTTTAAAATTGTAAATCTAACAACCTAACATGCTTCTAAGATAGAAAACAAACTAAACCTAAACTAAACAAACATATATAAGCATAAACAAAGCAAAGAAATAGATTAAAACATAAAAGAAAAGGTAGAAATGAAAAGAAAAAATTAGAACTTAATACCTCAAACAAGAAGCTTTAAAAGCTTGATTTTGACCATTCCCCTCAGTCAAATCTATTCACAGTCTATAAGAAGTTATTAGTAAACTTCAAAACTCAAAGATCAAGGCTAGAAAATTCCCTAATCAAATAAAATTTACATGAGGACGTTTTGTGAAAAACTCCCTCTTTGATTCATTATTTCTAGTGAACCTTAGGTTTTCCCTTAGGATTTTCTCTATTTTTTTGAAAATCTACCATGTAAGGCTATTTATATTGTGAAAATTGGGGTTTGGAATGGCTCTTAGAAAATGTGGGATTCATTCCAAACCTCAATCTTTAATGCAGAAAACTTGCCTTTCATAGGTTTCTGAAACCCTACCTGTGTGCACAGGCTCATGCTTGCGTACGCAGGTTCATGCCTACGTACGTAGGTCGAGACTTTTCTTTGTAATTTGATTGGTTCATAAAAAATTATATCTTCCATTTTAACACCTCTCAAGTCAATTTTTAATCAAATCGGGCCCTAAATCAACCTTAAGCCTTAGAATTTCAACATCATTAAGGAATAGGGGCTCAAGTTGTGAGGGGTACAAAATGCGTTGTCTACAGCCTACCAAGAGGCAATGTCAATACATATATTTGAGCCTACTAAAAGGCAATGTTAAGATCATACATCTGAGCCTACCAAAAGGTAATATCAAAATATAGTCTAGGCCCACAATAAGGCAATAATACATGGATGTCTAAAGGCCTACCAAGAGGCAATGTCAACACATACATCTGAGCCTACCAAGAGGCAATATCATAATATAGTCTGGGTCCACAATGGGGAAATAATACATACATTTCCAGAGGCCTACCAAGAGGCAATATCAAAATACAGTTTGGGCCCACAATGGAGCAAAATAATACATACATATCTAGTCCACCATGGGGCAATATCTGAAAGAGTACAAGGAACTGAATAAATGCCCACGTATGAGCTACATCATAAAGGTACAACAACAGTGGATAATCTAAGGAGAGTCATCATCTCTAATAGAGTCATCTGCAAAGTGTTCGACACTACCACCATCAGTACCATCACCAACAGCTAGACCAACAGAAGGACATACTCACCTAACCGAAGAACCTGGGACCCATCTCGAAGTCTGAAATGAAGCCTGCCCTAGTGTAGGGTCGCATGCCTAGTTTGAAACAGGAACAAATCCCCACCACCAGTAGGACCTGGAGGAACTAGCATGTACTTGGCCTTGTGACTCCGAATGGAAGGATCCCTGCCTAGAATGTAAGGCACTAGGGGCACATACATCCCATGTCCCCTCATCCTACTAATCAGGACACTAATGTACCCCTAGAGCAAGTCGATCTTAGTAATAAGCTTGCTCCTCTCTCTTTCTATGGTAACGATTTAGCTCTCCCGCTCTCTCTGCCATCGCTTCCACTCCCAAGCTAATACTTTTACAATCTCCTCCTGTATGTACCCCTCCTTGGTCACAGTAGCACTCTCAAGATCTCTCACCTGAGCCTATAGGGACTCTGCATGTAATCCCAAACGGGGCTCCGAAGCCCTCTAGGCGCATGCAATACCCCTAAGCACTGCCCCCACTCACAGGGCAATCATGAATAATGAGTCTAGCCAATAACTCTAATAACTAGGTAGCATAATTAGTATCCTCTGTAAAGAAGCCCTTAAAGGAACCTGTTGCATAAATGGGGTCGTACGCAATCACCTCAGAATAAGCTATCTCAGGCGGTGGATCTTTGGGCACTCTGAAAGCTGGCATAACCTAATGGAAAGTCCTCTAATCCAAAAAGAACTCCTAGCCCGTCAAAACCCAAAACCAGTGCTGAGCATGCTACTAAACCGTAACAAGAGTCACTTCGTGTCTAGCTAACAACCCTCCATCATATAGGTTGTTGCGTATCTCACCCTAGGTGATGCAATCTAGTGCAGCACTGATAGTGGTCCATAGTGTCAGAACGACTCTGGAAATATCGCAGAGAGACTAGGCATAGGCCCTAGGATACATCATCATGGAAAGGCCAATATATAGCGGTCGCATAGTTGGGATGTACTTATATGCCCACGATGTCAAATAAGCGATGAAAAACCCATAGGAATGGGACCCCCAATCATAAGCCCCTATAATGGACACCACTTTCATGGCTACCAACAGCCTACAAGTTAGCACCGACCTATTGTTGCCCAACAGGAAAGTACCGATAAAGTAAAAGAAGAACCCTTTGAGAGCGACGTCATCCGACTCTACCACCTAAGGTATGTTCATCTCTAGCCACCGCATGTGGATCTAAGGCTCCTCAGTAGGCCCAAAGTACCCTCTAGTCGTCCTAGTAAGGGAGTAAGGGATGCTCATAAACTTAATCAGGACCGACTCCCCTCCAAATCTAAGGCCCAAGATGGCCGTCCAATCAAGGGGAAGGACTGCATACTCCCCGCAGCTCAGGTGAAAAGTGCCCGTCTTAGCATCAAACTGCTACACCAAAGCTTCAGCCAAGTTATGCCTCATGGAACAAGGCGAAATACTAAGGAAGTCCTCAAACCCTTGCTCTATCAGGAAAGCGTGATAGCACACATTAGTGAGGCATGAAATAAGCGAAGGGAAAACGAATACCATTCTCCCTGGCCATGGACCCTATCAACACCCTATGCTCAGAATCAAAGAAAAGCTATCCGTCAGCACACATAATATATATATATATATATATATATATATATACTGAACTGACAAATGGAAGGGAAAGAGGAGCATACTCGTCCTATTCGTGCCTGAGCAGAAGGATGCCTCTTTAAATCATGCAGTAGATGAATGTCCTCGACACGGTCATCTATCTCTCTAGTATAGGCCTTCGATCCGGCTTGACGGGGTGGAAACCTCAGTCTACAACTCCTAGAATGTAAAACTAGGACACGATCACTAGCTTACCCACTATAGAATGTGAGCCCGAGGCGTGGCTACCGGTTTACCCGCTACAGAATGTGAGCCCCGAGTGCAGTTGCTAGTTTACCCATTGTAGAATGTGAGCCTAGGACACGGTCGCTAGCTTACCCACTATAGAATGTGAGCCTAGAGTGCAGCTGCTGGTTTACCCACTGTAGATCATGAACTTGGAAATTTTGAGTGAACGTGAGTCCAAGATGCAGTCGTTGGTTTGCCCACTATAGATTGTGAGCCTAGGACAAGGTCGCTAGCTTACCCATTGTAGAATGTGAGCCTGAGGCACAGCCACCAATTTACCCTCTGTAGAATGTGAGACCAAAGCATAGCTGCTGGTTTACCCACTGTAGAATGTGAGCCTAGGACACGGTTGCTAGTTTACCCACTGTAGAATATGAGCTCAAGGCCAGCCGCCGGTTTATCCATCGTAGAATGCTTTCTAAGAATCTGCTTTCTTGTGAGATCATATGCTTGACATAGACCTAAGTAACATGTTTAGGAAAAAGTGTTAGTTCATCTGCATTGCCATATAACTTATGGGCTCACCATTCGTGCTTTGGATTTCTTGTTGTTTTGTAGATCATGTCTCAGAAGGCTAGTTCCATAGGAGACCGGGGGAAGGCCCCCGTTTACGCTACTTTCCACGGGGACAATTCTTCTAACGATGAGACCATTTCTGCTGGCGAGCAGACAACTCGAGTTTTGTAAAGCCACTTTGACTGTGGGGGAGATGACACCAGGCCCGTTGGAGGTATACCTATAGAGACCCGGTCTAGGAAGCAGCGTTCAGTTGAGACGGCCAGCACCTCCTCTGAGTCCCATAATGTTTCTAGTAGGGCTCCCTCACAGCGCAAGCCAGCTACAGGGAGAGGGGCCTTTAGAGGAGTGACGCAAGCTGAGGATCTCTTTATTGACATAGAGGCTAACTTTTTCGGGGATGAGGTCTATCCCAACTTGGGCTCTCGAAGGCACAGTTTGAGGCCAAGGTTCCCACCATATCAAGTTGGAGCCGACGCTTGTACTAGAACCATAGACAAAGGTGTCAGAGACACTCACCTTTATCACAAGCTAAAGGATCATCCTTCCTCTCAAGCGTGAAAGGGAGAAGTACGTTGTATTTCTTTCTTGGTCATTCAGATTACTGTTATGTGTATGTGCTAATGAATAGCTTCTAATTTTGAATGCAGGAGGCCGACAAGATCCAGGGTCGGGGTGCTTGGTCCACCTTTCTTTGGCTACAGTTTGCTCCTAGGACCCACCAACAATATGCCAATTTTCTAAAAGAGAAAAGATTTGAGGATTTCCTACAAATCCCGCCACACACCATGAGGCATGGGATTAGGGAGGCTTTGGTGTGGTGGGTTCATGCCGAGACGGGCAGCTTTCACTTGAGCTATGGGGAGTACGTGATACTCCCTCTTGATTGGACAGCCATCCTGGGTATCAAATTTGGTGGCTTCCCGATTCGACCAATGAGATGAGCTCTAAGATGGCCAGCGAGGTCTTGGGCATCCCTCTTCCATTGATTGCAGACACGAGAGGATATTTTGGCCCCACTGTGTCGTTATAGATTCGCACTGAGCGGCTACAGGGTAGCATTCCCTGGGGTGTGGTACCTACTGACATTCATCTTCAGTGGTTCTTCCTATGCTTTCTCAGTAGTTGCTTCTTTGGCAACAACCGGTTGGTGTTGAATTGGCAGCTGTTGTGGGCCATTAGAGCAATCTCGACATTGGGAGATACGACTGGGGATTTGTCACTTACAGCTTTTTCACCGCTTTCCTAATGTGAGCATCCCAACAAGATTTTAGGAATTTGGAGGGATGCTGGCAAATTTTGACGTGGTAGGCATATGAGTACATCCTAGCCTTGCAACCACAATACTCAAGTTTGTCAGTGACAATGTATCTCCGAATGTACGCTTGGGCTCTCTGTGCAATCACTAGGGTTATTGTAGTGCAGTTGGTCACTATCTCTACAGCCTTAGATTGCGTCATCCGAGATGAGACGGTAGTTCACCCTTATGATGGTTCGCTGCTAGGGAGACTAGAGTTCACTATTGCTATAGGCCAGTCAAGGATACGACGCTAGTTTTGGGCCCTATCGAGTTGGGAGTTCTTTTTGGCAAAGAGAACCTTCCAGCAGGTCATGCCAATTTATGAAGTACCTAGAGATCTGCCTCCTCTTGGATTGTCATTCGAGTCTGTTGTCCTAGATGTCCCAGCTTACATGATGGGTTCATTTGACGCCTATATGGATACCAGCAGGGATTATGCCACTTGGTTCGCAGAGTCCTCCACAGGGCCTATTATTGGAGATGTCCCTATTAGCAGTGGTAGGATGCTGGGAGGCCTTATTTGTGCTCAGGTGGCCTCTAGAGCAGAATAGAGAGCATGTGCAGAGGCTTTGCAAGCTAAGGTGACAGAGCTTGAGGCCACCTTCACCACTAGGGAGGCATATATGTAGGAGGAGACTGCTTAGGCATTAGCTCGGGAGAGGGGGATCTGGCAAAGAGATAGGGAGGTTTGAGCTACCATGGCAGAGAGAGAGCGAAGCCAGCTTCAGAGCAAGTTAGCCATGGTTTATGTCTATACCATGGTCTTGACGGGAGAGCTATGAGAGGCTCGTATTCCTATCCTGTCTCCTCCTCAGATTCCAGGCCAGTGGGCCCATCATTCCTCCACACGAGCTCGAGTATATGCCAGTTCCTCCTGGCCCGTCGAGCGGTTGCTTAGGCTCCGGGGCCTTCCCAGGATCCAAGGTACGCTCCCAGCACTTCTGGCGGTTCGAGTCCTTCCATCAGCCATTTTACAGGCAAAGATGATGATGATGATGATGATACAAACCAGTTTATCAAGGGTGATGATTCTCCGTAGGGTTAGCCATTTGTTGTAGCATGATGTAGACCCTGCGTGGGCATGTATATTTTCATGTACCTTGTAGACATTGCCCCATGATGGGCCAGTTATGTATGTATATTATTCATTGCCTCTTGATAGGCCTAGACATGTGTATATTGTATTGCCTCACAACGGGCCTTGATGTATGATATTATCTCCTTGCTTCATGGTGTATGTATGAAACAATGCCTCTTGCTAGGACTTGCATGTATAATTTTGTAAACTACCTTTAAGAGGGCTGCGAATGTATGTGAAACAGTGCCTTTGTATGAAACAATGCCTCTTACTGGTGGCTTTTGACAATGATCATCCTGCTGAGTGGAGAGAGAATGGAGAGATCACGTGAAATAAACTGCCCCAGTTTAGTGTTTTATGCAATTCTCAACATGAAAGACACATCCTCAGTGGGACGGACCCATTCTTGTATATTGGGTAAGGGGGAGGGAATTGCGCAAAATAAACTGCCCTAGTTTAGGGTTTTGCGGGGTTCCAAGCCTACGGACTGGTTGAAAATGGCCTTGACTTCGTAGACCTTACCACAATGCTGGTAATGAATGCGGACATTATGAACGAGATCTCCTTAGACACGCCATGAGGCAGTATGCACAAGTTGCTCCTGTTATTGCCCGGACGAGCTATTAATTCAAAGATAGGTTTCTTGGAGTGGCCTTATGGTAAATGACTCCCTTCGTCCTCAAAGTAAGTTGAAAAAATTTTCGTATGGTTGAGAACGGGCTCTAGTGTCTTTCTGTTGTGAACTCTGATTACTGGTGATGGTGTCACAAATAATCCAAGTCCATAACTCGTCCATATGCCTCGTCCAACGAAAGAAGCTACAATAGGCGGAGAAAAGTGCAAGCGTACTGGCAAACCTCGTCCATATATGGACGAGCAATGCCTCATGAAATCCACTCGTTATTTATGGACAAGCCTTCCAAGATGGTCTCGTCCATCTTCCACTGAAAGTGGACGAGCTCATCGTGGAAGTCTCGTCCATCCTTACTAAGGATGGACGAGTTCATCGGCCCATCCAACCTAGGTAACTTCCACAGTGGTTATGGAAGTTACCCCCAATTCTCCGAACTCCTCGACATTGGGAACGGTTAGTAAACAGATAACCGTTCCACACACACACTATATAAGGCTTCTTCGATGAAGGGTAAGGGGATTCAGACATTTTCACTTTTGAGAGAACATTTCTTCGTTACAGAGAGTTCAAAGTAACTAACTTGATCATCGGAGGATTTTTGGCCGGTCCCCTCTGATTCTGTGTCCTTTGTATTACAGGAGGTAGCCCAAAGATCAACGTTCGAGTCTTGTCAACCCACTGATAAAGAAGGAATCATCAGTTGGCGCCGTCTGTGGGAAAGAAATTGTTTCACAGTTTACTTCTCCGTGACAAAGGGTTTGATGGTTCGGACTAGATCAAGGGCTACTAGCCCAGGCCATCAGGGAAGCAGCAACCCGCATCGTGATCACCAGTCTGCACCGGTCATGCAGTCATCTGCCCAGCATGCACAATCTATGGCAGACGCTATGGCGGAGTTGACTCGCCAAAACCAAGAATTACGAATGGAGATTAATATGAGGAGGCAAACACATGAAGAACGTGAAGGTGGACAAACACAGAGTCATGGCGGAAGAGAGAATACCGAAATTGGAAGTCAGTTTAGAGGCACCACTTCACGAACGGTACCACACTTGAAGGAAGAAATGGACCAAATGAAGAGAGTTATGGAGGAGATGAAGGAAAGTATGAAAAGGGTGAATCCGATAGAAGATTTGGTTCACAGGACTGATTCTCCCTTTACGGCTTCCATCAACGGTCACCCCCTACCATCAAAGTTCAAGTTTCCTTCTCTGGATTCATATGATGGAACATGTGACCCGTTTGATCACATAGCCACTTTCAAGACCACCATGCATCTTCAAGGGGTGCCTGATGAGATAATGTGTAGAGCCTTCCCTACCATCCTTAAGGGTTCAGCGCGAGTTTGGTTTAGCAAAATACCTCCAAATTCGGTGAGTTCTTTTGAAGAGTTGAGTAAGTTGTTTGTTAATAATTTCATTGGAGGACAAAGGCACAAGCGTTCCTCGTCCAGTTTGTTGAAAATAGAGCAGGGAGAGAACGAGAGCCTTCGGTCATTTATCACCCGTTTTAACAGAGAAGCTCTCAGTGTGGATGAAGCAAATGATAAGCTTCTACTGGCAGCCTTCCACAACGGGGTGAATTCGGATCTGTTTATACACAAGCTCTATGAAAAAGAGCCCCAGTCCATGGCCGAACTCGTCCATTTGGCTCAGAATTTTATGAATGCAGAAGATGCAATCATCGCTAAGAAGAGGAAGAGGTCCGAGAGAATGGACGCAAATCCCAGTCGTCAGCACGAGCAAGGCACTCGTCCAAAGAAGGGACGGACGGAGGAAAGGAGAGATTGAGAAAGTAAGAAGCTAGGCCCTCCAGTACGGAACCAGTAGTATACCCCTTTAAATGCCCCACTTGAGCAAGTCCTTATGCAAATCAAGGATGATCCTTCCCTGAAGTGGCCGGAGAAAATGAAGGGTGATCCCAACAAGCGCAATAGGAACAAGTATTGTCGCTTCCATAGGGATCATGGTCATGACACGGACGAGTGTTTTGACTTGAAGCAACAAATTGAAAATCTCATAAGGCAAGGGGAGTTGAGGGGTTTCCTTGGACGAGAAACAGAAGGGAAAGATGGAAGATTCATCGCGACCACCACTCGAGGAGATAAGAGTCATCATTGGGGGAAGTTCAACTGGCCAGTCGTCCAAATCCAAGAAAGCATACTTGAAGGTAGTACAGAGCGTCCAGCTTTCTGGACGATCACCGAGAGCAAGGTCTACGGACGAGCGGGCAATCACTTTTACGGACGAAGATGCTGACAGAATTCATCACCCTCATGATGATGCCCTCGTCATCTCTCTACTAATTGCAAACTACACAACCAGAAGAATGCTTGTAGACAATGGAAGCTCAGCAGACATTTTATACTATCCAGCTTTTCAACAGATGAGATTAGGACGAGACCAGCTCCGTCCAGTGAACTCCCCCCTAGTAGGTTTTGGTGGGATGATGGTGCAACCAGTGGGTACCATTTCCTTATCCGTGGTAGTGGGGGCATATCCACGACAAATTACCAAAGACGTGAACTTCCTTGTGGTAGATTGTCCATCCTCCTACAATGCCATCATTGGGAGACCAACTTTGAATAGCTGGAAAGCTGTTACCTCCACTTACCATGTATCAGTCAAGTTTCCAACAGAACACGGGGTAGGACAGGTACAAGGTGACCAACTGGCAGCAAGAGAATGTTACTTGGCCATGTTGGCCATGGATGAACAAGTTCAAGCAATGAATATTGAAGAAAAGAAGGTTGTAGCAGAGCCTACTGAAGCATTGGAAGATATTTCCTTGGATGAAGATAACTCTGAGAGGTGTACCAGGGTTGGAGCAGATTTAGAAGAGAAGATTAAAAAGGACCTCGTCCAATTTTTGAAGAAAAACATCGATGTGTTTGCGTGGAGTCACGAGGATATGCCGGGTATAGACCCTAGTGTCATTACCCACCGTTTAAATGTATGTCCTTCCTCTAAGCCTGTGCGGCAAAAGAAGAGGGTGTTTGCCCCTGAGAGAGATAGTGCAATCAAGGACGAGGTCCAAAAGCTGATGGTAGCAAAGTTCATTCGGGAAGTGTACTACCCGGATTGGTTGGCCAATGTAGTAATGGTCAAAAAAAGGAATGGCAAGTGGAGAATGTGCGTGGACTTCACTGATCTGAACCAGGCTTGCCCCAAGGATAGCTACCCGCTACCGCGCATTGACCAGTTAGTAGACTCAACTGTAGGACAAAAATTGCTTAGCTTCATGGATGCCTTTTCAGGATACAATCAGATAAGAATGGACAAGGCTGACCAAGAGAAGACATCTTTTGTCACCAGTCAAGGCTTATTCTGCTATAAGGTGATGTCGTTTGGCTTAAAGAATGCAGGGGCGACATATCAGAGGTTGGTCAACCACATGTTTCGTCCGCAGATTGGGCGGAATGTGGAAGTCTATGTAGATGACATGCTGGTGAAAAGTCAGGACGAAGGAAGACATCTAGACGACCTGCAGGAGACATTTGAGACATTGAGGCAGTATCACATGAAGCTGAATCCTAGCAAATGTGCCTTTGGAGTATCATCAGGGAAATTCTTTGGCTTTATGGTATCCCACAGGGGAATTGAAGCGAATCCAGATAAAATTCAAGCAATATTGGACATGAAGCCACCGCAAAATACCAAGGAAATCCAATCCCTCACTGGACGAGTCGCTGCGCTTAACAGGTTTGTCTCTAAAGCTACTGATAAATGTTTGCCATTTTTTAAGGTTCTCAAAAAAGCATTCGAATGGACCGATGAGTGTCAGAGAGTTTTTGAAGATTTGAAGGTATACCTTACTATGGCACCGTTGCTGAGTCCATCAGTGGAAGGAGAGGAACTATATTTGTACCTAGCAGTAACCCCGCATGCCGTGAGCTCATCATTGATAAGAGAGGAAGATAAAGTGTAAAGACCTGTGTACTATACAAGCAAGGCATTGAAAGGAGCGGAAGGACGGTATCCACAAATGGAGAAGTTGGCCTTCGCACTAATCACAGCTTCAAGGAAGCTGAGGTATTATTTCCAAGCACATGTCATTAATGTTATGATAGATCATCCGCTCAAAAAGGAAATGAATAGACTGGAAGCTGCAGGACGATTAATCCAGTGGGCTGTGGAGCTAAGTGAGTTCGATATCAGGTATCAACCAAGGCAAGCCATAAAAGCTCAAGCCCTAGCAGATTTTATTGCGGAGTTTACCCCAAGTCATAATGAGACAGAAGACAGTAAGAGATGGATCGTCCACGTGGATGGTTCGTCTACACGGCATGCAGGAGGAATTGGTGGGGTTCTGCAGTCCCCAGAGGGAGATAAATTGAAACATAAAGTTCGTCTACAATACCAAGCGACAAACAATGAAGTCGAATATGAAGCCCTCCTCAAAGGGCTAGAATTGGCAAAGTCTGTGGAAGCCAAGTCCATATGTGTCATGGGGGATTCCCAACTGATCATGGGGCAAGTGAATGGGACGTATGAAGCGAAGGAAGAACGAATGAAGAAATACCTTGGTAGGGTGATGCGCCTTGTGAAAAGGTTTGAAAAAGCTGACTTCGTTCAAATCCCAAGGGAGGAGAACGTGGAAGCTGATACTATAGCAAAAGAGGCCTCAGCAGATGAATCATTAGAGAAGTCAGATGAAGTTCAATATGTGCCAAGTATAGATGTCCAGGAAGTACAGCAGGTGGATAACACAGAAAATTGGATGACTCCCATTATATCATACTTGAAAGACGGATGACTGCCAGAAGAGAAGGACGAGGCCAGAAAGGTGAGGGTGAGATCAGCTAGATACGTCCTTATGAATGAAGTGTTATACAAGAGGGGTTTCTCTCAACCTTACCTTAGATGCTTAGCTCCGGACGAAGCAAACTACGTGCTGAGAGAAGTTCATGAAGGGGCATGTGGCAATCATTCAGAAGCAAGATCACTTGTCCACAAGGTCGTCCGTGCAGGGTATTACTGGCCGAACATGCAAGCTGATGCTAAAGCATACGTTAAGGTCTGCGACCAGTGCCAGCGATTTAGCAACGTCCCCAAGCAACCATCGGAATACCTCACCCCAATGGTGGCACCGTGGCCCTTCGCACAATGGGGACTGGACATTTTGGGTCCCTTCCCTTTGGGAGTAAGGCAGATGAAGTTTCTAGTGGTGGGCATCGATTACTTCACCAAATGGGTGGAGGCAGAACCATTGGCAAATATCACACAACAGAATGTGAAAAACTTCGTGTGGAAGAACATTGTATGCAGATTTGGAGTGCCGAAGGTATTGGTGTTTGACAACGGACGACAATTTGACAATGCACTCTTCAAGGACTTTTGCTTACATTTTGGAATTCAGAACCATTACTCCTCGCCTGCACACCCCCAAGCCAATGGCCAGGCTGAAGTTGCAAACCGATCCTTGTTGAAAATCATCAAGACTCAGCTTGAGGGGGCAAAGGGAGTATGGCCAGATGAATTACCAGGAGTTTTATGGGCATATAGGACCACAGTGAGGACACCTACAGGAGAAACTCCTTTCAAGCTAGCCTATGGAAGTGATGCACTCATACCTGCAGAAGTACATATGGCTAATTACAGGGTGATGATGTATCAAGACAAGGATAATGAGGATCAACTTCGTCTGAACCTCGATCTAATAGACAAGGTGAGGATAAATGCAGAACACAGGGCAGCAAAGTATAAGAACCTCATGGCTAAGCAGTATGATGCGATGGTGAAGCCTAGGCATTTCAACATTGGAGATCTCGTCCTGAGAAAGGTCTCTTTGTCAACCAAGAACCCGGCACATGGGAAATTGGGCCCAAACTGGGAAGGACCCTATAGAGTTATCAACTGTAAAAGGCAAGGATCCTACTACCTAGAGGCCCTGGACGGGAGAAAGCTGGAACATCCTTGGAATGTGGAGCACCTGAGGAGGTACTACCAGTAAGAGTGAACCTATGGACGAGACTGGGTCTCATCTGTCTATTAACGTACTACTATGTATGATGCTGTTTGTGTTTGATACTATTATGTTTGGTGTTGCTTATGTGTGGAGTTTGAAACTATGATCTTATTACTTATTATAGTTGTGTTATGGTTATGGACGAAGTCATGAAGTATGTATTTATTAAATAAAAAGGCATCAGTGTGCATATGCCTTGTCTGTAAACAATATTTATGTTATGTACTAAATGTTGTGTGAAATTTCTCCATGATATTGTCGTCCAAGTCAATCCTCAAGAGGGTTGAAAGATCCAAGACGAACAAAATCTCTGGACACAGAGATGTAACGTCTAAATTTTCTAAGGAAAAAACCACATCCACACTCGTCCAACTCATGGACGAAGTGGAGCCAACTAAACAATCCAAACTCTGGACGAGGAAATAAGTTGGCAAAATAAGTAAGATGGTAAGTAAAATTAGTTTGCAAGTCCTAAGACTAATCAAGCTAATTAAAAATACTACCTGCTAAGACGAGTTAGATTACATGAAAAATATATACTCGACATAGACGAACTAAAGCTAGAATTAAAAATAGCTTAGCAGCATTCGTCCATGCAAAGAAAATGAAATCACTTGTCCATGCAAAGAAAATAAAACTTCATTCAAAGGGTGGACATCCTACGTCCAAAAACCCTTGATTAAGTTTGAAAAGCAGAAATAGTATACTTAAAAAACCCGTCCTAAAACCATGGACGAGTATAATGTATTGTTACATAAAGAAGGTCCAAAAACAAAGGACCAAATATAAAAAAAAAAGGAAAGAAAGCCACTAAGGTAAAAAGTCTCGTCCTAAGAAGGGGGAGCATTCACAACTGGTCCGTCCTGAGGCTGGGTACTAGCGTCGTCTTCCACGTTGACTTCATCAGAGCCAGTCTGGAGAAGAGAGCTTGTGGCAGCAGCAAGGTTAAGCTTGATTGCGCTAAAGTCAACTTCAGGGAAGTTCTCAATAGCGTCCATTCTGAAATCTTCAAAACCAGCTGCATAATTGCGATCCAAAGTGTCTGTATATGCTTTGGACGACTTGAACTCAGCCACAACGTCCTCTTTTGCCTTGGAGAGACGAGCATTCAATTCATCGTTCATCTTCTGCAGGTGATCGATGCGCGTATCCTTCTCCACTGCATCTGTCCTTAGCTCCTCAATCAGCTTGTTACGTTCGTTGACCTCGTCCTTAGCTTTTTCAGCAGCCCCAGCCCATTTTTTACAATCAGCATTCACCTGCTGAATCCTCGTCTCCAACAAGACTCTCGTCTTGTCCAGCTCTGTTGCCTGTCAAGACGCTGCTATAAACTTTGACATGGCCTATGAATAGACAAAGCAACATAGAGTAATTAAATAAGGAAAAGTGGCTAACTGAATAAGGACGAGATATACTGACATACCTTGAAGAGGTCATGGACGCCTGAATGCTCAAATTCCTTCAAGCCCATGTTATAGCACATGTTTATATCCTCGTCCTTGACGGCTATCTGGAAACGTTCCCAAGCCAGGTCTTCGCTCTCAATTATGTTCGTAGAAGGCTGGGACGAGCCAGGCGTGGCAGACTTGGCCAAAGGAGTTCTGGGCGGAGTCTTGGACGGAGTGGACTCAACTGGAGTGGACGAGTCCACATCGACTATCTGGACGGCAGGCTGGGACTGGGTAGGTTTGGACTTGACCACCTTGGACGCGCCTTGTTTAACCCTTTTGTCTCTACGACTGGGGAGCCCTTCCAAGTCAATGTTTTTTGGCAAGAACTTCCTTTTGTCCCCAGCCGATGGACGTGTCTGACCCTCAGGACGATCCTGGGCCTGACCCTCAGGACGTTTTCCCTCTCCTGCAATCTCCTTCCCTCTGTTCTCTTTCATTGTTGACATTCCTAAGACGAGATGAACAAGTTAGGAATGTATACATAAAAAAGAAAAAGAAAAGGAGGTTTAGCTAAAAACTTACTTTTTCGCACATTAACTTCGTGGGCGATAGCTTCGTCTGAAGGCTCAGGACCTAGACCCCACTTGGCTAGACGTCTAAGCGTGACAAGAGAACGAAAGCTCCTGTCTGTGTGTAGACGAGCCCTGTGGACGCGGTCACGGTGGAATTTGCTCAAGGACGGACGTTTGGCAGCTACAACACAATGAACAAACAAAGGTTAGAAATTGTAAATATACCAAATAGAAATAAGAATAAAAATAAACAAGGGGAAGGGACGTACCTTCTGGACGAAGGTTCCCTAGGTCCCCAGTGTAAGGGGGAAAGAGATCCCTGCCAACGTCCACAGGGTCCCTGCCCAGAAGCCTGAAACAAAAATGAACTCCGTCTTCCATTTCCTATCAGACGAAGCTAGGGACTTGATCAACCTACAATCATTCCCCCTAGCAGTAAACTGATAAAAACCTTCAGATTGACTTATGGCAGAAGGTTTATAACAATAAAGGAACTCGTCCACTGTAAGAGGACGGTCCCCACCAAAAACTTCCCTCCACAAAATTTGCATGGAGATAATTAATCTCCATGCGTTAGGATTGAATTGACAAACACCTAAACCTAACCTGACTAATAACTTTCTAGCAAAGGCATGTAAAGGAAACCTAAGGCTACCTAAGAAGTAAGATTTATAGACGCCTATTCCAAAACGGGGCTCACAACACCACTCTCCACGGACGGGCAGCCTAGGGTTAAACTCGTCTGGGATTTGATACCAGGATTTAAGGCTATTTAACCTTTGTTCGTCCGTCTTAGAATGGACGCCTACAGCGCAACTGAAGACGGTTTCTACCTCGTCCGTAGGATTGGACGGAGAACCAGCTTGAGAGCCAGAAGCTCTCCTAAGCTGTTCTTGGACGACCTCAATAGGGAGCCCAGGGGCCCCAGAAGAGTAGTTCTCGTCCGTGCTTCCTCCACTCTCATCACTAGCGCTGCTAGAGTCAGACCTATCACTAGTATCCTCACAGTACTCGTCTATAGCCTTATTAAGGCTATAGTAGACGAGGAAGCAACAGACATCTCTAACAAGAAACTTAAAACCTAAAGACGAGGAGAAGAAGAGTACCTGGCTCTAGACGGAAGAAGACTCTAGACGCAGAGGAACTCGTAGACGAGGCTCTAGACGACAGATGTCAAGGAAGAAAATCTCTGGAATGAGAAGGGTTAAGGGAGGCATTCCACTATTTATAGGATGCTGACCTGGGTAATCGAAACGACCCAACCAATACGAAAGCGACACGTGGCATCTACCTCGGAAATATAAATCAACGGAATCAGTCGCCAATAAAAAAATGACACGTTGTTCAGTAATTATTAACCAATTATATATGTCCAAGGACGTTCAACCCTTTGGACGACTCACATGGTCGAGGGGGCAACTGATGGTGTCACAAATAATCCAAGTCCATAACTCGTCCATATGCCTCGTCCAACAAAAGAAGCTACAATAGGCGGAGAAAAGTGCAAGCGTACTGGCGAACCTCGTCCATATATGGACGAGCAATGCCTCATGAAATCCACTCGTTATTTATGGACAAGCCTTCCAAGATGGTCTCGTCCATCTTCCACTGAAAGTGGACGAGCTCATCGTGGAAGTCTCGTCCATCCTTACTAAGGATGGACGAGTTCATCGGCCCATCCGACCTAGGTAACTTCCACAACGGTTATGGAAGTTACCCCCAATTCTCCGGACTCCTCGACATTGGGAACGGTTACTAAACAGATAACCGTTCCACACACACACTATATAAGGCTTCTTCGATAAAGGGTAAGGGGATTCAGACATTTTCACTTTTGAGAGAACATTTCTTCATTACAGAGAGTTCAAAGTAACTAACTTGATCATCGGAGGATTTTTGGCTAGTCCCCACCGGTCCCCTCTGATTCTGTGTCCTTTGTATTACAGGAGATAGCCCAAAGATCAACGTTCAAGTCTTGTCAACCCACTGATAAAGAAGGAATCATCAACTGGGGCTGAACCAACCCCTAAACCGGGTGAACTGAGCTTTAGAAAATGAGGTTCAAGATATCTGGAGGTGTTGAATGAGATGCACAAAGATAAACTGCCCCAATGTAGGATTTGTGCGGTCTCGGATGCACCAAAAAGAGTTTCTGACAATCCAGTTCGCTATTGGGCTAACCGCGCACTACAGCGAGTGCTAAAACAAGGGAACCTTTGCTCCAAGGTGGTTAATGACATCCCAAACTGGGGAGGGAGTGGTCAAAGTTCATAGTTGGGAACACGGCCTAAGTCTTGCTGACTGGACCTGGAGAGTAAAGTGAGGTATCACTAGATGGCAGAGGCAGACCCATTGGGTCGGTTTACTTGGCATTCCCTTGGTGGGTATTTGGGGGTGCACGGGGTACTTCCCAGGCATGGCCATGCGGCAGTTTAGGGGTATCCAGCATATCCCTTAACTTAGTGATCTTTCTGCTGTCACTTACGACTACGAGCTCGTGGATATCGATTTAGCAGTGTTAGGGCATGCCTCCGAGTTCTGAGAGGCACGCAAGTCGAGCATTGACTTCCCTCTTTGTTCTAAGGATGACAAGGAGTGGTTTTCTACTGTGTTTAGTGTATGGCGAGACACCAAAGATCCTGAATTTTTGTTTGACTTATCATTGCCTATCTCGACCGAGCTGCCACTTCCGACTGATGTTTTGAGAGACTATTCTTTAGAGTTTGAGATTAGGGTTGAGAGGGCCCTTCTAGATCTGTGAGAGTGCCTGAGTAAGGCTGTCAAAGAAAGAGACTACTGCTGGAAGCTGGCTGATACCCTTATGGAGGATATTGAGGAGATAAGCAGTGTTCATGAGAGTGAGCTTGCTACTCTGAGGGCAAAGCTTGATCGAACGGGGTCAGCCCCTCTAGGCACAGAGGCGGAGTGTGTTCAGCTGAGATCCTGGGTTGTGGGTTTGGAGGGTGAGCTTATGGCTCTTACCCAAAGGTTTGCCGTTGTGGATCATTCCTAGGATGAGGAGAGGGCTGCACTAGAGGCAGGCAGGACTGAGGCTAGCAATAAGGCTGATGGTTTAGCACTAGAGTTAGTACAGGCGAGAGCCTACATCCACTCTTCTTTGAGCATGGAGCAGGGGCAAAAGGGCGATGAGCCACAACTGGCTTTCCGTCACCTTCAGACTGAGCTGGCTAAGAGCGAGGAGGCTTTGAGAGTTGCGACGACAGAAGTGGGCACCTTGCAAGCTTTACTAGAGACCAAGAGACAGGGCTCTACTTCTGATTCCACGATGGAGAGGGAGCTAGTTCATCTTCAGCATTCGCAAGACGGACTCTAAGAGATTGCCAAAGACTTAGGCTTTGATGCAGCTGGGCTACTTCGCACTCATGCTCTCTATAACCCAATTCTCCACACTGGTTTTAGGAGATTGTGCCAAGCCATGTCTGATCGCTTGGGCCATGTTTGACTTGTTGGCATTCTTTTTTGCTTACTTTTTTTTGACATATGAGCTATGTAGTTAGTATCCCATCATGTATGGAAAGGTCCTTCATAAATTGCTAGGTATTTGCGTAAGGCCTTCCACTTTTTGTTTGAATTCTTAAAGCATAGTCTAGTTTGTAAGGCATGCTTAGAAATTGAGAAATGGTGGAGAGAGATGTTTATGATGATATTCAGGATATATTTATGAGATGAGATTTCATGTTTTGATACCAGAATGTATGAAAGGAACAGAATGGCACAATATAGGAATGTTAATGAGTATGCAGGCAAATGCTTTGAAAATGCAAGATTATACAAATAAGTGATAAATGTAAAATCCATGCATATCAATATCTTATTTTTCCAAGGATACATCCTGTTCTAGATGGATCTTTTTCTTTTCCCACTAAGATACATTTCCCATTGGCATAAGCCAAAACATCTTGAGTAGACCATTGAGTCGTGGTAGTATTGTAGATAGAGCAATCTTAGAGGTGTCTTCATATCTTGTCTTTGATATTGGATCTGTCTAATTTTTTGATCTTAATCATACATCCGAGGGGATTCCAATGACTGATTTTTCTTTGAAGATGTGACCGAACCAAAATGGCTGCCTACGTACCTCCATAAGAAAGGATCAAGTCATCACGTAGTTCAACTGACTTTTAATTGCCTTAATTTTTGCCTAGACCACCCTTTTGGGTTTTCAATCTACCTTTTTATATAACTTTTTGTTTTTGTTCTTTGGTTTTGGTTTTTTTTTTTTTTTTTGGTTTTTTTTTTCTTTTTCTTTTTCTATTTGACATCAAAATATAGAAATGAAGTGCACTGAAAGGCTCCTTCATGCAAAGTACCGTATGACAGCATCAAAATTGATGGGCATATTAAAGTCATGCCCGTCCATGTCGGCTAGAATCAAGGCTCCTCTAGAAAAGGCCTTCTTTACCACGTATAGGCCTTCGTAGGTTGGTTCAAACTTTCCTCTGTGATCAGGCATGGCCTGGTTGCGCTTCTTCAAGACTAGATCACCTTTTTCAAAGACCCTGGGTCTAACTTTCTTGTTAAACGCTCGCTCGATGCGGTGTTGGTACAATTGTCCATGGCACATTGCGGTCATGCACTTTTCATCTATCATGTTTAGTTGTTCAAATCGAGAATGGGCCTATTTAGCTTCTAACAGCTCTATCTGAGATAAAATCCTGAGAGACGGGATATCTACCTCTGCAGGGAGGACGACCTCCATGCCATATACTAATGAATACAGGGTCGAACTTGTGAAAGTACGAATAGAGGTGCAATATACGCACAAAGCAAACAATAAGTACTCATGCCAGTCCTTGTATGTGTCTGTCATTTTCACCATGATTTTCTTTATGTTCTTGTCAACGTCTTCCACTACACCATTCATCTGAGGGCGATAGGGAACCAAATTTCTGTGCTCGATCTGGAACTGTTGGCAAAGTTACTGGATCATTTTTCCATTTAGGTTCAACCCATTATCTATAATGAGCTCTCCCGGCACACCATAGCTACAAATAATGTTGTGTTTCAAGAATTGAGCTACCACTGCTTGAGTGACACTTTTGTACGAAATGGCTTCCACCCACTTTGTAAAATAATTGAAGCCACTAAGATGTACTCGTGACCGTTTGAAGCTTTCAAAATCACAAGTCCGATGACATCCATACCTCAGGCTAAGAAGGGCTAGGGTGCTACTAAAGAGTGCAAAGGTTGAGGAAGAGCATTCTTCCTGTCTTGATAGGCTTGGCAATGGTGGCATGTCATCACGTGTTTAATGCAATCATTTTCCATGGTGAACCAGTAGTAACCAGCTCTCATAATCTTACGGGCCAACAGGGGTCCATTGGCATGAGCTTCAAGTAAGCCTTCATGCATTTCTTCCATTAAAATGATTAGCCTCAGAGGCATCTACACATTGGAGCAAGGTAGAATCGTGGTTCCTTTTGTACAAGACTTCTCCGCTCAGGAAAAATTGGTAGGCCATGTGCCGGATATAAACTTATTTTCACTGTCTGTTGCACCAGGTGAGTATTCACTGTTCTTGATATAAGCCTTCATATCATGGTACCATGGCTTTCTATCGGCTTTGATTTCGACACTCATGCATTCTACAATGTTCATGCAATAGGCTGGAATGCCACGGACTTTTATACGTAATTGCTACATATCATCTCCTTCTGATAACTTGACAATGCTAGCTAGTGTAGCCAAGGCATCTACAAGTTAGTTGTGTGTCCGGGGTAAATAGGCAAATGTGATGTTTCAGAATTTTTGGATCAAGCGGTTGATGCATTTTTTATATGAAATCAACAGGGAATTTCTAAAGATGCTCAAGTCATAGGCACCGAACTCTAGGGCCACTTGTAGGCCGACTATGCACGCTTCATATTTTGTGACGTTGTTGGTGCAATCGAAATTCAGCTTAACTGAAACAAGGATTTGTTGGCCCTTGGGGAAAACTAAGACTGCCCCCACTCCATTTCCGGTAGAATTGGCAGCTCCATCGAAATGAAGCTTCCAATGCCACAGTTCCACTCTGTCTGGTTCTGGCTCTAGCACCATGACATCCTCATCAGGAATGAGGGATTTTGAAAGTTCTAGATCATTCAACGGCTGGTCCGCTAGGTAATTGGCTATGGCCTGGCCCTTGATGGCCTTTCTTGTCACAAACATAATGTCAAACTCAGAGAGCAACATTTGCCAACAGGAGATCTTCCCTGTAAGAGCTGGCTTTTCAAAGATGTACTTAATGGGATTGATGCAGCGTAGGCGTGTAGAAGCAGAATCTGTAACACACAATTACTACAATTCTTCCACAAAACCTAAGTTCCACAAGAACACTAGGCTAGTAGGCAAAAAAATAGAGAAAACCTCTTTAACAAGCTTTTATTAATCAACACATAACAATAATCAACCTCTCTATAAAGAGTATTTATAGGAATAGAATTTCTCCTACTCCTTTTAGGAAAAGAAATAATAAACCTATTTCTACTTGAGAAAGGAAAAACAATTTAACTAGGAAAAGAAAAACAATTAAAATCCTAATTCAACAAGGAAAAAGAAAACAACATAAAATATTAAAATATTTTATTCTCCATTAACCAATCTGTTAAAATATTTTATTCTCCATTAACTAATCTGCATTAGGGATCCATGCAGGAAATGAGTTGCGTGGTGTAATAGAGCATATACTATCGCAGCTTGCGTGATATCCATGCTAGGGTGCAACACGTCTTCTCAATGGCGATGTAGTTGATCTCACAACTGGTGAACTTCTAGCTTAAGTAGTAAATTTCTTTCTGGTTGGGCTCAGTCGATTGGCCTAACATGCAGCCCATGGAGGTTTCTTGTACCGCTAGGTAAAGGATCAAAAGATATCCCAGCAACGGGGGAACCAGAATAGGAGCGTTCAATAGATATTGCTTTATCTTGTCAAAGGCCACTTGGCACTCATTTGTCCATTCTATCTTGGTGTCTTTCTTTAAGAGCTTGAACAACGAATCACATGTGGCTGTCAATTACGCTATGAAGCGAGCTATGTAATTGACTTTTCCTAAGAAGCTGCGAATCTGTTTCTCAATTTGCGATGTCAGCATGTCTCGGATGGCTTGGACTTTTGCTAGGTCCACTTCAATTCCACTTTGGCTGACTATGAAGCCAAGTAATTTCCCTGAACTAGCTCTAAAGATGCACTTGTTAAGGTTTAGTCTCAATCTATACTTGATAAGGCGCTTGAATAGCTTTCTTAAATCTACCAAATGATCCTTGGTAGTGCGGGATTTGGCAATCATGTCGTCTACATAGACTTCAATCTTTTTGTTCATCATATCATGGAACAAGGTTACCATGGCTCGTTGATAAGTAGCACCTGCATTTTTTAAGCCGAATGGCATGACATCATATGCATAGGTTCCCCAATGAGTGGTGAATTCTGTCTTTCTCGACCATTTTGATCTAATTATAGCCTGAGAATTCATCCATGAAGGAGAAGAACATGTTGGTAGCGGTGTTATTAATCAAGGTATCGATATGTGGCAATGGAAAGTTATCCTTGGGACTGGCCCGGTTCAAATCACTATAATCAATGCACATGCGTACTTTCCCATCTTTCTTAGGCACGGGAACAATGTTAGCAGCCCAATCTGTTTAGGCTATCGCAGAAAGGAAATCGGCTTTCAACTGTTTTTCTACTTCTTCTTTGATCTTCAAAATAATCTCAGATTTCATCCTTCGAAGGGCTTGCCGCACTGAAGGGCACTCGAGTTTGACTGGAATTCTATGCACAACAATCTCAGTATCCAACCCTGGCATATCTTGGTAAGACCAAGCAAAGATTTCTCTGAATTCCTTGAGTAGCGCTATGAGCTCAGGCTTCAAGTCCTTAGGAAATTTTACCCTAATCTTGACGGGTTTTTCATTCTCTCCTTCGTCAGCAAGGTTAACCACCTCTGTCTCTTCTATGTTAGGCTTGGACCCTTCGCTTTCTCTGTTTAGAGCTTCCAAAATATCACATGGCAAACTCGGAATTTCCTCTAATCCTTCAATATCATGTTCCAACTCTATCGTCTCATTCATGTCATCAATGTCCTCATTATGGCAACAAGACAATGTACCTACTTGGGAATTAGAATAGATCCTATAGAACAGAACATATACAAGGAAACATAAGACAATTTGCATACACATATTCATAGGAAAGCAAATAAAGAGATAAATGTAAGGATTTTGTGAATAATATGCGGGATAATTTCATTAATAGATTATAGATAGGGGGATAACGAAGTTCATGCCTGATAATGATAAAAGGGAAACACACATTTTTTTTGAAAAATAAACTGGGGCAATGCAAACAAGAAAATGCAGGAAATTGGAAATAAACATGCAAAACAAAGTAGATATGCTATTCCAACTCTTTCAGGCAATTAGAGAACCCAACCACACAAAAATGGAATACTCCTTACTTAGCCAGTACAACCACAAAGTAAGGTTTAACTGTCCAATGGCCTATTATCTCGCCTGGCACATAGGGCCTAATAGTAGAAGTCAAATCATCTACGTATGAGTCCTGCACTACTTCTAATCTGATGACCTTGGCCAGAGCCAGAAAAGTGACCTTGATGTGGGGAATAGACATCCCTTGGCCAATGCAATTCCTTTTCTTTCCTATAGAAGCCTGGAAAAGCTCCTTAACGGAGTGGTCGTAGCCTAGACTGAATCCTTCTTTGTTGTCTGGGAGTTAAATCAAAGAAGCCTTCCCATGTCCTACAGCATCGAGGCCTTGGCCTAACTAATAGCCAACTTTGAGCATCTCTTTGGTAGCCATTAAAGTAGCGAAGGGCCATGTTGACTCAAGTTTTGAAGCTCTGGAAATCATGGAGACTAGCTCGAAATTGTGAAAAGTTGCCTTCGGAAAGGCATTAGCACCAATATTGGGGACAAAAGTCTCTTTGAAGAAAGTTAGGGGTTCTTCAGCCATAATAGTGATTAACGAAACCTTTGATGGGAACTTGAGCCTCTGGTGAAGGGTAGAAGCAACTGCACTTGATGCATGTGGCCAAGGCCTCCCTATGAGCATATTATATAGGAAATCCACATTAATGACTAGGAAGTTGACCATGAAAAACATAGGGCCAATTCTAATTGCTAATTCGATCTCGCCTTGCACCTCCCGGAGAGTGCCATCAAAGGCTCTAATGATCATGATGGTAGGATGAATAAGAGTGGTATCCACATTCAAACGTTCTATAGTAGACACCGAGCAAACATTCAGGGCTGATCCATTGTCAATCAGTACTTTGGAGACAATCATATCCTCACACTTTACCATAATGTGCATGGGCAAAGTATGATCCCTACCTTTTGGTGGTAGCTCATCATCTATAAAGGAAATCTAGTTTATGGCCAACACCGTCGAGACCATACCCTCAAAGGCAGATTCTATATCACTTGTAGGAACACATGTCTCTTTCAAGACTTTCAAGAGAACCTTGTGGTGGACATTAGAGGATAGCAATAGCGCCAAGATGGAGATCTGTGCTGGTGACTTGGTTAGCTACTGAATCACACTATACTCTAAGTTTCTGATAATTTTCAAGAACTCTTTAGCCTCTTCGGTCATGACCCTGTCCTTGACAGGTTCAGTTGTACCCTTGCCAATCTCTTTCCTTCTCTTTTCTAGCTCCTCGGGAGTATAGCAACAGCCGATCCTAGTAAGCCCAGGTTAACCCGAAGAGATATTGAAGCAAACCTCCTCTTTTTTGATTCGAGTGGAGATCAAGGACAGTTCTTATTTCCAGGGGACACGATGGATATCTTCATAAGGGAATGGCTTTGGCATACGTATGATAACACCCTCCTGAGTCTGCAAATTGGATGCTATAGAGAGCGTTTTTAGATTAATGACCACCAGACTTGGCAGAATGGCTTCAAGGGCCTTTAAGCCGAATACCCCAGAAATTCCTAAGGTAGGCTTTGGCAGAATAAGAGGATCGAACCCTCGAATAGTGGGAACACTGGAGGTTCCCTCTTGTACTAATGATGAAGCCGGCTCTATGACTACAGGAAATGCAAGAACTAGAGGAGTAAATCCTTCGATGGCTGGTGGGGCTTGCCCTTTCCTTGAATCTGATGACCTATGATCTGCAGGTGATTCTATGATCTCCTTAATAACTATTGAAGAGGGAGGTGCTAAAGTAATCTAACCAAGGTGTTTCTGTAGGTATTCGTCCCAATCCTTTCTCAACCCAACTGATATAGCATTACAAGTGGCTCCCAACTGGGTAGCTAGAGGGCATAGACTGGCTGCCATGCAATCACCTCTTTGCACAATTTCCCTTTCAATCCAGATGATACCGCGTTTGGCTATACTCTACACTTGTTCTCAGAGCGCTTTACAATCAAACAGGGCATGACTGTCTTCACTGTCATAGAATGAGCAGGCTCCCCAATTAAATCCTGGGGTTCCTATACCCTTAAGATCAAGATGGCTCTCTTGGACCAAGGCTTGGAGCATAGCCTTCCATGGGAATGACAACGAGGAGAAATCCGGGATCCTTTCTTCTACTGTGATGATGGCATTCACATTCCCTTCCTGATGAGGAGGCAAAAGGTTGGTGATGATGTTTGGAATGGCTACATTATCAAACTGTATCAACTTGTTGTCTATAAGATCTTGGACACTGTCCCTCAAATGGTAACATTCTTCCAGAGTATGCCCCTCGACCTCGAAATGGTGTTTACACTTCTTAGACAGATCAAAACCATGTGATAGAGGGCCTTCTCTAGGCCTAGAAAACAGCGAGGTCACTAACTTCCTTTCCAGCAAGTAAGCTTAAAGATCTGCCATGGGCATGGGTAACAGAGCGTACTTTCAATTTTCCCCTCCTAAAGGGACGACGTGGGTCTGTCTTCCCTTTCTGATTAAAGGCTCGGTTAGGTGCTTGAGCAAACTAAGCTTGTTGCTGATAAGGTCTAGCAACTAGGGTTGCATAAGCAAAAGTAACACCCCTAGGCCTTTCTAATGTATTATCGACCATATGAACATCGGCTTCCTTAGTCTTACGGCCGATCATTTTCTTGACCTGTTGTTTGACCATGGAACTCAAAGACTCAGAATCCTTGATCTTCTTACTTCTAATACACTCATCAATTCGCTCCCTAATAGGGATGAGGCTAGCGAAATGAGAGACTTAGGTGCTGATCATCTTCTCATAGTAAAGAGGCTTGAGATTGTCAATGATCCACTTGATCATCTCATTTTCTATAATGGAAGGTTGCACTTGTGTGGCTAGCTCACACCACCTTTGGGCATACTCTCGGAAAGATTCCCTGCTCTTCTTCTTTATTCTTATAAAGACCGTGCAGTCGGGAGCTATCTCGGTGTTGAACCTGTAGTATTCTAGGAAAGAGTTGGTCATTTCCCTCCAACTAAAGGTCTTTTCAATCTCGCATACCTTGTGGCCGCAGGGCCGGTCAAACTATCATGGAAAATCTGGCAAAGCAGAGGGTGATTATCCCTAAAGGGAGCCATCATCCAATAGAACATGTGCAAGTGTGTGCAAGGATCTCCATTACCATTATATTTGATGAGCTTTGGTGCCTTGAACTTGAGAGGCATAACGACCTAAGGGAAGTTGGTCAGACTGTCTAGATCAACACTTCCATGGGCGTTGGAGCCCTCCATGATTTGAAGCTTCTCAGCTAGAGTTTCCACTTGGCTGTTGACTTAGCCATACCCAGATTCAAGGTTCTTATCCTTAGAGGGATTTGTTTCTTGGTCATTGCCCTGGGGCAGTACATTGTGGCCCTGGTCCTATATTAGTGAGGGCTGATTTTCATTTTCGGTTTGGGGACCTCCTTGACTATGATCAGAAGAGTTCTATCCTCCTCCTACACCCAATTGTTGCATCATATCATTTCTGCCATTTGCTCCTTCAGAAGAGTAATTTCCTAAGCATTTTCCTTATAGGGAGAAGTACCACTAGTAGACATCACTCTTGCTCGAGACCTAGTGATAATAGGATCATTATGTGGCGGTAACTTAGCCTGTTTCTTTTTAGCAATTTTTTGATCCTTGGGAAAGAATGGGAGGTGAAAGAAGTGGGGTGCGCTTGACAATGTGGAAACACAACATCGAAATCAAGTTAGTTTATGTCCTTGCTATTTAATATGCACCTACCATTTTCAAAAAAATTTGGCTTTGCACCCTTGGTCGGGTATTTATCATGGCGAGTTTCTACTATGATGCAAGAATATTGCATGAGATTGGCAAGTAACCGAAACTTTCATGACATGCTCAACAAAGCAAGAAGGACCCTTCTTTTGATTACATGCTTGTACAAGATTTGCTTTTACAATGATAGGTTCATTGGCTCCAATGATGGGCCTTTTACAATACAAGGAAATGCAATCATGAGGAAAAGCTTGGGTTTCGATATTGTGGACTTCTCGGGGAAGCTTTTGGACAGTTGGATCTCTTGGTAACTTGGACAGCATGGATCGCTTGGACCTTTAGATCTTTTAAGAGAGCCCTTGGATTCTGGACATGTAGGACCTTTCGATAATTTTGACATCTTTGCAATCTAGGCAGCGTGGATCTCTTGGCATTTCGGATCTCTTTGCAATTTGGATCTTGGACCTTCTTGATGACATCTTGTATTCTCTTTGATGATTTAAGCCTCTGGGCAATCTTTTTAGATCTTTTCTAGGAAAGCTCTTGAACTCTTGATGTTTTGGAATCCTTGACAGTTTTTTGGTAGTATTTCCTCTTGAACGGAGTTTCATCTACTTGCCACAGATTTTATCTTTGCATAATTAGGTGATGGAACCAATTAGTGTATGCATGAGTGCCTTTGTAGGGCTGTAAACCTTTAGGGATAGGGTATGATCTAGCATGTACAAGCAACGGGGTTGCTTTTCCTAGGGGTTTAATCATGGATGCTATGCAAACAAGATAGAAAGAACCTAGAGTGGAGCACAATTTCTCTAGTGCAAGCAAAAGAGGTGCACCTATTACAAGACACTTTCCCTTAACCTTTAGCCCTATAAGGGTATCCTTTCCTAGGCTCAGATGTTCTCTCTTTAGGCTTCACCTAGTCCTGATGGGCTCTAGGCTTGATCTAGTCCTCACGAGTTTGACATAACTAGGCCAATTATATGCAAAGGCTTAACTGGTAGGTTTTTCCTATCCTAGGGTACTCAATCACCATACCCCTCCCTTCATGGAAGTTGTGGGGCAGGAAAGATCAAAGGGACCATTTCAGCTACTCCTGTCCACCCATGGATCCAGAAGTGCCTACAACATCAGCCCTGCATTTAACTATGGGTAACATTGTCGATGTTTTCATCTGGGCTTTATAGATGTGGTGATGAAATCCCCAAAGAGATGTGACTACGCCAGCAGTGCGGAGCCCGAGTTTGGCTCCAAAATTGTGTATATGTCATGCAATCCTTAATGAGGGGGAAAGATTTTTCCAAACACAGCATATATATATATATATATATATATGAAAGCAGATAAAGGTGTAGTGAAAATTAAATTTTGCTACCCTATGTTTGCATGTGAAGGAAAGCTGTAAAGCATGTGAGGAAAGCGGTAAAGCATGTGAGGAAATTGGAAAAGCCCCATGTAAAAATACCCCAAAGCCTTCCTTTCGGAAAAGGATTTTTGGAAAAAGATTTTTGCTCTTTTTGAAAATAGTCTACTAGGATATAGTAGAAGCCTTTTTCAAAAGGAAAGCCCCAGAGGCCAATGCCAATCTCTATGTTTTTGCAAGCCAATGTCCAAAGATTATGGTTTTATCAAAAGCTCTAAAGGCTAAACTCTCATTGATCCCCAGTGGAGTCGCCAGTCTGTCAACGCCCGGCCCAGAACGAAGAACCGTCAAGCCTTTGTCCGACCATCTGTCGTGGCAACACTCCCGCGCGCATGGGGCCCGTTAAAGGCCCCTCTCGAATGACTGTGTGATTGGTAGGTCTACCTTTGGAGGTGTGGTAGGAATCTTGGCCAAATTTTAAGGGAATTACCAAAGGTAAGTGAAATCACCACCAACCATTGGGTTTTTCTAAGGAGTGATTTGTTCATCTGTTTCTAGTTGATTTTATTACCAATCCTAGGTTAAGAAAAATAACATTTTTCCTAATCTAATGTGGATGGCAAAAAATCTTGATTCTTAGATCCGGAAGTTTGGTTACGTGTGGGGAAGTTGTTAAGCACCTCACAACGCCTGTCCAAGGATAGTACTTTGTTATGATAAAACCTTAATTTTCATAAATTGGCAGTAAAAACATGATTTTTGCATTGGCTTTCTGGGCTTTGAATGTACGGGGGCTTTGACGTTTGGCTTTTGAATGGGTGTGGTCCCAATCTATGCTTTCCTAAGCATTTGAGCAAAGTGCCAGATTTCCTGTGAAAATCTGGTGACATGTCACCTTGTTTTCACAACAGGAATTAGGCATCTCTCACCTTAGGTGACACGGACTGTGATGATCACATTGAAAAGGGGCGAGTAGGTATATATATACATACATCATGCACAATGCAAGCACGCAAAGCAGGAAAGTAAATGCCTACATCCCTAGAGCATGACCCAAAATATAAGTGTAGGAAAACAAACAGGGGTCGCTATACTCTAGAAATTAGGATGAATGGTACATGGCATGATATACCTAATACAAACCATCTAAGAGAGGAAGGGTGAAAGAAGGAAAGGGTTTGAAAGAGTACATAACCAAAGGGAAGGGCTAAACTACTAAATCTACTGAACACTACTGCTTGGCTTAACCACATGCTTGTATCTTCGCCCTTTTTACTTGTGCCTCAGAGACCATGCCCTATCTCCATGTGTCCTTACTCCATGTGTATACATGCAAAGGCAAAGACAAGAAACCAGTAAACGAGCAATGGAAGGAAAAGATGCAAAGAGCATATGAAAGAGGCATAAAGCAAATAAGCATGATAGACATGGCAAATTGTAGGTTTGGATCGGGTGTCCATAGCTTCATTGTGTTGAAGTATGGACGACATACTAGCAAGCAAGACTCATGCATGGACATGTAAGCAAGTGCGTAAAAATGCATATAAAGCCAACGGGTGGCACAGACAAGCATCGTAAGCATATCATTGCACGAAGCGGAAAAGGGGAAAGGTATGCACAAAGCAACCGGCATCATGGTGATGCATCCCAAATGGTTACATCCAAACAAGGTCTCATAGGCATCGGATGTAACTGCACAACCACAAACCCGCTGAGGGAGTCAAGCGTGGCAAAGCCTTGAACTTGAGAGGCTAACACAAGCATAAAGCATAGAAGCAAGCAAGCATAGACATGCAAATAGGGGTGATCCAAACCCTTTGAGGTGGGACAAGGTGTACAGATGATGACAAAACACAGGGTCAAGATCGGGTCCCAACCATTAGGCCAAAACACAATAAAGAAAGAAAAAGTGACAAAAGGGCTACAATAGCACATGGCATGACAAACATAGCCTAGGTCTAGCACACAAACATGGCATGGAGTGCACAAGCACATGGAATATAGCATAAAGCTTGTAGAGTACACAGATCCAAGCACATAGACATGTGAGAACATAGATCTGAACATATAGGCATAGAAACATACATGTAAACATGTAGAAACTTAGCACATAAACATGGAAGAATGTGAATCCAAGCATATAAGCATGTGAAGACAAGGATCTAACCATATAGCATGGAAATAAATACATAAAACACATAGATCTAAGCAAGGCATAGCCAACAATGTCATACAAGCATGTGAGTATGTAACCCTAACATCTACCTAGAACAAAAAGAGGCAAAAAACATAGGAAAACATGGCATAAAACCCTAAGCATGTTGATCTAAACATATGAACATGTAAGAATGTAGATCTAAACATGAAACATGGCATAAAGCATAAAAGCAAAGAGATTTAAGCTAGAAACACAAAGAAAGCAAGAAACATGCTAAAGAAAAAGATAAATCATGTTATTAAGGCATAAAAGCAAAATAAATACTAGAAAAAGATTTAGAAGGTTATGGGTGTGGATGGTAGCCAAAAAGCTTCATCCACACCCCTAAACCCCAAATCCCAAGTGTAGAACGAAGGAAAAGAAGATTGGGTATAAGAACAATACCTTTTATTTTTTGGTGAAGCGAGAAGAATCAAAAAGCTTTGATGTGTTTTTTGGGTGTTTTTGTGTTTGGAAGATGGGAAAACGTCTGGAAAAATACCAAGCAAAGAGCAGCAAAACTTAGAAAAATGTGGTCCCCTCTGGGTCAGATGGATGCCTTCGGCTATTTATAGCCCCAGGACAAACTTCGAGGTGGCAGCCCTTCAAGGGCCGCCAGCCTCCAACTTCCTCTAATCAGGTTGATCTTGACACCCTTGGAAAGGTTTTGACTTCCTATTGCTGAAAAGGTAGGGAACTTGAAAATCCAACGGTCGAATCAAAAGTTATAGTTCTCAGAAGTTAGCGGTGCATCGATCGATGCGTCACCCCGAATTTTGTGATATCTCGGCCATTCTAACTCCTATTTCGACCCATGAATAGTCGTTGCAATGAGAATCTGATAATCTTCGCAATGGCATTGGTTTCAACCCATTTTGACAGTTGGATCAAAATTAGGGTTTTTAGGCCCACCCAAGATTGACTTTGAGTCAAACTTGGTCAAAGTTGTTAAAAATTTCGAGAAACTCGGGTTTGATGTAAAACCATGAAAATGTCGTTTTGTGAGGGCTTTGACCTCATTTGACCTTTGGTCAAACCTAAGGTTGACTAGGGGCATTTTTCTCGTTTTGGCTAAAAAAGGCAATTCGGGTGCTCCGGTGCCTGAACGGGTTGTGCCACATCATTTTAGATGTTCTCGTGGCCCTATGGGGAGAAAATAATATTTTTGGATTTTTTGGGATCCGACACACAAATCGAGGGCGAATAGAATACGGTATCAACAATGTCAGATAAATAAGGGATAGCTGTAGATATCTTATTTCATCTGCCCTCAATTTGTGTGCCGAGCCCCGAAATTCCAAAAATATTAACTTTCTTCCATGGGGGCGCGAAAAACATCCAGATTGACTTGACATAACCCGTTCGGGCATCAGAGCAGTCAAAGTGCCATTTTAGGTCAAATTGACCAAAATGCCCCCAGTCAACCCTAGGTTGAGCAAAAGTAAAAAATGGTCAAAATCATCTAAAAACAAACATTTTTCATGTTTCTACATCAAACCCGAGCTACTTGGTAATTTTCATCAACTTTGACCAAGTTTAACCAAGTTTGACCCGAGGTTGACTCTTGGGGGCACCAAAACCCTAATTTTGATCCAACTATTAGAACAGGTTGAGACCAATGTCATTACCAAGATTATTGATTCCTTTTCCAACGACTATTCATGGGTCAAAATTGAAGTTAAAATGGTTAAGATATCTTGAAAACCGTGTAAAGCGCGTCAGCTCGCTTTCTGAGGCCATAACTTTTGATTAAACCATATAAATTTCCATTTCTTTAGTGTTCTAGAAACTGGACATCCAGAGCTTTCCAGGGACACTAAGATGAGCTCAATCAAGGTCTGGGAAGACCTTCAAATATGCTATCAACTTTAGAACCAAAAATGTCAAAGTTACTGATGTCAGCACCAACTTGGCACACAAAAGGTGGCCATCGAAAGCTAAAGGGTCACAAAAGGCCTATAAATACCCCAAGAACCCCAGATTTTAAAAAAAAAAAAAATGGGCAGTTTTGGAGCATTTTCCTAGGCAGATTCTCTCTCTTTTCCGCACTAAATTCTCTCCCAAACACATCAAAAAACTTTTGATTTATCTCTTTTCTCAACAATCAAGAGGTAGTGTTCATGACCTCTTTTTCCTCTCCTTGGTCTTAGGACCTTGGATTTGAGGTTTAAAGGGTGTAGATGTAGCTTTTTAGCTACAATCTACACCCTTTGCTTTATCTTTCTTCATAGCATATCTATTTGCTTTCCATAGTATATCTTTGCTTTATCTTGCTTCCTACCATTTTTTATAGCTTTTCTAGCATGTCTCCTTGCTTTTTTAACATGTTTTATTTCTTTGATGATGATGGCCTAGCCTTCTTGGGCTAGGATCTGCCTAAATATTGTGTTTTTGCTTAGATCCATGTGCTTAGGTGCTTCTTGCCATGTTTATGCTTAGATCTATATCTTTTTATGCTGCATTCCATGTTGATGTGTCTAGATCTACATGTTGGTTTTTATGCCATGTGCTTGTAAAGTCTTTTGTCTTATTTTGTAACTCTTTCTTGTGTTTTGGCCCTTTAGGTAGGGTGTAGATCTGGATCTTGTGGTCAAGGCCTACGTCTGTGCACCTAGGCCTATATCAAAGGGTTTGGTTAATTTCCTTTATGTATGTGTATGCTTGCTTACTTCTATGCTTTATATCCATGCTTGCATGTCCAGATCTAGGCTTTGCCATGCTTTTTTTCCTCTATGGGCTTGTGCTTGTCGGTCTTTGGGGCCACATGTTTATGTTGTTGCATCCGTCCAACCACTCATAAGACACATCTCTGTGATGATAGTGTGCTTGCCTTCCTTGCTTCTTTACATTTTTGCACGCTTGCCTACATGTTCATGCATGAGCTTGTGTGTTGTCCATACTCCAATCTCATGGAACTATGGACACCCAATCCAAACCTACATTTGTCCTCCTAAGACACCCTTTTTTGTTTGATAACATGTTTGTTTGCCCCCGTTTGGCTCTCTATGATAGTTTGTCTTTTAGCATGCTTTCCTTCTAATTGTTTCTTTGCTTATTTGCTAGCTTGTTTCCTTTGTCATTGCATGTACATGCTTGGAGCATGGACACTTGGAGCAATGGTGTGACCTCCTAGGCACAAGCAAAAAAGGCAAGGATGCAAGCAAAAAGACGCAGGCCCACAAAAGGGTAGTGTTCAGTAGATTAGGAGGCCTAGCCTCCTCGAGTGGTTACATCTTTCTCCCTCTCTCTTAGCCTCTTCTCTAGAGCAATGTATTAGGGTTTCCCCTCCATGTACCCCCTTTACTTTTCCTACTCTTTGCTTGGCCGCATTCCCTTGGTATGACAATGTCTATTTTACATTTCTAAACCTTGTTGGGCCATATCTTTGGAATGTTGGCAATGTCTGTTTACTTTCCCGCTCTATGTGATAGCATTGTGCATGATGTATGTATGTATGTATATATGCTTGTAAATAGGTGATTGTGCAATTTGTATGATGGACTCTTGTGGCTACGTCAGCAACCCTCTCTAGCCATAAGTGTTATTGACTTTGTTGTGTGGGTATGTGCCCAAGGCCATCGCTGTAGGTGTATGTTCATGCTATATTGTGTGCACAATTATCGTAGTGTGACCGTCCCGATCCATGTCACCAAGTGACATTGGTTTCCCTATGTATGTGACATGCATCAATATGCTTGATGCTTTGAGGGGCTCTAGCTCATCCTAGCATGAGCATGTTGGCACGCATTGTATACACAAGTATGAAACCTTGCCGATGCACCATAGTTCACCAAACGTGAAACTTTGCTGGATTTTCACCATGAAAATAGGGCATCCCCATTGCTGTATGCTCATGGCAAAAACCTGCAGAGAATAGTGTTTTGTGTGCTATAACACACCTAAGGCAAAGCGCTACCAAACTTCCACCATGAAAATAAGGTGAAATGTTGCCCTATTTTCGCCATGGAAATGTGGCAACGATTCCAAACACACTAAGGAAGCATTGATCGAGACCACACCCCTTCCAAAACCAAACCTCAATGCCCAATTTGATCAAAGCCCCAAAAGCTAATGCAAAAAGCTTGATTTTTATCAAAACAAAGGATTGTCTACAGATAGGTGTTGTGGGGTGTCTAACACCTTCCCCACACGTAACCAAACTTCTATACTTAAGAATCAATATTTTTTATCCATCCATATTAGATTAGGAACATTTTTCTTAACCTAGGATTGGTAATAAAATCAAATAGAGGCAGGTGGCAACTTCACTTACCTTTGGTAACTCAATTAAAATTGACTCACTTTCCAGTCACACACTAGAGGTATACCCTTATTCATAGCACCCGAGCTTCGAGCTTGTACTGTACAAGTGCGCGAGCGTTGCCACAATGGGTGGTCAGACCGCCGCGAGGCATTGACACCGTACAAAGCAAACATAAGTTTTTCAGCCCAATCCTTGTACGTTCTTGACATTCTTGTTAGCTGCTTCTACATCCTATTCATCTACGGTCGATATGGTGAAGACTTGTGATGCTCAATGATGTACAACTCCATAATCCTTCAGACTTATCCTTCAAAGTGAGACCTATTGTTAGAGATGATCTCTTGTGGCACTCCAAATTGACAAATGATGTTGTTCTCTATGAATAGGGCCATATGCCTGGCTTTCAACACAGAATAGGAAGCCACTTCCACCCACTTAGTGAAGTAGTCGATTGCAACTAAAATGTACTCGTGTCCATTCGAGGCTTAGGTACTATTCTTCCAATCACATCTATGCCCCATACGAAGAAAGGCCATGGAGAGGTCATGCTATATAGATCACTAGGTGGTACATGATTTAGATTGGCATGTGTTTGGCAGTCATGGCAACACTTCAAAAAGTTTATGCAATTAGTCTCCATTGTATTCTAGTAGTATCCTATCCTTAGCATCTTCTTTGCTAACATCTTCCTATTCATATAAGGACCACAAATTCCTTGGTGGACTTCTTCCATGATCCTTTCGGCCTCTTCTTTCTTCAAGCAACGATGGTGTACCCTGTCATAGAATCTCCTGTAGAGCTAACTTCTACACAATATGTATTGCATTGCCATCATCCTCAGTGAACGACACTCTTTCTTGCTGGTGTTATCAGGGTAGATTCCTGATTCTAAGAACTTCAGGATGTGTCGTAATACCAAGGGACTTCTTCCTCTTCTATGGCTAAGATGGCCAAGTCCTCCTTCTTTTTGTGCACTAATTGATACTTTTGTTCAACCTCCAAAGGTCTTGTCCACACTTCTTTTGTTATCTCAACCATGGAGGCCAAAGTAGCCAATGCATCTGCAAACTGATTCTGAGGTCTAAGGATGATAGTGCATTCAATTCTATCAAAAGTTCTTGTCAACTCTTCTAAGTATTGTTGGTAGGGTTTTAGGTGTTCTTCCTTCACCTTCCACAACTTTTGTGCTTATGCTATGACCAATTTTGAATCCCAAAAAGCTTAGCTTCCTTTACCCCCAGCTCTCATAGGGCTTCCATCCCGATAATACAAGCTTCATATTCTGCCATGTTCAACCTCAAAGTTTAACTTGATAGTCATAGGTATATGTGATCCATTGAGAGTAATCAACAATACCCCTATACCATTCCCATATTAGTTAACCACTCCATCAAAATACATCTTCCATACCCTAAGTACTATATTCAATATGTTCTCATTAAGAAAGTCCTCTCTACTACATTCTCCTTCTACGGGGTTCTCAACACAAAAGTTTAAAAAGGCATTCCCTTTAATGGTCTTCCTAGCCATATATTTCAAATCAAACTCGACCAATAAGATTAACCACCTTGACAATCTTCCACTCAAGGTGGGATTCTCAAATAAATACTTCAAAGGGTCCATTCTGGCAACTATCCATACTTGGAATGGTAGAATAATGTGTCTTAATTTCTGCACAGCCCATACAAGAGCGAAGCAGAATTTCTCTATAGGTGTGTATCTAGTCTCGTAGTCATGCAACCTCTTACTCAAATAGTACACAACTCTCTCATTCTTATCATCATCCTCTTGAACCAACATGCTCCCTACACCATCCTCTATGATTTAAAGGTAAAGGAGTAAAGGTTTTCCAGGTTCCGAGGGTACCAAGACAGGTGGGTGAAGAAGGTACTCATTGATGGTCTCAAAGGCTTTCTGATGCTCCACGTTCCATGTATGGGGTTCATTCTTCCTTAGAAGTTTGAAAAGTGGAAGTGAGCTTAGTAATGAATCAACTAATGTACTATAGTCAACCTAGGAATCCTCTTATCTCTTTTTCACTCTTGGGTGGACGCGTGTCCAAGATGGATTTGATTTTTGACAGGTCAATTTCTGTCCCCCTATCACACACTAGGAAGCCTAGTAATTTCTAGGTGGTCACTCTGAATGTGCACTTTTGTAGATTCAACCTAAGCTTGTACTCTTTAATAATTTCCAAGAATTTTCTCAAATTGATTATGTGGCCCTCTCTATCTTTGGATTTTACTATCATGTCATCAACATAGACCATTACCTCTAATGGGGATCGAGGTTAACCCGTCCTTGGATGTCGTCCATAACCAAACCACATCCAAAGAAAACAATCTAAGAATAAGTGAACAGCACTCGTCCTTTAACAATGAAATGATCCAGTTTGGAATTCCTTTACGGATGATTAGATATATGGACGAGTATATGTATATGCATAGACGATTGAATTGCACTTGATAGATCCTACGAAGAATTCTTCAAAAGCTCCACATAATCATACCACGACACATTGCTCTTACTACGTGGAAGGGACTCCTTAGACTTCGCTCCATATACCCCATTTTCTCTATTAACCACCTATATTATCCATGATGATAGTGGATCCAAACAAGTAGACCCACTACTAACTCTCTATAAAAGGAAAAAATCTCATTCACCCAAGGTAAGTTCTAACTATTAACTATTTTCCATCCTTGTGTCCTAGAGAGAAAACTTACTTAACCATCGGAGGTCCTTGGCCGGGTCACATCAGTCACCTTTAACAGTTCTTTCTTTCTTTTCAGGACTCACATCCATCACCATAGCCTGAAGCATTCTAGCCTAATGATTTTCGTGTATCATCAACCTCATTATGCATTATCTCATGTAACAAGGTCGTGGCCATCCTTTGATAGGTAGCTCCTGCATTTTTTAGCCTAAACAGCATCACTGTGTAGCAATAGAATCCTCATTTAGTGGTAAAAGTAGTCTTGGTCATGTCCTCAGGAGCCATTTTGATTTGGTTGTACCCAAAGAAACCATCCATGAAAGACATCAAAGCACTACCAGTAGTGTTATCCACTAAGACATCTATGAAAGGTAAAGGGAAATCATCATTGGGACAAGCCTTGTTTAGGTCTTTGAAGTCTACACACATCCTCACTTACCCATTCCTCTTAGGTACTGGCACAACAATTGCTATCCACTAGGCTTGGTGCATGGGTTTGATGAACCCTACTTTCAATTGCTTGGTGACCTCCTCTTTGAAGGAGCCATTTGGTTCTCATGCACCTCCACTTTTTCTTGATAGGTACAATGTGGGAATAAGTATCAATACAATGTTGTGCAATCTCGGGATCAATGCCTAACATATCTTCATAGGACCATGCAAATACTTCTTGGAATTCAGTGAAAAGTTCCTTGAGATCTTTCTTTTCTTGTTCACTTAAAGTGAAGCCAATTCAAATTAAATATGGATTCTCATGATTGCCCAAATTAAGAGTTTCAAGAATTGGTTCCAGAGGTTCAATTTTCTTTTCCAATTATTTATTAATTTCATTTTCAAATTCATTGGAATCATTAAAGTGCAGAATTTCAATATTATGGGACACATCAAAATAAGTCAAATCAGAATTCATCTTATTAAAAAAAATATTGAAAAGTACATTAGAACTTGCGTTACGGGACATTTTCCCTATGACTTTAGAAAAACCGACCTAGGTCCAAATGCTGAGGTGCCTCTCAGTAGGCATGATGAATATGGCTCTTTATTACGCTTCTCTTCTCCTTAGGCGTTGTTGGCATCTTCCTTACTCTCTTCCTCAAACAAAGTCTTCAGCTCCACAGTTCAATCTTTTTCTCCCCAAGGACTCCAGACGCACATTGCTTCAACTAGATTCCATGGAACATCTTCTTGGTTGGAAAAGATGCAATCTTCCCCTCTAATGGACCAATCATGCTTACTATCAGTCCAATGCTCCATGTGGCAAATCTCCCCATCATCATCATCATCTTCTTCTTCTTCTTCTTCTTCTTCTTCACTCTTAACCAGAACAAAGTATCGCCCTTCATCGGGTGGTGAAGTAGGATCTCGCTCGATCAAAATGCGAGCCGGAGCATCTTGGACTAGCCCACTTGATGAGGTCTAGTCTTGCCAACATTTATCATCCCAAGATCTAGGGCACCCCACTTGGGAAAAGTCATTAACTCTTGTGAAAGTCCATGGTCCCGAAACATCCTTGAACACTAGGAAGAGCAAGCAAACGACCCTTTCAATCAAAACATGATCAACCTTTTCGTGAGGTGTGTAATTAGACATCGTGGTACATGGAAAATCCACAAGAGATCCTTTTGAAAATGAGCACACGTCTTGAGTCAAAAGCTTCTCTTATTTAGGTGTCCTTAAGAAAGTCTTTAAATCCATTTTAATGAAGGCCCAATTACAAAGTCACTTACTTTCCTCTTATGAGTCTTGCCCCTAAGGCATGGTCCATTTACAATAATGCTATCATCTTACTCTAATAAGGTTTCTTTATAATGTGCTTATAGATTTTCAACCTTTTGTCTCAAATATGGGCCAATAATGTATTCATCACCTTTGGTCTCTACATTCTTCATTCATTATCAATTCTTCTTCTTTTTTGGAGAGCCTTCTAGCTAGAATATGTTATGGCCTTCCTCTCAAAGCCCATGAGTCACACATCATTTTAGCCTCTACATATAACAAGGAGGCCCGAAATTAGAGAGATTCATTTGACTTTTTAGGATCTTGGATGCCAAGCCACAGTATATTTGTTATCTTAGGCCTAAGACTTTTTTTTTCACAAAAGGCCTTGATTTGGACTTTAGGATAAGCCTAGAATATAGCAAATGGGCTTTGTTCCTATAAACCTTTCAAGTTAAGATATAGCTTTGAACTTTGGGATAAGCCTCTTATATATGAGATACTTCTTTTCCTTTCATCCTAATGTTTTAGGGTATGCCAAAACTTTTTTCCTTTCAATTTTCCATCTTTTATTTGTACCTTAGAATTAGGTGAACACAAGATATGATTGAACAAACAACAGATATAAAAGGTACCCTTTTTGTTAGAAAAAAACATGTTTGTATCGCATACAAAGCATACGCAGCAGAAAATTAACAGATCTACTTCATTCGCAATTGATAACATGTATTATGTAAATTTCAGAATATAAGAACAAGAGAGTGTACCTTTGTGCGGTAAAATTCAAAACCAAAGATTAGAAGTACTTAAGAACACTTTTAATCTTCACTCCAATTCCACTTATGCCTAAGAAGTGTGGTCTCTCATTCAGTTAATATGTGTGTGTTTAAGGGAGAATAATAGAATGTCCTACACTCACATACAAACCATTTCATTCTCTTAAAAAATTTTGTATGTTTCTCTCCTTATAACTGATTATCTAATTGGGCTAGCCATTTAGGCTATTCCAATTGGGCTTTAGTATGTGACCTGGAGTTGGACCAAAAGGGAACAAATAAGACATTGGCTCCAATGGGCCTTGAGTTTTTCTGTCAACTCTTGACAAGCCCAAAGTTACCATTAATTATGTTTAATACCTCTATATAAATATAATTGCACTCTAGGCCTTATTAATAAATTATATCCCAAGACTTTATTATACATACAACCCCTTCATAAAATATTAGTAGTAATACAAAGTCATGAATGTAGACTGCCACTTTGAAGATTACTACATCTTAATCCTTGAGTACCCGGTTTAATCCTTTAAGTTATTCATCATATATTTATGAAATCTAATTTCATAAATATATACTTTAGTAACTCCTTATTAAAGTAGTTAGGCCTAATATTCTGAATAACCAAACCCATTAAATTTATCTCAAGGGAATATTTTATATCTCCGTTAAGAGATTATGAATTCCATCTTGAGAATATATGTTTTATCAACACTAAATGTAGTTGCCCAACATACTGAGGTTTTGATCGTTACTTTAAATCTCACTCTTGATATATCAAAGCAACCTACACTTCATAATCAGGTTCATTATTCTCTCAGGATTAAGAGTTGATGTAAATAGAAGTCGTGAGATTTATTATTCATTTGACAGTCATTAGAAGAATAATAAATCTCACAACGGTCCAGTCCAATATGTCTTAACTCTTAAAAGATATCAACATATCAACTAGAAGTCTCCACTTATATGATAAAGAAAAATCATCTTAGTTGATATGTTATAGTCTTCGCTAATGAAATGCCCAATTTCATCACCGGCTATGAACTAAAATTCTTAATTTATAAAGAACTTGTGGCTTATATCTTCTGTGACTAAATCACATACTATGCATCTCCTGGACTATATGATAATGTCCAAATATTCATGTTACCATTATTTTAGATAATAATAGAACAACTTTATTAATCACAACATTAGGTTAATGTCATACATAGCATCATACAATAGGATTTAAGGGCACTAATCCTGACAATCTCCCACTCACCCTAAAGACTATTGTGCACTAATCTAACTCCCATTCCCTCCAAATGTGACTTAAAAATCCTTTGGGGCAAGGCTTTGGTAAAAGGATCTACTAGATTATTTGCATTATCTATCTTTGCTACTACTATATCTCCTCGAGCAACAATGTCTCGAATGATGTGGTACTTTCTTTCAATGTGCTTTCCTTTCTTGTGATTTCTTGGATCTTTGAATTGTGCAACTGCTCCACTATTGTCGTAAAACAATGTGATAGGAACTTGCTCCATTCTCATAACACCAAGACTAGAAAGGAATTTCTTGAGCCAAATAGCTTCCTTTGCCGCTTCACAAGCAGAAACATATTCATCTTCCACGGTGGAATCAACAATACAAGATTGCTAACACTCCTCCTCCTTATGGCTCCACCTCCCAAGGTGAATACATAACTTGAAGTGGACTTTCTAAAATCAAGATCAGATTAAAAATCTGAATCTATATAACCAATGGGAATCAAATCCTCACACCGATAAACAAGCATGTAATCTCTCGTTCTCCGTAGATACTTGAGAATATGCTTTATAGCTTGCCAATGTTTTGGTCCCGGATTTGATTGATATCGACTAACCATGCCAACTAAACAGCAGATATCTGGTCTAGTACAAAGCATGGCATACATGAGACTTCCCACTATAGAAGCGTAAGGCACTTGTCTCATCATATTTTCTTCCTAAAGAGTCTTAGGCCTTTGGTCATCAAACAAAGGAACTCCATGTCTAAAAGGAAGTAATCCTTTCTTGGAGTTTTGCATGCTAAACCATTCTAGAACCTTATCTATATATATAGCTTATGACAAGCCTAACATCTTATTCTTACGATCTCACCAAAGCTTGATCCCTAGAATAAAGTTAGCCTCCTCCAAGTCCTTCATATCAAATTGGCTTGACAACCAAACCTTTACTGATGACGTACCCCCTACATCATTTCCAATGAGTAGAATATCATCAACATAAAGCACTAGGAACATTACTACTTTATCTTGATGTCTTTTGTACACACATGGTTCATCAAGATTTTGTTCAAAACCAAATGACTTGATTGCTTGATCAAATCTGATGTTCCATGACCTAGATGCTTGCTTACGTCCAAAAATTGACCTTTCCAAGTTGCATACCATATGCTCTTAGTTCTTTGCTATGAAACCTTCCGATTGCATCATATAGATTTCTTCTTCAGGATTGCCATTTAGAAATGCAGTCTTAACATTCATTTGCCAAATCTCATAATCATAATAAGCAGCAATGGATAAGAGAGTTCTGATAGATTTAAGCATTGCTACTGGTAAAAAGGTTTCTTCATAATCAATACCTTCTTTTTATGTATACCCTTTTGCCACTATCCTTGCTTTAAAGGTTTCAATCTTTCCATCTATCCCTCTCTTCCTCTTGTAAACCCATTTGCAACTAATAGGTTTATGCAATTAGGCGCCTTTACAAGATCCCAAACTTGATTGGAATACATTGAATATAATTCAAATTTCATAGCTTTGACCCAATGATGTGCATCTATGTCATTCATTGCCTCCTCATACGTGTAAGGATCATTTTCAGCCTCTTCTGAGATAGCTTTATAAGTTTCTCCCAAACCAATAAATCATATAGGTGGTCGAACAATCCTCCCACTATGACGAGGCATCTGTGTACTAGACATCTCATGAGTAGTATCTTATGTTGTATCTAATACAACCATATCATCCCTAGTTTCATCCAATGGTTGTTCAACTACAGGTTCATCTATTTCAGCCAAAACAACTTTACTTCTAGGATTAAAATTATTCATATAATCATCTTCCAAAAATCTTACATTGGTGCTAACAAACACTTTGTTATCTTTATGATTATAGAATAAATAACTCTTAGTTTCCTTTAAATACCCTAAAAACATGCATACTTCTGTTTTTGCTTCCAACTTATCAGACTTCCCTTTCAACATATGTGCTAGACATCCCCAAATGTGGAGATATTTCATACTAGGCTTGCGCCTACTCCACAATTCCTTAGGTGTGTTAGGAACATATTTTGATGGAACTAAATTTAAAATATGCATTGCTGTTTTTAGTGCATATCCCCAAAAGGAAATTGGTAAAGTTGAATAACTCATCATAGACCTAACCATTTCTAAAAAAATCCTATTCCTTCTCTCTGCTACACCATTTTGTTGGGGAGTTCCAGGTGGAATCAATTGAGATACAATCCCATTTTTAGTTAAGTAATCCTTGAAATCCCCAAGAAGGTATTCACCACCACGATCAGATCGAATGGCCTTTATGTGTTTACCCAATTGATTCTCAACTTCAACCTTAAACTCTTTGAAGTTTTCAAAGGCTTCGGACTTCCGTCTATTAGGTACACATAACCATATCTTGAGTAATCATCGGTAAAAGTGATGAAGTACTCATAACCTCCTTTAGCTTAGGTTGACATAGGACTACATACATCCATATGAACTAATTCGAGTAACTCTTGGGCTCTTCTACCTTTTGCATTAAAAGGTCATTTGGTCATTTTGCCCTCCAAACAAGATTCACAAAATGGAAATCCATTAAAGTCCAATGGCTCTAAGAGACCATCTTTGATCAGTCTTTGAATTCTGCTTGAATTAATATGACCCAAACGCAAGTGCCAAAGATATGCATCATTAGTAGAAGGAAACTTTCTCTTTAATGATTTTACATAAGAGTTATTATCTAATTCAGAATTGTATAATTCATGCTTATTAGGAGTTAAAATATAAAGACCATCAACAATAGTGCCAGAATAGATAAACACTTTACCCTTCTTTATTACAACATTGTCTTTTAGGATAACACAATATCCATATGCTTACCTAAATAAGTTGCAGAAATTAAATTCCTACGAACATTAGGTACATATAAACAGTCTTCCAGTATTAAAACTTTAGAATCAAAGAATAAATTAAACACTTCAACAGTTACAACTGGAATTCTGCTCCCATAAGCCAAAGTAAGAAACAATTCCCCTTCACTCAGCTTTCTAGTCTCCTAGAACCTCAGCAAAGAATTGCAAATATGGTTAGTACAACTTGAATCCACACACCAAGAATCTGTGGGATTTTGTACAAAACATATTTCAAGAAGGAATGAACTTTTCATACCCTTACAAAACATATTTCAAGAAGGAATGAACTTTTCATACCCTTATTCTTGGCAGCTCTAAATATTGGACAATTTCTCTTCCAATGACCTTTCTGACCACAATGGAAACACTTTCCTTTGGCATAGTCCTTCTTCTTTCCCTTGTTGGCAACTCCTAAGGCAATTTGTTTACCATCTTACTTGGTGAAGTCCTTCTTCTTCTTCTTCTTCTTCTTACCCTTGCCTTTTGACTTAGGTTGAGAAGTAAAAGCTTTAGCCATATTAGCTTCAACACTGGATGTACCAAGAATGCCTTCCGTCACTACCAATTCATTCATAAATTCAGACAATGAATAAATCTTTTTGTTCATATTATAATTAAGTCTGAATTCCTTGAATGATTCTGGTAGTGACTGGAGTATCATATCCACTTGGGATTCTCCATCAATATCAACACCTAAAACTTCCAATGTATTCAAATTAGAGATCATCTTAAGACAATGCTCCCTCACTGAAGTGCTTTCAGCCATTTTGGTATTATAAACTTTCCTCATAGTTTCTTGCCTTGCAAAACGACCTTGCTCACCAAACATCTCTTTTAGACTTAGCATTATGTCTGAAGCTAGTTCTACATCTTGCATTTAATGTTGTAGAACATTTGAGATAGATGCTACGATATAGCACTTGGCCATCTCATTAGATTTCTACCAACGATCATATCACTATTTTGCCTCAAGAGGAGCATCTAAAGATGGAAAGCTAGGACAAGGTTGAGTAAGCACATATTTGTGCTCTTCAATTGTAAGAACAATGTCCAAATTTCATTTCCAGTCAACATAGTTTGATCCAATCAATTTGTTTTGATTAAGAATAGCAACAAGTGGACTAAATGATGTCGTGATTAAATCTGAAAACAATAAACATGAATATAATAAGTAAACTGGACATTATCAATTTAGCATATAAACATATAGTACGGAACCTTAATAAAACCATAATATAAAATATGCAACAACAACCCATTCCATGTCTATAATTCCTTGGTAGCAAGCATATTATAAACACTATAATTGATTAAGAACTAATCTCATTATTAGTGCTATCATGATAACTCTTATCAAACACTAATAATATGCCGTGTTATCTTTAGCCTCTAAGTAATAATGACATAGCTCCTTTGGGAGATTAACATTACACTTAGTCTAGTGTACACCATTATCTAGAATCATGTGTAGCCACATTTCATCTCCCTTATAGTGTTTAAACTTCTAGTACCATGAAACAAAACACTCTCCTTTGGGATCGCAAGGCATATACGCCAAGACGAGGTACTTGTTCACACTACTTTAAACGGGTAGTTCAATCTTGTAATACTATGAAGTAAACACCCTCCTTTGGGATCACGAGGCATATACGCCAAGAAGAGATGCTTACCCACACTACTATGAACCGATAATGGAGGCTGTGAGATCCAACCCTTGTGTCTCTCTCCCACTAGATGTTTTAAAATAAAGGTTTTTAATTAGAAATCATGTGTAATCTAATCACACATAGCCTTGCATTTTATCCATGTTAAAACACTTAGAAAAATTCATAATTCATAATTTTCGATCAATTGATCGAATGTGTATCTCGATTGGTCAAAAAAATTAAAAAATTCATACTTAATAATCTACCTAGTTGGATTGGTACTCAATCACTGCTCGATCAATCGAAAAAGAACACTCGATCGATCGACTAGCAATCGAATATCAATTGAATCAAACAAATTGATCATTGTTTCACTCAATCGATCGAAAGTAATTTTCAATCGATCGAATACTGTGAACCTCGAATTTTCCAAAATTTTTCTAAAGTAGTTTTTAACGGTTTTTCATGAACAAACAACCATCATATGAACATAATAGACAGAATTTGATATCAATGTTAGGACATATGTGATTCACTTGTTAGGAACATATGTCACTATTTTATGTAATTGGCTAATCCTTTAACAAAACGCACTTTATTTGTATTTGGGTAAATCTAGGATGTGTTTAATACTTCAAGAAACTTTATTTCAAGATCAAGTGTTAAAGTCATGCGAGTCTGTCCAAGAAACAAGCTGAAAAGTGTTTGTCATTAAAGCTCGACAACTAGCCATCTATCGAGTTTAAAGAGTTGTTCAGCACTGTGGCTCAATAGCAGCTCTACAGATAGGGTATCTGTCGAGGTTTATGAAAAAACAGATTTTCAGTTCTGTTTTAACTCTAATCTGTGATTATGTGTTTGGGCCTTCTTTTCTCACAACCCTAGACATATAAAAGGATTATTTTAAGGGCTATTAAAGAGTTCACAAGTTGCAAAAGTGTTGAGCAAAGTTTGTTCAAACAAATTGTGACCGGAGATAGAATTTGCTCTAGTTCACTTGTTAATTAACTTAATTAATTCACTTGGCTAAATTAATTGGTTAATTTATCACAAGGGGTCAATTCATTTTTGGCCTATCAAGTGGTATCAGAGCAAGCACACTCTGATTAGGTTAATCTTTGCTGTGTTGATCTATTGACTCCTGTTGTCACGGTTGTAACTGGCTTAAAGAGATTTGTTTTCAAATACATATTGTTTTTCTAATCTCTATTTGTTTGAATGTCTTAGAAAATACAAGTCTAAAAGTTATTTGAATTCTCTTATGACGACTATTGGAAAAGATTTCAATTTAACTAAGAATAAACTAGACTATCTTAGAATGAAAATGTGCAAAGGAGTTTGTCTGAGAAGATTAAAAATTAAAGGCTTAGCTTGTAAAAGGCAGATAAGAGAAAGCACCATTCCCACTGATCTGTCTCTACCTGGACTAACGAACATTGCAAATGTTCTATATGTAGAAGGTCTAAGGGTGAACTTGTTGAGAATAAGTTAGATATGTGATCAAGACTTCATGGTACTATTCTCAAAGGGAAAGTGTCTTGTTATGAATGAGTCTAGAAAGAAACTCATAAGTGGTGTTCACACTTTAGACAACTGCTATGGATTGATTCCTGATGCTAATATTGTGTGCAATAGCATGCATTTGCCAAATGAAGATCTATGGCATCAATGAATGGGACATGCTAGTTACAAACATCTTTCTATTGTATCTAAGCATGAATTAGCCTTGGGGATACCAAAGCTTAGTAGAATGAGCTATGTGGTGTGTGGACCATGTCAGCTTGAGAAACAAACGAAAGCTAAGCATCCGGGCACTCAGACATCAGCTACATCTTCGCCATTGGAGCTTCTACATCTGGATCTTATGGGTCCAACTAGAACCAAGTCTCTTGGTGGTAAGAGATACATCATGGTTGTGGTAGACGAATTCACTAGATACACTTGGGTCATTCTCCTACGATTCAAGTTTGATGTTCCTGACCACATTGAAGCTTTGTGCACAAGACTGCAGAATGAAAAGAGCCTGAAGATTGATCGAATTCGAAGTGACGATGGTAAAGAATTCGAGAACTCATATATGGAGTCCTTTTGTACAAGATCAGGTATATCTCTAGAATTCTCTACTCCTATTACTTCTCAGCAGAATGGTGTAGTAGAAAGAAAAAATAGGGTTATTTAGGAGATGGCCATAGCCATGTTGCATAACAAAGATGTGGCTAGAAACTTGTGGGGAGAAGCCGTTAACACTGCATGTCATACGATTAATAGGGTGTACTTCAGACTCGGTACCAAGAAGACTCCTTATGAGTTATGGAAAGGAAGAAAGCCGAATGTGAAGTATTTCAGAATCTTTGGAAGTACTTGTTTCATCCTCAAGGATAGAGAAATGTCGGAAAGTTTGACTCTCAGAGCGATGAAGGTATATTTCTAGGCTACTCCTCCACAAGCAAGGCTTATCGAGTATACAACAAAAGAACCATGAAGGTAATGGAGACAGTGAATGCTATTATTGATGAGTCTTCAAATTCCAGTTCTGAGAAAGGTATTGAGGAATTCTCCAAAGAAATTCTTCCTCCTAAGCCTAAGGAAGTTCCAGAAATTGTTGAACAAGAACCTGCATCTCCAAGTACTCCTGATACTCCTAGTGTTGTGGAAGATTCTGCAAATATACCCACTTCACCAAATTCTGAATCTCATGAAGAGAAAGGACCTTCCTCCAGGATTAAATTAAATCATCCTCCAGAAGTTATTGTGGGAAACATGAATGAACTCACATTAAGTTAACATACAGTTGATAAATGTGTTGCTAACTTTGTGTCTTACTCCTGTTATTGGTCACAGGTCGAACCCACGAAAGTTGAGGACACACTTCTGAATGAAAGTTAGGTCGAAGCAATGCGTGATGAATTGATTCAGTTTGAGAGGAATGATGTCTGGACTTTAGTACCTAGACCGAAGTGTGAGCACATCATCAGCACAAAGTGGATATTCTGCAATAAGATTGATGAGGAGAGCAATGTGATCCGTAACAAGGCTCGGCTTGTAGCTCAAGGATACTCACAAATGGAAGGAGTAGACTATGATGAAACATTTGCCCCAGTTGCCCGTATGGAGTCCATCAAAATTCTCCTTGCCCTAGCATGCCATTTGTAGTTCAAACTTTATCAGATAGATGTAAAGACTGCTTTCTTGAATGGGTTACTTAAAAAAGATGTCTATGTAACTCAACCAAAAGGATTCATTGATCCACACTTTCCTAATCATGTGTTGTATCTTAAGAAGGCACTTTATGGCTTAAAGCAACCCCTAGAGCTTGGTATGATCGGCTCACACAATACTTGGTGTCACATGGGTTCACAAAAGGAAAAGCTTATCAGTCTCTCTTCATCAAAAAGGAAGATGGTGAGTTGATAGTTGCTCAAGTCTATGTTGATGATATCATCTTTGGGTCAACTAAGGATGAACTTGCTCATGGCTTCTCAAAACTCATGCAAGCCGAGTTCGAGATGAGCATGATTAGAGAGCTAACTCACTTCCTTGGATTGCAGATTCGTCAACAAGATTTAGGTATATTCCTATCTCAATCTAAATATGCTAAGAATCTTGTTAAAAAGTTTGGTTTGGAATCGGCTAAATCTATTAGAACCCCTATGAGCCCAAATTTTAAACTCACTGTGGACTTGTTAGGTAAAAATGTAGATTCATCTCTATATAAAAGCATGATAGGTAGTCTTCTTTACCTTACTGCTAGCAGACCTGACATTAGTTACAGTGTTAGAGTGTGTGCTAGATATCAGGCTAATCCCAAAGAATCTCATAAGAATGCTTTAAAAAGAATTATAAAGTATGTCAAAACCACTGCTAAGTTCGGTGTGTGGTACAGCAAGGACACAAATGATGTCTTAGCTGGTTATTCTGATGCTGATTGGGCTGGGAATGTTGATGATAGAAAGAGTACATTGGAGGGTTGTTTTTATGTGGGTAACAATCTTGTCTCCTGGATGAGCAAAAAGTAGAACTCCATCTCTTTATCCACTACAAAAGTTGAGTACATTGCTACCGGTAGCTGTTGCACCAAACTCCTATGGATGCAAAAACTCCTTCATGATTATGGTATTTGTCAAAAGCATCTCACAATCTATTGTGACAATACTAGTGCCATCAACATCTCTAAGAATCTGGTTCAACATTCTCAAACCGAACAGATAGAGATTCGACATCACTTCATTAGGGAGCTTGTCGAAGATGGTATTCTCACTCTTGAGTTTATTCACACCGATGATTAGAAGGCTGACTTGTTCACCAAACCTCTTGACAGCAAATGTTTTGAATTCCTTCGTCAAAACATTGGTGTTATTTCCATGGATTGATCTCTATCTCTCCTCCTTCTTCCTCATGCATTTGCATCTAGTTTTTATGCTTTGCTTTGCTTAATATGTTTTTGTTTGCTTATTTTCAGTTTTTTTTTTTTATATTTTTTTTCATATAAAAATTTAAAAAAAAATTGAAAAATTGAAAAATACAAAAACAGTGTGTGTTTAGTGTACATTGGTACTTGTGTACCTTGGATGGCCATTGAAACAAAGTTTTCTAAACTTTGTATCTCTTGTAGCTTAGATGAGCATCTCTATACACAATTAAGCAAGTGAGTTTTGTGGCTCGTGTTTGTGATGAGTTAAGTGATCTCTTGTACTTAACACTCGTATCACTCTTTTTGACGGGAAGGACTAGAAAATCCTAAGAGAAAAGCATAAATAACTATCTCACCACTGTTGCCCGTCAATCATGAAATGACATTTGTGTGCTTTGGCATAGCAAAATTGGAATGTCAAATGCTTAACATCATTGGGTATTTCTTTTCTCTCTCTTATATGCCCATGCATGATTTGCTTAAAAAGAAAAATATGCAAAGAAAAATAAAAAGCAAAAAGATCAAAATACTTTAAATATGATTGCAAGCATGTATTCTAGAAGATATGGGAGTTATAAGATGTACCTCAAAGGTGATAGTCCCCATCAAACAATTATGATTGTGTGTGAGTTAAAGTGATTTTCTCATATCTCAAATCGTCATAACATGTATACACTTATGCAATCTTCCGATATTTTTCACACACAACACGCAATATTCTTTACTACTCCTGATACATGTGCAGGTACAATGTGATTTGGCCATCACAAGGTTTATATGTGTTAATGTATGTTCACTAAATTGTCTTGACTTGTTTTTGAAATATAAAATTGGTTAGACTTGTTGTGTGTGTATGTGTGTGTTTTTGGGATCTATGTGCTTAGAATTGTTGTTGAGAGATGATTTTGAGAACTTAAAATGCTATTTGCATCCTTAGTTGAGTTGCATGCTTGATTGCATTCATATCTGTGTTTTTCCCTTCTTGAAAAATTGTTTTTAAGCAATCTCAACACCTCCTCGACACCTGGCTATTTGTCGAGTTCTTAAGCTGTTTCTTATCACAATCTCAACACCTTCTCGACAGCTGGTGGATCGATCAAGAAAGTTCCTGGATCCTTGATACCTTCTCAACAACTACATCTGTCGATGTTTTGTTTTCTCAACACCTATCTTAACAGTCTCGACACCTCTCGACACCTCTATCTGGTAGGCTTTACTGAACCTCTATATATAGGTTCTATGCGATCCGGCCTTCATTTCTCTCGATTTCTCTCTCTTGATAGCTTTGTGTTCTCTCCTCTCTAAACACTTTTTCTCACTCCAAACCTCAATTCCAAGTGTTCTTCAAGCTTTCTCAAGTTTTTTTCTTCACTTGGTATGTTTCTTATCTCTCTTCTACATGCATTTCATGTTTTGAAACCTAGGTTTTGGGGTTTTTGAAAATTTTGGGGTTTTTCAAAATTAATGAGTTATTGTTGAAATTTTAGGATGGGTTTTTTGATTAAATGAGTTTAAAATCTCATGCACTACATCACATAAGCATTATAACAGTATTATCATGCATTTAAATGTGTGCAAATTGATTGTATGCTGGTAGGATTGGATTGGGCTGAGCCTATGATGCAATTTCTTTTGCATGTCACATGTTCATGAAGTCCTCATGCATATGTACCCTTTTTTCAATATACTTGCTATATTTGAAATGTGTTGGGACTTTTCTGATTGTCTCTTTCTCTCCCCCCCCCCCCCTTTTTTGTTTATGTTAGTTGTGTCTATGGCACCTAAGCGTAAGTCAACTCCATCTCGAAACCCTCTTCATTCCGAGGCATTGTCTTTGTCTGATCCTACTCCCTCTTCTATTCGGTTCCGTGATGAGGATGCCCGAAAGGACTTCTTGGAGAACTTTTCTCGACGAGGTGTTCATTCGGAATGCTGAGTCATTTTGGCGAACTTCACCGACACTGACCTACCCGATGTCATTCACAGTCAGGGTTAGGAGTCACTGTGTGACGTCTCGGTCACATGTCCATCCATGCTGATTCAGGAGTTTTACTCCAACATGCATGGACTCGATTCTTCAGTACCTCTCTTTCATACTCGTGTTCGAGGTACGCGCATTGTTGTCACACTGGAGTTGGTATCCGATATGCTCCGTGTTCCAAGGGTAGAGCATCCTGACTACCCCAGATGTGAGCGTCTGAGGACTATGTCCAAAGACGAGATGATTTTTACTTTCTGCGAGTGCCCTTCTGATTAGGGTGATCATCAGTTTACACCATGTAAGGCCTTTGCTAAAGGTCCTAGATTCATAAACATGGTGATGACTTTTGTTTTGCACTCACTCTCTCACTATAACTCTATCACAAAGCCTTGTGCTCGATTTTTGCTTTCTTTGTTAAAGCACCCCACTATAGATTTTCCTTCACATTTAATTCTTTCTATTATAGATGTGTATAGGGATACGGCTACTTGTGATAAGGTCATTTTTCCTTCGTCTATCACGTGGATTTTATGCCATTTTTTTGTTCTTTTTCCCTCTTCTGACCACTTTTCTGTCATGTGAGTCATAGACGCTGCTACTGTTAAACGTAGCGAGGCATAGTTTAGGTCACGACAGTTGGATTCAGTAGCTCCTCCCTCCCGTTCGGCTCCATCTCGATTTGCCCCATCCACATCCGCTCCCTCCACTTCTATAAGCAGAGTGACTCTAGAGGACATCATGGCGTAACTTCAACGCATGGATGCTCGCCTTAACACTCTTAGTGATAAGTTGTGTCAGGTGAACAATCGTGTTGAACTGAAGAATTTTGCAGCCAACAAACTTCTCTAGTTGGTGATTGAAGTCGTGTACTGAGATCTGAGCAATTGGTTAGTCACATACTGAGAGTCGTGCATCGAAAGGAGAAATTGTCACTACAAAACAAGTCCAATTGGGTATTGGGTTAAGAGTTTAACTGTAGGTTAGTATAAGGTACTGGGATTTCTTTACTTGTAACCGCTTATTGTGATAATAGTGGAATTTCGAGAGTGATGACCTTAAAATCACCCGGTGGGGTTTTTGCCATGTTGGTTTTCCCCATTCGTAAACAAATCACCATGTCAATTTATTTTCTACTGCATACTTAGTTTAATTGGTGATTTGTTTGTGCTACAACGTGTTTGCATGTTAATTGATTCACTTAGCTAAATTAATTGGTTAATTTATCACAAGGGGTCAATTCGTTTTTGGCCTATCAATCAAAACTGAATTCCATTGATGCTATTGCCTTAAAGTTCAATTTAACATACTTAATATCAAACTTAAACAACATTATAACATCAATATCAGTTTTCATCAAACAATAATTTCAACAACCATGTAGAAAATTAATTGCATAATCTTCTATCTTCATGAAACTATTATCTCTAATTCCAAAACTGACAAAACATGTTATAAAGATTCAAATTGAAGACCGCTCTGATACCAATTGTTGGAAAAATACATGTTTGTATCGCATACAAAACATACGCAGTAGAAAATTAATGGATCTACTTCATTCACAATTGATAACATGTACTATGTAAATTTTAGAATATAAGAACAAGAGAGTGTACCTTGGTGCAGTGAAATTCAAAACCAAAGATTAGAAGTATTTGGGAACACTTTTAATCTTCACTCCAATTCCACTTGTGCCCAAAAAGTGTGGTCTCTTAATCAGTTAATATGTGTGTGTTCAAGGGAGAATAATAGAGTGTCCTACACTCACATACAAACCATTTCATTCTCTTACAAAATTTTATATGTTTCTCTCCTTATAACTGATTATCTAATTGGGCTAGCCCTTTGGGCTATTCCAATTGGGCTTTAGTATGTGGCTTGGAGTGGGACCAAAAAGGAACAAATAAGACATTAGCTCCAATGGGCCTTGGGCTTTTCTGTCAACTCTTGACAAGTCCAAAGTTACCATTAATTATATTTAATACTACTATATAAATATAATTGCACTCTAGGCCTTATTAATAAATTATATCCCAAGACTTTATTATACATACAATCCCTTCATAAAATATTCGTAGTAATACAAAGTCATGAATGTAGGCTGCCACTTTGAAGATTACTACATCTTAATCCTTGAGTATCCGGTTTAATCCTTTAAGTTATTCATCATATATTTATGAAATCTAATTTCATAAATATATACTTTAGTAACTCCTTACTAAAGTAGTTAGGCCTAACATTCTGAATAACTAAACCCATTAAACTTTTCTCAAGCGAATATTTTATATCTCTGTTAGGAGATTATGAATTCCATCTTGAGAATATATGTTCCATCAACACTAAATGTGGCTACCCAACATACTAGGGTTTTGATCATTACTTTAGATCTCACTCCTTATATATCAAAGTAACCTACACTTCATGATCAGGTTCATTATTCTCTCAGGATTAAAAGTTGATGTAAATAGAAGTCATGAGATTTATTATTTATTTGACAGTTATTAGGAGAATAATAAATCTCACAGCGGTCTAATTCAATATGTCTTAACTCTTAAAAGATATCAACATATCAACTAGAAGTCTCTATTTCCATAATCAGGACAAATCATCTTAGTTGATATGTTATAGTCTTTGCAGATGAAATGCCCAATTTCATCACCAACTACGAACTAAAATTCTAAGTTTACAAAGAACTTGTGATTTATATCTTCTGTGACTAAATCACATAAATCACATATTATGCATCTCATGGACTATATGATAATGTCCAAATATTCATATTACCATTATTTTAGATAATAATAAAAAAACTTTATTAATCACAATATTAAGTCATACATAATTTCATACATAGCATCATACAATAGAATTTAAAGGCACTAATCCTAACACTTTTTTGATAGGATCTAGGATTTCTCTATGTGTAGGTAAGCTCCTTAAAGCTAAAGGGATAGATCAATAGGTCACTCACAACTAGGTGGGTCATTGTTCCAACCTTGGGCCTAAATGGAGCATAATGGATTGATGGCAAACCGTTAATGTAATCAAAACCCAAAATAGGTAATGGCACAGATTGTGAGTTGATGGGATGAACTTTGAAAAGTCTTGGCCTAAATGGAGCCTCCAGTTTTCCACTTATCACCAACCATGGTAAAAGGACAAAAAAACCAAGTGAAAGTATGAGCAAAACAATATTAAAAAAGCCTTCATCAAGATTAAGAGTGAAACACATTGGAGTCAAACTTCTCTATCCCCAGCGAAGTTGCCACTGTGGGCACAAGCACCTATGATGAGCTTTTTTGGTCTTTACTCATAGGAAGTACCCTATGGCCTAGGATGGACCATGGTGGGAGGTGTAAATAGAGTCGCCACCTAGATTAGGTCTAGGAACCATATATATGGTGCCTTTTGTGGAAGGACTGATCTTACCAAAGAACACATGCAAAGTTTAGGTCTAAAGATGAGAAGGTGTTAGGCACCCAACCCCACCCGACCCATAAGCCGGCCTCCACTCATTGTGTTCCAAATCTTAATCTAATTAAAGGGTCTTTTAATATGTTATTTTAGACTCACTCGCACTTTAACATTTATCTAAAGCAATTAACATGGCATATCATTCCCAAGCCTAGCATTCATCTATCATGTTATTAAACACAAAAGGGGCAACAACAACACAAGGTAGATTAAAAAAGCATATCTAAACATCCAAACATAGCTTCAAAACTCATGGCATCCAACCAAGCATTTTAAGCAACTCATACTCAAACATCCAATTAGATGTCCATGTGATCTATGCATGACTTACCTCACTTACCTTACTGTATCACAACACCTATGCATCAGTGCATGTTCATATTCAAATGCATGTTCATGGTATTCAACCAATAAAACCCTAATTAAGATCTAAGCACTAAACAAAACAAAGTATTGAACAAAGGCTTAAAAAGACATGAAAATAGGCTAAACAAAGACTAAACATGTGAAAGAAAAAAATTAAAAATTAGGGAAGAAATGGATTTGGGTTTTTGGACACAAATGTGCTTGCACATGCATAGGGTATGCGTGCACATCCCAATTGTATGTGTATGCCCACTTTGAGTATGCATATGCATGCATGAAGCATTTGCACACCTACATGCCCAGAAACCTAAACCCAACAAAACATAACAAAAAACTAAACAAAAACAAGAAATTTAACAACCTATCATGCTTCTAATATAAACACAAAATAGAACTAAGCTAACACAAACATATTAAAGCAATAAAACATATGAACAAACAATAAAAATAAAAGAAAGTGAAGAGTCAACGTTAGAACCTTTACCTTAACACAATAACTCTCTAAAGCTCGATTTAACCGTTCCCCTCAGTCAGTCTAATCAACGACCAAAACCAACAGCTTAGTAAGCTTTAGAACTCAAAGTCCAAGACCAAAATAGGTCCCAACCAAATAAAACTTGACTTGGTGATGTTTTGTGAAAAACTCCCTCTTTGATTCACTATTTTCTAGTGAATCTTCTATGTTTTTCTTTGTCTTTGATAAAGTGCCTTTTATGGCTTTTTATAGTGGTAAAATAGGGGTGTGTGGTGGCTCCCAGAGATGTGGGACTCATTCCACATGAATTTATGTGCAAAAAACTTTCCTTTCATATTTTCTAGAACCCTAGAAGCATGCGCGGGGTATGCATGCACGTACCTTAAGTATGCATACGCATGGTTTGAGTGTGCATGCGCATATGTAATTATGTGTATGCTCACTTAGGTTTTCCTGTGCTTTTCTTTTCCAAAAATAAGTTTATATTTTCCATAAATAATTCCTCAAGTCAAGATTTTATGAGATTGGGCCCTAAATCAACCTTGGGCCTTAAAGAAATATCGTAATTGAGGAACAGGGGCTCAAGTTGTAAGGGGTACAAAATTAGGTGTCTACAAGCGGTATCAAAATTGGTCTTTGTAGTAGCAACCTCTCCCTCAACCTTAGTGCAAGCAGCCTAGGATTCCCTCACTTTGAGCGTTAAGTCCTCCACCTATTTCATCAACTGCTCATGCTAGGATGAAGCCTCCTTCTACTTTTTAGTAGCCTTGGATATCCTCCTATCCATATTCACCAAGCCTTGGTAGATCTGCAAAAAAGGACAAAGATTAGTGGTACCTAAAAGACAGACAACCCTAGTAGAAGAAACAATCAAGAAAAAGAGGAAAGATGCAAAGGTAGAAACTTACCAACACTACATTCCTCTTTAAGGCGTAGAGCATTCCTTCTCCTTCCATCACTGTGGGCGCAATAGGGGGAGTATGCCTAGGCCGAGTGGACTATAGTGGAGAAAAAAATGGAGTCGCCACCTCTCACTGCACCATAACACCTATGCATCAATGCATGATCATGTTGTATAAACGTTCATGGCACATCAACAAGATTGAAGATAAACCCTAATCTATCATGTAAAGAACAAACAATAAACAAACATGGAGACAGAGACATATACATATAGAAAACTAGGACAGAACAGAGACATATTAAACAAATAAAACAAAGAACCAGAAGCCAAAAGGTTCAGATATTATAGGGTTTCTGGGCATAAGTATGCGTGCGCATATATAGGGCCTGTGTACGCAACCCAATTGTATGCATATGCATACTTCGAGTATTTGTGCGCATGCAGTAAGTATTTGTGCGCATGCAGTAAGCATGCGTACACATACACACCCTAAACCCTAATCCTGAATACAAGAACACAACAACACAAAAACTAAATTTAGCAACCTAGCATGCTTAAAACAATAAAATAAAATAAACCCAAGCTAAACAAACATGTTAAACATATATAAAATGAAAGAGACAAGAGAAAAACGGATTTAATCAAAGAAAAGGAGGCAAGAAGAGCTAGAACCTTTACCTCCAAAAAAATAGTTCCTTGGCTTGATTTTGACTGTTTCCCTCAGTCAATCTAGTCACAACCAAATAAAATAAGTTAGTTAAACCTTGAAACTCGAAGATCAAGACCAGAAAAGGTCTCAATCAAAAAAATATTGACTTAAGGATGTTTTGTGAAAAACTCCCCATTTGATTCACTATTTCTAGTGAATCTTGTGTTTTCCCTTTAGATTTTTCTATATGTTTTGAAAAAGTACCATGTATGGCTTTTTATAGTAAAAAAATAGGGTTTTGGAATGGCTCTCAGATAATGTAGGATTCATTCCAAAACCAAGTTTTAAATGCAGAAAACTTGCCTTTAATAGTTTCTAGACACTAGCATGTGCACGCATGCGTGCGCATACGCATATATGCATATGCATGCCCTAGGGTTTCCGTGGCCTTTCTTTTCTAAAAATAGCTTATTTGATTCATAAAAGAGTTATATTTTCCGAAAACACTTTTCTCAAGTCAATTTCAATCTGATCGAACCCTAAACCAACCTTGGGCTTTAGAATTCCAACATCATTAGGGAACGGGGCTCGAGTCGTATGGGGTACAAAATGCATTGTCTACAATTTTCTTCTAGTTCTCTATGTCTGTGGGAAGAAAAACAGCTCTCCCTACATAATCGACCACCTTCCAGCCATGTTTGTCTACCCATGGCTTGACACCTTTGGTGGATGGAAGGGGAGCTCCCTCCATGATGAACTTGCACATATATGGTGGGGAGGCTCAGAGGATCCTTCACCAGTCTTGGAAGCTACAACAGTAGATGCTTGCAGAGGAGGAGTGGGAGACCAAGTTAGTACCATAAGGATAGCCATAAGAACCTCAGCATGAGGAACCTTGCTCTTCTTCGATGGGTTCTCATACATTGAAGTTTTGTGGGACCACTTAACCTTGGAAGTAGCTATTTTCTAAGGTTTCTTGGCCCATGGGGCTCCCATGGGATATAGTTCTTCGCGTGATCATCAATGAAGGTCAATTGGTAATCCCCAGCCTTGATCAGATCTTGGCCTTTTTAAAAGCAAGGATACATCAGCTCGTATCCAAGAATAAGGTGGGTAGCTCGAAGTTGACTGCCCTCATTAATGTAGATGGCAGACTAAAGTATGACCTCAATAAGATTGATCTGCTTCTAAATCGTGTATGGATCTGTAAAGAAAAAACACTAACACAAGGTTAAAATTTTAAAAGAGAAAGAAATTAGAAGTTAGCAAATAAAAGGTAAACCCTACGAACCTGGGTTACAAATACTGGTAGGGCAAGGAAAGCTATCAGGCTGTCAGTTTCCCGAGACGATGAGGTACTCCCATTTGTTTGTCTATTTGAGTCGGGAATGCAAGAGATCAACCTAACGGGCCCATGGTTACCTTTAAGGTACCAGCCAAATTTACTGGTATCTAATTTGGGGTTGGTTTGGAAGTTGTATATGTAGTTGATGTCGTGATCGGTTAGTTTTGGGCCTAATTTCTTATTCAACTGATCTACACATTTGACTATTTGGAAGCATTCTGGGCACACTGGTTCAGGCACAATTTAAAGTGTTTGAGGAAATATACTAGTAGGTCACCCATAGGAATCCAACCCCCCCCCCCCCTACAAAAGCAACTAAGGGAATGACCACACTCCAATGACCCCTATTCTCCACCACCTCACCATCCTCACATGGCCTAATCTCTACATCTCGGGGAATGCCATACTTGGCTTTAAAAGCTTCTATTCGAGCAGAAGTACTAAATAGTTGGAAAACTTTACCCATGGTTTTTCTAGGAAAATGAAAGAAGGTGGAGGAAATAAAAATGAAAAACAAAGAAAAAGGGACAAAAAATGAGAGAATTTACAATAAAACGGAGTTTCAAAACTTGGTTGGGGCTTCACAAGGTGAAAGTTCTTCAGAAAAAGTGAGGGAACAGAGCAAAAATGGTTAAAGGGAAATAAGTGTTGCCTTAAATAGCACCAAATATGAGCGGGAAAAGCATGTCTTTTCCCTAAGGTTTCCCCACTACATGCTCTACCTCTTGGTTTCCATCATCCAAATCTTGACAAGTGGCATAATAGTTCAGAAACCGAAGAGCCAGTCCACATCCCATTTAATGCCTTGATGACTACACTTTCATCAATTTTAGATAGAAAATCTCGGAATGACCCCTAAGATGTGGCCATGATCTTATCCCACAAAGCTAATGGGAATAAGATCATGGGGGACTATTGTAGGAACATGATTTTATGGAGCCCAAGCCCAAACAATATTGGGCCATGGGCAAAGATAAGCACATTGCAAGCCAGCCCATTTTAAGAATAGGCCTTCCTAAAAGAACCGAGCCTTAGACCACGGACCAGACGATGTGTCCCCTCAGATTCAAGGATTACTCCACTATGGACCATGTCCAAGGTCAAGTTCCATGTTGAACTGGTATAAACAAAGCTCTCGAAAAGAATTCTAGAAGACATGAGATTGTCCGAGGAAGCCTTTTGAAGCTTCCTGATGATTCTACAATAATCTCCACATTAATGAGGGTCACCTGCTATCACAGTCGCATTTAATGCTAGATGACGGCCTGAACAATGAATAAAGCCCCAAAAAGTCTCCATTCATGATGAAAATGAGGAAGGAAAAGCCTAATGGGAAAGAAAGCTATCCAGCTATGGAGGGACAGCGCATCATGGAAAAGCAGGAATGGCAAATATAAGGGAGGATAAGGGCAAAATGAAGGACACGCAAGAGAGGGATGATAAAAGATAAGAGAAAGAATTGAGGAGAGAAAAAGTGAGGATCCTTGTAATATTTTAGTTGTTCTTGTTCTTGTTCTTGAGAAGAACTTTGTAACGCTATCCAATGAATTGAGTAATATACCTTATTTACATGGTTTTTACATAAATGCTTATTATTCCTATTCAAACCTCCCATTGTGGATTATTATAAACCCATAATACAAATTAGTTGCAACCAAAACTTTGTTCCTTAATTTAGTTTTGGCCCCGCACAATAACAGTTTAAATGTTTTTTTTTTTTTTGTCAAATAAACTTTATATTTATTTTATAAGTAGCTATTTTATATTTTTAAATATACAAACATTATATATATTATATATAAACTTCACATTTAGTTATGCTTATTTGTAAATGTACCTCATGCATATGCATGGGATCACAAACTAGTGATAAATGAATGTTTGAATTTTTTTTTTTTTTGGTAATTGGTAACACATCAACCTATAAGGTTTATGTAGTAAAAATTTTAGTATCTCTAACATTACTCCACAATTTTATTACAAAATAATTATAAACTAAAGTGTCATCAATCACAAAAAAGAAATTCAAACATTCATTAATTAGGTTGTTAAAGTTCACCAATCACATTTATTGTCACATTAATTAGTTTGGAAACATTTTGTAGTAAAATTTCTAGTGGTCTCAACATTTTATTTTTCTCAACTCTAACAAGACCTTCAAAATACTAGACTAATAAAAACTTAACCTATTTGAAACTTTAAAGTGTTTAAAAAAAAATTGTAAATGTGCCAAATCATCAATGATGATTAATTTTCCCTATTAGCTTGAGACTTTAATTTTTGTAAACAAATATCCTACATAGTAGATTGTCAATATTAACCACCTAATCTCTTACATAGCCACACACTAAAAAATCTGTCTCTCTACTTACACCAAAATATAAAATTGAAAATTAGATTACAACTTTACTTAACCATGCATTATCTTAGATCTAAGATAAAGTAAACATTTAAAAAAAGTAAACAAAAATAATTTTTCATTTATTTTTGTTAAATTTGATGTTTAATCTATGATATTTAATTCTCTATATGGTATTTATTAATTCATTAAACTAATATTTGCTTTAGTAATATTTAAAAAATTATCAAATTAACATTTAAACTTATCAACTTAGACTTCCAACTCTATTAAGCTTACCCTATAATAATAATAATAATAATAATGATAATAATGATGATGATGATGATGATGATGATGGTAAAAGTTTAACAAAATAATCAAAGTACCTTATTTCAGATATTACAAAGGTTTAAAATATCAATTTTATAATACAAAAAAGGCATAGAAAAATCACCTAAACTTTACGGGGTTTGGTTAATGGTTGCCCATAAAATAAAAAATAAAAAATTGTCAAAAAAATTAGTTATTTTTAAAAAAAAAAATATTAATGATATTTTTAAATTAATACCTTTAATAACTTTTTCCAATTTTGTAATTGTGTTTTTTTTTTTTTTTTTTTGGTAAATTTGTAACTGTGAGATTTGGAGAATGAGACATGAGTTTTTCAGTTTTATTTTACTCCTAGGTTGAGTTGGTGTTGACTGATGGTAATTAAAGTGGTCTTTAATTTGGAAGAGAGGCGGGGAATTGGGGGGGACAAAAGGCACGTAAATAGGGAAGGAAGGGTGAGAAAGAGATGTAACATGCTGTTGTTGCTACGAAATGTTTTTTTATTTTTATTTTTTAATATTGAAAAGTGTGTAATGCCAAACTCGAAGAATGGGGAATAGAAAAGAAGGAAAGAATAGTCAAGTCATACTCAATAATAATATTAATGAATTCACACCAATAGGCAATGTGTAGAGAGAGAGAAAGAGAGAAGTATCATGGTGTTGGCACTGTCCAATAAATGCAAATGCATTGAGTAGTAAATATATTTTTCTGGTACTGGGATTGTAGGGTACTACTCAGTAGACTCAGACTCTCAGACTCAGAGGGACAACCCGAAATAAATGCTAAAACCTTTTGCTTTTACTAATTTGGCTCCGTAAGGCGTGCTTGTGTCGGGATATCCCCCTACCTTTAAAACCGTCCCTTTCACCTCATGTCACCATTTCAAACAAACGCAGGCCTTCCTCTCCGCACCCACCCCCCATACTTTTCAATCATCATCATCCCATCCCATCCCATCCCCCACAACACACAAAACCATATCTGCTCTTTTTACTAAGGTTCCCTTTTTGCATTCCATTCCAATTCCCATATTCTAACATACTAGACATTTGGTTTACAACTTCTAATTTAGTAATTAATTTGAAGAAAGTTCACGGGCACAAAAAAATAAATAAATATAACAGCAAATTAATGCAATAGATTATTAGTGATATTAGTAGAATTTTTTTGTAGCTTTTTAACATTATCTAATTAAAATGAATAAATACGACAACATAAATATAAAAATATAGGATTTAATATGGAAGATAATGAATTAGTAAAATGTTTAATCTCACATTGAACAGGAAAAAAACTTTTTTTTTTTTTTAAGTGTGATGATTAATGAGGTATTGGAGTAATTATTGTGCTAAATCCATGCACAAGGAAGAGGTGAAAGGGAGGAGAAGGTATAATATTCAAAAATATTTTATTCAGTTTCCACCCAAATCGTATATATATTGAAATCCTGGTATGCTGATACTTACGTAAGAGCATTACATCAAAGGAGCTAAAACTTTTAGCTTTTAAATCCTCAAAAACCTACTTTATCTATTTTAATATCATATTTTACAATACATTCTATATCAAATGTTCTATTTTTTTTTTTTTTACCACTTCATTTAAAATAATAATAAAAAAACTCATTAAAATAATAATAAAAACAACCACCACAAAAACCAATAGCAATCAACCGCAACTACCATTTTGGCAACCACAACCCACCACAACCCATTTGTAAATTCAACTAAGGTAATTTACAACATGCAGCAACCTTAAGTCCATTTGGATCACCATCTCTTTGTTGAAGACCTCTAACATAACTCGATCCATATTTACTTTAAAGCAATGGGTCATCTCCAAGAGTTTTCTGGCCTCTTCCCCGTCTAGGGTCTCAAAATATGTTAATATTTGGTGACCAAAATGTCAAGCTTGCACACCATAGAAACCACCTACACACCATAGATAGTAACAATTCAACCCACCACCCTCAGCCACCATCATTCACATCCACCACCAGCAACCCATAATCCCCTGCCACAATATCATCTTGAGTCCAACCCACCACCACCACCACCACCATGGACCAATGAACCCACCCCAGCCCGATCTCAACCCAAAAATGACCCACCACCAACACCAAGAACCCAAAACACCGATCTCAACAACCCACCAATAACAAAACCCACAAACCCAAAACACTAAGAGGGAGAAGAGGGAGGTGTTAGAGAGAAAAAATATATATATAAAATAAATAAATAAATAAAAAGAAAGAGGAGAGAAGACCAGATAAAGAGAAAAAGAAAAAAGAGAGAAAATATATTCTAATGAGAGAAGAGAGGAGAAACCAAATAAACAATATTTTTATTTATCATTTTGTTGCTATAGGTAGACTACCAAAGATGGCAGTTTAATGTAGTTAGTTTGTCAAATTTTTTAACTATGGCACCACTGATAAAGTTTGATTTTTTGAGGTTTTGAGAGTACAATGACTTTTTTGCTATTATACCTCTTTCACTGTGAATGTTTTAATATGCATCCAAAGGGAAATGGGCTGCCAATTTCAAGGTCCAAATCCTTTGAACAATATCTATTTTCATTACTTTGCAATTACAATTGTGATAACAATATCCATTATAGTTTCCCACAAAGTTGTAATTCTTGCTTGATTGACCAAGTGTTAGACTTCTTTATTGTTAAGAATATAAAGTGAGAGAGAGATAGACTAAGTAGTCTATATATTGATGTATATTCTGTTTGTGTAACAATGTACAAAAAAGAGCCTTATATAGGCTAGGTATGTGTGAAGTACAAGTAATATGAGTATACTACAAGTATTGTATATTGGGCCAAGCCCGATGGGCTAGGCTAGACTAAACTATATACAAACATCTCTCCTCAAACTCAAGGTTGTAAGGAGGAAGCCAACTGGAGTTTGGATATAAGATCTCGAAGACAACTAGGCGGGTGAGTCTTGGTGAAGATATCAGCAGGATGGTTGGCAGAGGAAATGGAAAACAACTAGAGATTGCCTTTCTTGAGATGCTGGCAAGTGATGTGGCAGTCAATCTTAATGTGCTTGGTGTGTTCATAGAAGACATTGTTATGAGAAATGTAGATAGCACTACGATTATCACAATCAAAAGGAGTGGCAGTGGGCTGCGGAGCATCCATGTCAGCCAAGAGCCATTGAAGCCAGACAAGCTCGACAAGGGTGTTAGCAAGGGCACGATAATCAGCCTCAGTACTGGAACGAGAAACCACATCCTGCTTCTTGCTACGCCATGAGACAAGAGAAGTACCCAACAAGAAAAAAAAAAACTTGTGATGGAGCATCAGTCAGTTGGATTACCTGCCCAATCCGGATCTGAATAAGCATGGAGATCAAGAGAAGACTGAGTGGAGTAGTGAAGACCATGATAAAGTGTTCCCTTGACGTATTGGAGAATCTGAAGAATAGAAGCATAGTGGACAAAGCGAGAGGCGTCCATGAACTTACTGACCATACTCACGGCATGTGAAATATCCAAGCGAGTGACTGTGAGATAGATTAGACTACTAACCAATTGACGGTAACAGGTAGCATCCAATACAGGTTCACCATCCAAGGGTGTGAGCTTGGCATTTAATTCTAAGGGAGTGGAAACATTCTTATAATCTGTGATACTGGCTTTGGAGAGAAGATCATAATCATATTTAGCTTGGGAAAGATAGTATCCATTAAGGATGTGGGAACCTCAAGCCCAAGAAAATAGCTCAAAGTGCCCAGATCTTTCATCTCAAAATGCTGACTAAGAAGCACTGAAGAGAGCTGATACCTACAGAGTTATCTCTAGTAATAATCACGTCATCAACATAAAGAAGAATGAGAGTGATACCAGTAAAGGATCTTTGAACGAAGAGAGTAGTGTCTTAAGGACTCAAAGTGAAACCTTGCTGAGCAATAACTGAGCTGAACTTTTCAAACCAAGCCCAAGGAGCTTACTTAAGGCCATAAAGAGCATAGCGAAGGTAACAAACTTGAGGGCCTGAGTGAGTATTGCCAAGGGGTGGTTGCATGTACACTTCTTATTGAAGGTCTTCATTGAGGAAAGCATTCTTCACATCCATTTGATAAAGAGGCCAATGGCAAACAGTAGCCATAACAATGAGACATCTAACAAATGTTCGGCGAACAACAGGAGCAAATGCTTCCTTAATAGTCAATGAAATATTCCTGAGTAAAACCCTTGGCAACTAAACGAGCCTTGAATCATTCAACAGATCCATCAGCCTTGGTCTTGATCTTGTAAACCCACCTACAACCTAATACAGATTGACTAGGAGGCAAATCAACCATATCCCAAGTATGATTTTTGTGAAGGGCATCTAGTTCTTTGGACATAGCTTGCTACCAAAGAGGGTTAGTAAAGACCTCACAATAGGTGTGAGGCTCATAGAGGGTAGAAAGAGCAAAAAAGTAGTGGTAATCAATGAGATAAGAAGGAGGAGCGTTTACTCGAGTAGTGCGACGAAGGTCAGCTCAAGAGATGATGGTGCCACAGGATCCAAGACAGGCAGGCCATATGCTAGGGACAAAACCAGAGATGAGTCATCTGGAGAGGCAACCGATGTTGAAGAATCCTTCACAAGTTTAGGATAAAGAGGGAGGAAAAAATCAATAAAAATAGGAGACTCTGAGGAAAATGACACAAGAAATTGCTGAAGACTTGTGAAAGGTCAATGTTCCTAAAACTCAACATGATGGGAGATATGAAGACGATGAGTTATGGGATCATAGTAGCAAAATCCCTTTTGGGATACACCATAGCCAAGGAAGCAATATAGATGAGCACGAGGTTGGAGCTTTGTTCGTTCATAAGGAAGAAGAGAGACAAAATAAGCACAACCAAAAACCCAAAGAGAGGAGTATTTAGGAGGTTGACCATAGAGGAGATCGAAGGGTGATTTGTTGTGTATGGTTGGTGAAGGAATACAATTAATGGTGTAAACAGTAGTGAGTGCAACCTCACCCCAAAAGTGCTTAAGAAGAAAGATAGAAATTAGAAGGGTACGAACAATATCAAGAATGTGACGATGAAATCGTTATGCATGACCATTTTGTTGAGAGGTGGAGGGATAAGACCGGTGAGGGAGGGTACCATTTCTATCTAAAAAGGATAAGAAAGATTTATCATTATATTCTTGGGTATTATCTGATCGAAGGATCTTAACAATGTGATTGAACTATGTTTCAATCATTTTGTGAAACTTTTGGTAAACGAACACAAGTTTAGACCTATGGTGAAGTAGATAAATCTAAGTATAACGAGAAAAATCATCCACAAATATAACAAAATATCTAGATCCCCCCTTAGTAGGAATCAGTGTTGGACCCCAAATATCAGAATATATAAAATCAAAAGGTGCAGAAGAAAAAAAGTTACTATTATTAAAAGGAAATTTTGTTTGTTTGCCAAAATGACAGGAAGTACAATCAAATTTTGGAAAATGAATTGAACCTAAATGACCTTGAGAAGCTAAAAATTGAAGGCAAGATAATGATGTACGACCAAGACGAGCATGCCATAAGTTATGCAAGACGGTGGCAATGGTAATAGCAGCAGAAACAACTGTTGAAGGAATCTTCAAGTTATGAACCTCAAACATACATCCAACCTTACGGACTATCCCAAGCACTTGACCCATCCAAGGATCCTGCACATCCACACCATGATTAATAGAATATTTATTCCTAATTCACAAAGTTTACCAAGACAAAGCAAATTGAGGGACAATTTTAGAATATGAAATGTGTCACTAAAGGATAAATTGGGGGAGGAGATTGTTCATTTATGATGAACAGGCATAGGAGTTCCATCAGCAATGTAAATAGAGATGGGATGTGCTAAGGGTGCCTTATCAGAGAATTGTGATTCATCAGAGGTCATGTGGTTACAACATACGGTGTCAAAGAGCCAAGAATGTATACCTGAGGTGATAGAAAAGGCAGTGGAAGTTTAGGATAAAACCTGTTAAGCTACTACCTCAATATCAGCTGTAGTAAGCGAGGAGGTCAAAAATGAGCTTGGAGAAGCCAATGGATCTGAGGGACAAATAGCAGTTGCCCAAGGAAGGGAACCTTTGTTCTGCTCTTGTATGAATTTCTGTAGTTTGCAACAAACAGAGATATCATGGCCTTTGGCACGACAAAATTTGCTGTAAATACCTTTGGAAAATTAAGAGGTGGTATGCCAATAGTTTATTCGTGGAGGAGCAGTGAATCCAACAATGGGAGGCTGTGGAGGAGGAGAGGGTGTAGCCAATACGTGATTAGAGGATGACATGTGATAAGTAGGCCAACAATTCTCCTTAGAGATGAGCTCCTTGACTAAGCATCAAGAGAAGGAGTAGGAGACCAGTTAAGTAGAGAAGCCTAAGTGGGCTCAAAATCCTCAGGTAAACTCATCATGAAATGCATAAATCGACAACGATCTCGATATTCGGCAAAGAGCTCAATGTCCTTAGGATGCTTTAGTGGAGGATCTACAGTAGAGAGTTGTTCCTACATAGAAGAAGTTTGAGAATAATAATTAGAAATAGACTAACCTATCTCTTAGTGCATCTAATAAAGCTTTGATTCAATGTAGAACTCCAAACTTGAATCATTAGTGCAATTGTACCGATTGGACAAAAATAACCAAGCGGCCACAGCAGTACCAAGACAAGGAAGAAGACTATGAATGGAAGGCACAGAGGTATTGATAAACCAAGACAGAATCTTACTCTGAACACTTTCCCATTCCTCTAAGCGTGCTTCATAATCATCCTCGATCTGTTACAGCAATAGTCTTAGAGGCATCAGCGTCAACTATGGCTTTGGACTTAGGTAGTGGTACTAGCTTGGGAATTAAACCAGCTACATACCTCCATAGTTTGCGACCCTTGAGAAAGATAGTCATATTTTGGGATCATGCATAATAATTAGTAGGACCATCCATGATAATGGTGATAGGACGAAGAATGTCTCGTTCATTTTTATTGAGCCATCATGAAGAAAATGACCAAAAAGAGGGAGTTAGAGACCTTAAACAAAGAAACGGAGCCCAAAATCAGAATGTACATAAAAACCTAAGCAAGGTAGGCCTATTAAAATTTTTTGACTCCGATCAATGGCGGTAGTGGCAGTCAACGATGGCGGTCAAAGTCAACAGATGCTAGCGTCACTAAGGCTGACGTCACAATGATAGCGTGTGATGACGTCCCTAGGGCTGACGTGGCAAGTCTGAAGTGAATGGCACGTGGGAGCGAGTGACGACGGCTCTGACGCTTGATAAAAGTGGGTGGTGAGTGTCAACGCTCGTTTCTGCGAGATCAAATCTTTAGGCAGCGTGTGAGGGCACGTGGAGCATTGTGTAGAGTTGATTTTGGTTGGGTTATCCTTGGGATTGTCCGATCTATCAATCGATGCCTTCGGTTTAGCAGTTTGGTGAACAAAAGTACTGGATCCAAGAGCTGTAGTGGTTGTGGGTTTAATGGCGGTAACTTGCTTCTGATAATGCATACTAGGCAAAGGCGAGGGTAGCGAAAAGACGCCGAAGAAGACCATTAGTGCCAAAAAGTCAGAGCATTGGCTCTAATACCATGTTAAGAATATATTTATATATATATATATATATATAGAGAGAGAGAGAGAGAGAGAGAGAGAGAGAGAGAGAGAGACCGAGTAGTCTGTATATTGATGTATATTCTGTGTGTGTAATACTGTATAATAAAGAGCCTTATATAGGCTAGGTATGTGTAAAGTACAAATAATATGAGTATACTACAAATACAATATATTGGGTCAAGCTTGATGAGTTAGGCTAGACTAAACTATACACTAACAATGATGAAACAATGTAAGGTAAAATATTCGATGGCATATTTGGAATACTCTACTCTCTTCTCTTCTCTTTTTATTTTTGGGCTGAATTACTACTCTCTTCTCGTATAAGTGTGGACTTCACCTGTGAACTCTGCATATAGAATCCACTTTCTGCTAAAAGTAGGCCCCGCGCATTGGATGTATGCAATAATTTTTCCAATGTGAGGAACCCTAAGTCTTGGTATTAAAGGACAACCATGCTCATCTTGTTATTTTGATCTTACTTCATACACACTTGCCTGGGGTAGATAATAAGCACATTGAAAGAGATTGGACTTATATATGGATATCCGTTTAAATGATTTGAATAACTTGTTCATGGGTTAATGTATATGGGCCATTATCAATTGATGCTTACGTACATGTGTACACATACAGATGTCTCTTTTGCTAAGGATATATTATTAATTTCATCCTAACAAAACGCCAAATCCGGGAAAAGAACATATATATTATTGGGGAAATTATAACCTGAAAAGATTCCAATTAAAAAAAAAAAAAAGTGAATATAACATATAGATAATACCTTTTAATTCAAATTTTTAAGTCAATGGCTTATCTAATAATATTATATTAACCACTCATTGTTTTTATTAGTATCCAATGTGAGACTTACTATTTAGCCAATTACATCACGTGTATTTGAATATGCCAATAATATTATTACTATTTGTTTTTATATTATCTCTGTATTAATTTGGGTACATTATATTGATTTATCTAATGGAAGATTTAATTTTGGGTCCCAAAATGATGCACCAAGAATGATTCACATATTCTGTGTAGTGGACTACTCCTATCCTATTTTAGACATTGGTTCATTATCATATCATGTTAATGAATATCGTAGAGACTAGAGAGTAGGGTTTAACAAGGTATATATATGAATGTAAAGAATATAGAATAAGGATTTTTATTTTTATTTTTTTTATTTATTTATTTTTTTTAAAGAGGGGAGAAGGTATGATGTCAATTAATTAATTTTGGAATGAAGTGAAGGCAATATTAAACATAGGAACAAATCAATTGCAAGTGATAAAGTCCAGGCCTATTAAATTAACGATGGAAGTGAACTTCCACTATTTGCAAAGAATTGAACTAGTCCATAGCAATAAAACAATTCTATCGTGGTATCATATCATATATTAACAATGCACACATAGAAATATCCTGGGTTTTTTTTTTTTTTTTTTTTTTGTTCAATCTTCTCAACAAAAGAAATATCCTGTTTTTTTTGGTCTTATTTTTCTTTAGATTGAAAAATAAAAGGGCATAGGAACCAATTACCTTTTCCTAAAGGGACTGATTTTGGATGACCAGAAATTGACCAAATCACTGAAAAGAGTCAATTGTATCTACCAATCTCGTTTGATGAAGTAGAACTTCTGGTCAAACGAGATTGACCAAACCATTATTCTCCAACCAAGACTGAACCGACATCCAAATCAAACCTTCTTTCATTCAATTTCCAAACCATTCATTTATTTAATTAATTAAAACAAATATTAAAATCACAAATTAAACCCTTCTTTTTTATTATTTAATTCATTTGAAACAAAAGTACAAGCCACAATTGATACCGGATTTGTAAGGGTGAAAAAAACCAAATTGATCTGATAGGGGTGAAGGATGGTTGGAATGTAATATGATATGATGAGTTGAATCAAACACTTAATAAATAAAAGCGATAAATAGTCCACCACTCTATAAGATATAGAAACACCAACCAAAGAGATACAAAACCAGAACTCGCCACCTAAGAAATCCACCAATGGAATAAGAGTTTAAAAGAAGAATCCATCTTCTGAAGTACAAATCTTTTTAATCTGAAAATACACTCTGATTTTATTTAATTCAGCCAAAAGGCTTATATAGAGCTTAAAACAACCCTTTGAGCATAGAAGAATGAAAATAGTAATTAAAACATTAACTTAGCAAGACCAAAGTCAGACATTACTCTTAAAAACTAGAAGCACAATAAACTATAAATAAAGTCTAATGCATCCCATGAGAAACTAATTAAAGACTATTTGACTTCTTTATTATTGATAAAAAATAATCAAAATGATGGGCTGCACTTCTAATCTTCAAGGAAAATATTTGGGTCAGACTAGCATCAAATTAGGCTTACTAGAACTTGGGATACAATCGAGAAGAATTGAATATTATATAGTCTTCCTCTTCCCTAGTGCTGAGTAGAGAGTGATAGTATATCCAAAAGATGGATGTCGAGAAAGCGAATCATAGTAGAAACAAGACTTGTTGCTGTATAGGCACTTATCGCCATATTAATCCTCATACTCATATTAGCACTCACTGTCTTCAAGCCCAAGCATCCCATGATCTCCTACAACAACATGAGCATCAAAGACCTCGATTTCTCTTTAATTTAACCAAATTCAAGGTGTACCTCAACGTCACTCTGGATGTCGATCTCTCTGTTAAGAACCCAAACAAGCCCACAGTTTCAAGTTCTCTGACTCCACTACCTTTCTCAATTACCGAGGCCGGCTCGTCGGCAAAGCCGCCTTTCCCGCCATTCAAATTGACCAAATCACTGACGTATCTACCAATCTTGGTGTAGAAGTGGTGTTTATTAGCCTCACAAGATAAGTCAATCTCAACCCAAGCTAGGGCTGAGCTCTCACCAAGAGACCGTGCAATCTACACGAAAGTGGACCCAAGTCATAGTCATACAAACAGAACACAAGCTTTTCGTATAGGGTTTTACGTTTTACTAACATTTGCACTTAAGTTATATATTAAAATATTTTATAAAAAAATAAAAAGATAATAATTTTTTTGAAAACTTTTTCAATTTTTAATAACAAATTTCTTAAAATTAATAATTAATGTATGCCTAAATCCATATTTTCATATATATATATATATATATATAATATGCATGCCTAGCATGGACAATATGGCACATCTTCATCCTCATAATGCTTTCATTGTCATGCATGCATGATGCAGACATACATGCATGCATGCGTCAGTGGTAATAGTAGTAGTAGTACTCGCTCATGGTTGATGAATATGAGAGAGAGAGAGAGACACTACTGTTTAAATGGCATTTAAAGGCAAAGTCATCATTGCACAAGTACGTCATCATTGTCATGCAATTGCAATGTTTTTCTTTCCTTGGACTATTTTGACTACACTTTTGATTTTTGAAATCAGTCTGTGATTGACATTTAAGATTTGAGATTTCATGCTATAGCTGATCATTAATTAATATCAACTAGTAAAAAGCACAATGGTATATATGCCTTTTCATTTCATTTCCATCTTTTCTGTGCACACTCCCTACTCTCTTTTTACATTGGATTTTGAGTTTCTAAGCATTACAGTAAGAGCATTAAATGGCCTTGACATTTCCTCTGCAACGGCCTTTCATACTTTCTGGCAGAGAGAGAGAGAGATGAAGCATATTTTTATAGAGAGTGGAAAGAAAGGGTTGCCAACTTAATTGCTCACCCACCTCTCAGTTTCTTTCTCTCTCTCTCACCCTATCTCTTTTGTCTTATTTCGTTGTCTTCAGTTTTGTTTTGGAAATGCCTTATGCTTAACAGTCTCCATGACATTCAAACTAATTCAGCTCAAGCATTTAATATCTATCAATGGCGTATATATCCCTTATGAATTATTCCTTTTGCTGCACCTGTCCAATCAAAGAGATAAGAGTGCTTTGATAATTACAACACATATTCTTTTTTGGTTAAGACACCACATATATTCAACTCTTACAAGGCATGGACCGGAATGCTTCAAATAATATATTATATTATTTATTAATAATTATTATATTATATCCATAAATAAATAAAGTACTAGAATAGTTAGATCTACCCTGCCCATGTCTCACTTATCTTTTTTTCTTTTACTCCTACACGATTGTCACATTATACCAATATTAGTTAGGGTCTTGCCGTGGAAAATGAGTAAAATTTTTTATTTATATTAAAAAATATATAAATTATTTGATTTTTGAAGTACATAGAGACTTACATGAATAAAAAGAGACATTAATTTAAGAATTTTGATAATTATGTCATAAAAAATTAATTTCATTCGTATTAAAATTTTGATCACATACAAAGTTAGGATAGCTATTCAACATATAAATATCTATTTTACTATAATAGTTTTTAAGTACATATATGCTAAAGGCAATATATCCACTCACTAAAAACTTCTAAGAATAATGACAAATATCATCATCTTCTAACAATAAGCAACTGAGTTTTGCTAAGAAAAGGGGAAAAAAAAAGAAAAAAAAGAAAAAAAGGAAGATAACAATAGGCATGTGTTATCGAATTTTCCATTAGATAAATTATAAGTTTCAAAAATTTAAACCTAGAAATTAAACCAATGTTCTTAGATAACAAATAAAATACCTTATATCATCATTCCAACTTTTCAAGAATTACTACCAACTAAAACTCAAAGTATGTGAAGAAAATTTTTGGGATGTTAAAATTTAGTAGGAGTATTTTAGACATTACATAGTAAAATATTTTAAGAATCATTAGCTTTTATTAGGGCTTAACTAAGAGAATAACAATATGACATATTTACTCATTTCCAAAATATTAAGGGAAAAATTGCTTAATTTTAAAGTTGGAGCAATTGTAAACTACCCTAAACATAAAAGACGTAAAGAAAAAAAAAAATACAAAAAGTCAACCCACGAAAACTATACGTGAAACAGTGAATTTTGCTTAACAAAGTTGACTAAACTAATAAAAAAATTCTAAAAACACAACAAAATGGCACAACATTTTCATAAATACCTTTATAATTTTGTTATATTTTATTTTGATTTGTAAAGAATTGATAGCTTAACAGTTTTGAAAATATTGTGACAATAACAAGATGTTTTAACATTTTCACAAAAGAAATGTTATGTTCACAATATTTTCACAAAAAATAATATGTAGTAGGTTGTTATAGGTTGTTATTGGTGGGAAAAAAAAGTAGTTTAATTGGTAAGTTTAAATTTGAACCAACAACAATTTATCACCTATGATTTTTTATGAAAGTGTTGTAAAAATTATTTTGGATGTAGCACTTCTTTTTTCATAGTATCTTTATTTTTAGTTGTGGTTGGTTCTAGTGTGATATTTTATTATTTTATTTTGACCTATAAAGAATTAACACCTCAATAATTATGAAAATATTGTGTTAATTTGTTGTGTTAATATGTTATTACAATGTGAAAAAGTGTGAATTGGACAAACCAAAAATAATGTAGCAAATCTACTATAGCTTTATGCATTCACAAAAAATAAGAATAAAAAATAAAAAATAAAGTGGCTAGTGAAATAGTGCAAATTGAACAAACCAAAAATACTATAGTGAAGCTAGCGTAGCCTTTTGCAAATGTGCAATTTTACTTGGTTTCCTAAAAATATTATACTATGATAATAAATAAAAGATTAGAATAAGTATAGCTTTTGTGGGATTGGAATTTTTTTTTTTTTTTTTTTTTTTTTTTTTTTATAATGTTGATTGGTAGCTATTATATAAGATTTCTACAATCATATATAGTTGTTAGTATTATATGATACGCAAAAAGTATCATATTGTGTATAAAAAATTTTGTATTGTAAGGGTGTATCATAAGTGTTCAGGAATCGTAGAATACAGTGTGCGTATTATATGAATTGTATCATATCTTAAAATTATACATATCATACAATACATAAACAAATGCTTTAAAAAGAGTTTTTTTGTTAAAATTTTTATTTTTATTTGAATTTAACAAGTTGTTAGACTTGTTTTTAACACAAAATTATTATGTTACTTAGTTTAGCCTAATAAAATAACATGTCCATAAGTTTTTGTTTTTTTTTCTCTTTCTGCTACAAAATTTGGACTACACACTTGCCTTTCACTTTCATGTTTACAATTTTTTTTTCCTATACTATGAATAAGGTTTTAACTAAAAATTAATTATTTTTTATTTTTGTCATTATTGTTATAAGTCTAAGAAACTAGAATGCCAAGAAGAAATATTTTTTTAAAAAAATTTATTAAAGTAAAATAATTAGAAGAGATAGTTGTGGGGTCATGGGCCTAAATCATACAATTGGGTTTTGGGCTTTGGCCGAGAGCGTGGGGCTTTGGCCGAGAGCGTGAGAAGTCCGAATCCGAGGAGGAATATCTCCTCGGATAAGTTAAACGTAGATCGAGTATAGATCCTAATGATTAAAGTGACCTTCCAAGAAGCTCTAGTGATAGGGACGTGCACCATAAACGTACAAGAAAGATAAGAGCTCAAAAATATCTAAGGGAAAACTGGTACCACAGCATTGAATGCTCTATAACTAATTTCCTGGCCGCATTAATGAGGAACTGACGTCTGAACAATACTTTTCCAGCCTTATAACCATCCTCCAAAGACTTCTAGAGGAGGCTGATGGGACAAGTATCAGCCTAAGCCATCAACTATCCACGTGTAGGGTAAAGGTGAAGGAAGAGATGTAGTATAAATGAGAATAGAGACCTTAGAGGAAGGGGATCAGAAAACAGAGAAAGAACACTGTAGCAATCACAATTGCACTTGTACTCTGTTTACTTGATTTATATGAGCACTTGCCTCCTCGGACATGAACACTTGCCTCCTCGGACAAGGAGTTCATCCATATTAGCCGTTGTCCAATTCACTAAAACCTAGTTCTTTGACCCACTCTCTACAAATTTATTGTACTGAGCTCACTAGGCCAGGATCCCATACATTTTGAGCTTGGGCTGCAAATCGTGTCCCTACAAATCTTGCCTTTCACTTTCATGTTTACAAATTTTTTTTCCTATACTATGAATAAGGTTTTAACTAAAAATTAATTATTTTTTATTTTTGTCATTATTATTATAAGTCTAAGAAACTAGAATGTCAAGAAGAAATATTTTTAAAAAAAATTTATTTAAGTAAAATAATTAGAAGATATAGTAAATGTTGGTGATGATGAAAAAAATTCAATGAAGAAAAAAGTTTGCAAAATGATGAATATGATGATAACATTGACTTAAATAGAGTTGATAAATTAATATGATGATAACATTACCTTAGATGGAGTTGATAAGGCAATATGATGAAAATAAATTATTATTTGAGTCATTTGTAATTTATTATCATTTTTGAGTTTAGTCAATATGGATGTGTAAACACATGCTAGTTTGATTTATTTATTTAGCTTGTAAAATATTATTATATAAGTGATGAATAAATTACTTGTGGGGGCCAATTAACTAGGAAGTATTGTTAAAAGCCATATTAATTGGGTCTATGGCCCTATCCGAGGACGTTAAACTATCTGAAGAGGCCCAAATAAGGCTATAAAGAGAATAAAGTAAAGAGAGGATTAGAGACAATGTGAGATGGGTCCAATAAGCGTCTGAGGACAGAAGTCTTCTCGGCAACGTGTGTCCAAGGTAAATCTGAGTGCCATATCATCACAGACCTACTTCAGAGTTACACCACAACTAAGGATGGGACATTGGACCAGGGATAAGAAAAGAAAGGTAAACAAATATCTTCAAAAGCTGCTACCTCCGCATTAAATGCTTTTCAATCAACTCTTTGGCTGCATTAATGTGGAAATGATGTCTGAACAATGATCAAGCAGCCTTACAGCTACTGGTTGATGGTTCTAGGAGGTACTGGATGGGACAGGAAGGAGTCCCCCAAATCTAACCTACACGTGTGTGGTAAGGATGACACCAAGATTGCAATATATAACCCGGAAGAATGCATTGAGAAAAAAGATTAGAACTTTTATACAATTTCTGTCTTGAAGAAAACCATATGAAACAAATGACTTAATTTGTTCCGAGAATAAATTTGATAATCTTATTTGTGTCGAATCATCTTGAATCGTTAAATTTAATCGTTTTTCTTTTGGGATAAATCTAGTTCTTCCATCCACGCTCTATAAATTTATTGTTTGGGCCGTTAGCGTTTGAGCCCAATCCGGTTTTGGGATCAATACAATTTTAGTCCCTACATTACTCATTAGTTGAATATATTCAAAATTTATGATAAATATACCCTTTATATATATAATTTTTTTTTAATAAATTTTATCAAGTTTTTGTGTATCTTACGATATACGATACGATACGATACGATGCACGATACAAATAAATCAAAAATCAATTTACAATACAATTCACGTTTTGATAACTTTGTCTACCATTATGATAAGTAGATCTATAGATGTATGTATTAGCTTCATTGATAAAATTTCTTGATTATTGTATTCAATTTTGGAATCAATATTGCTTAAAAGTAAAAGTAAGTTTCTCTGAATTGGAACCAAGGTTTTAAAAATTGGATTGTCCGGCTAGTTCAATAGGTTGGATCATGAATTGACTTGACCTATATACAAGTCCAATTATCACTTAAAATCGGAGTAATGACCAAACCCGAGAAAAGTAGAAAAATTACATTGGTTCAATATAGAAAACTGGGAATCAAAACGGTTGTGCCATTATCCAATAGTTTTTTGGTTCAAGAGAGGCTTTTGTCACCATCAATCACCAATGCAAGATAAGTTATTGTTAATTAACTTTTTGAGTTCATTGACGACGCGACATTGGGCAAACTCTTCCCACAACGAACAAATCAGCAAGGTGAAGCAACAAAAACCTAATTCAAAGCTGCAATGTTAGCGCTAAAAATTGTGAAAACAATGACAGTTGCATAAATATTTGATGCCACAATAGATGGCGAGATAAATATTTGAACAAATGTTATAAGTGTGTGATGCATCATTCAATCGTGAATCATATGTAAACTAAGAAACAATAATTTTATTAAAATTGAAAAAAAAAAAAAAAAAACCACTTAAATTTATGTGGAAAATGCACATCATGAAACCCAAAGTTTTTATTAAAAAAAAAAAAATCAAAGAATATGTAAGGATTGAAATTGGATTGGACTCAATACAGGATTGGGTTTAAGCCCAAGAAGCCCAAACAATAAATTTATAGAGCGTGGATGAAAGAACTAGATCTACTCTAGAAGAAAAACGATAAAATTTGCTAATTTAAGGCTACTAAACACAAGTAAGATAAGAAAATCTGTCCTCGGAATGGCCAGAGGAGCTTATATTATATTGTCTTGTTTTTCTACAGCCTTACAAGAGTTCACAGTCTAATCAAAAAAGTATCTGGATTTCTTCTTTTGATCTCCTTTTCTAGTACATCTTCCCATGCTATATACTACAATCTTTATATCATCCCTACCACACACGTGTAGGCTAGATTCGGAGAACTTCATTCTGTCTCATCCAACATCTCCCAAAACCATCAACTAGTAGCTGTAAGGCTGCTTGACCACTGTTCAGGCATTACTTCCACATTAATGCAGTCAGAGAGTTGGTTGGGAGGCATTTAATGCGGAGGTAGCAGCTTTTGAAGATATTTGTTTGCCCTTCTCTTATCTTACCCCTTGTCCAACGTCCAATCCTTAGTTGTGATGTAACTTCGAAGAAGGTCCATGATGATATGGCACTCTTACTGACCTCGGACCCTTGTTACCGAGATGGCTTTTCTCCTCGGACATTCGTTGGACTTATCTCTTATTATATCTACTCTTCTCTTTACTCCGTTCTCCTTATAATTTCATCTGAACATCCTCGGATGGTCTAATGTCCTCGAATTGGGCCATAGGCCCAATTAGTACAGCCTTAACAGTACTTCCTGATTAACCGGCCCTCATAGATTATAATTGATAATTAATTTTTAATTGAAGTATTATTTTAATATTTTAAAATCTTTACAATGAAGTTTCACTTAAAAGGCTTTTTTTGAGAAGAAGTTTCACTTAAAGTTGATTACTTTAAATTTTAAGGGCTTGTTTGGTAAGAGTATTTAGATATAGTTTTTGGTTTTGCAATCCATAAAATGGTGGGTTCTACGCTTGAATTTATTGTTTGACTAATATTTTCTAAATAGAGTTTTCAAAAAACTATATCCTATTTTTCTGGTTTAAAACATGATTTTGAAAACGAGGAAGGGGGTATTTTCAGGATACAAAAAATGTTTTCAATGATATAGTTGTAAATAAATTGAAAACAAAAAACCCCACATATTTGTCCAAACTCTTTTATCTTTTAAATTAAGAAGCTTATCTTTATCACAAAATGAATCCCCACACTTCAAATTTGAAACTTATCATTAAAATAAAAAAATAAAAAAAATACATGATGTGCTCTATTCTCTTATCATTATCCACCAAAAAAAAAAAAAAAGTAATCTACAGATTCTATATGTTACTTTTAGTAACTTTTTTTTTTTTTTGAAATTTCAAAATTAGAAATGGTCTCCCAAACAATTATTTTTTGTTTTTAGTATTTTGAAAATTATTCTTAAAAGTGGAAGCCAAACACGTATAATATAAAAATTATTATCTGAAAACTAGTTTCAAATTCAATTTTTTGAAAATTATTTTTATACTATTTTGAAAACAAAAACAAAAATCTTTTTACCAATCAGGCCCTCAATGTTTTTATAATAACTAATAAGTTACATAGTGAAATTATCTTGCATAACTAAAAATACTTTGCGTTGCGCAAAAACAAATAAGGTTTTTTTTTTTTTTTTTTTAGAGAGAGTTTCAACTTATGGCGTCCGCTCCTGATGATAGTTTTTTATCATCAGACCAAGACACCAATCAGTTTTTGGTGTAGGCGGGGATTGAACCCCAGATCTCTTATACAACTATTAGAGACTTTACCGGTTGAGCTAATTGGAACACACAACACAAATAAGGTTGGAATTGACATGTACTTCTATAAATATCTTTCCACGCATTCATCGTACTCAAAGTTAAAGTCATGGCTGGGGGGCTCAGAAAATAACAAGAATCAATGTCGTGATGGTGCTACATGATGGCAACATTTTTTTTTTTTTTTCTTTTTGAGAAAATGGCAACATATTGTTTAGAAGAATAAAACCGCAGACTTGTTGATTGACCATAGATGCAAACCGATTAAATTCACTTAAATTTCTAAAAGCTCTTGTTATTAGAATTTTAATATAACCAGTATTTTTAACTTTTTAAAACTTAGGCAATAGAGAGTAATTATGTTAATTAGTTAATATACTTATAATTTGTCACATGATAAAAGAAGGAAAAAATGAAAAATAAAAAGAAGGAGATGTCATCCACTTAGCACAAGCATAACAAAATTTTATGATAAAGTATATGATATTATATTATATGATTAGGATATATGTTCATAAAATATATTTTTTATTGTGAATGTTTTGGTAATAATAATAAATAACTGTAAGGACACAACTCTCTGGCGGCCCAATAAGGATGTTGGGCTCGTGCATGAAAGATCCCTCACAATATGATTTGTAGAGAGTGGGCTTGAAAAGCTAGCCGTTGGTCACGGGGCGATGCCCGGTCCTGGTTTTAGAGGAATTCGTGTAGAAAAAGGATTTGGGCTTGAACGTTTAAGCCCTACGGCATCGCATCCTATGGGATGGGCCTCCTCGGACTTGGTCCGAGGACCACTAGGGTCTTATCCCGGTTACCCGGCGATGGTTTTTTTTCTGTAATCTCAGATGTTGTTGAGATGTTCCCACCCAGATCGTCTCCCTTTTCTGGAGCTGGAATGGGAGAGAGTCCCCTCTCGATTTACTTACTTCCTTCTTTTATACTCGTCTGCGTTAACTGTCCTTCGTCCACGTGTAGGGTCAATCTTTACAAGACTGATATTTGTCCCATCAGTCTAATCCCGGAATTGTTGGGGATGGTTGATAAGGCTGCAGAGTACGGCTCTGTCAAGTGCAGAGTCTTATCTGGAAGGGTAGTAAGGATAACTTCCCCCAAGATATTTTGGATCTCCTTACAAATTCATTCCTATACCGGTTTTACCCCTTTATTCCGGTGGGATTCTGGATCTGCCGAGGACCGAACTGTCCTCGGCTGCCTCCCAAAACTGTTTTGTGCTCTGTATTGTAGAGCTTGGGCCACAGCTCTCCTCGGCTTGGGCCTTCGGATTTTCCAAGAGCAACTGGGCCTGGCCCTTAAATTATTGGGCCCCACAATAACAATTTGTAAAGAGTCTTATTTATTAGTTGGTATTTATTGGTGTTTTCAATGAATACATTCAGTGTTCAAATTCCCCCACCCCAACTATAAAAAATTAAATGATAAATGTTATATTTTCCATAATTCTTATATAGTATACTAGAGATCTTCTAATTTCACATTGAATGGTTTTTTATTGCATTTAGATAGATTTTATTCACACCTTTTGTGAATTTTCGTTACTTTTTTAGATCATAGCTAGTCTCGTTAAGACATGAATTGAAATTATTTAAAAAATTCTTAGTTTATTAAAAATTTTAAAACTTAGGTTTTAATTTGAAACTACCCCAAACCATAAGAAAAATATGTAATTTATAAATATCTTTAGTAAAAGGTAACTAGTTAGTGTAAGAATGCAACCACTTGAGATAACCACAACACCTTCTAAAATTAATTTTTTGCCGATGATAGTATCTTATTTTGCTGGGCGAAAGAGGAGGAATGTCAGAAGATACTAGATATTTTGGCTATCTATGAGAAAGGGTCGGGGCAGAAAATTAATAGAGACAAAACTAATATTTTTTTTAGTTCCAATACCACTCCAGATATGAAGAATCAGATTCAAACTATTTTGGGTGTTCCCGCCATTCTCCAATATGAGAAATACTTGGGTTTGCCAGCTCTTGTGGGAAGGGCTAAGAAACAAAGTTTTATTTATATTAAGGAAAGGGTGTGGAAGAAACTCCAAGGGTGGAAGGAAAAACTTTTGTCTCAGGCTGGTAGGGAAGTGCTCATCAAATCAGTCATACAAGCAATTCTCACATACACAATGAGTTGTTTTAAGCTCCCTAAAGGATTGGTTAAGGAATTGGAAATCATGATTCGAAAATTTTGGTGGGGGTACAATGGTGGGAATAGGAAGATTCATTGGGTTAAATGGGATAGCTTTGTGAGGCTAAGGAGGTTGGTGGTATGGGGTTCAAGGAAATTGAGAAATTTAATGATGCTTTATTGGCCAAACAAGTTTGGTGGATGATTAATAATCCTAATTTGCTTTGCCATCATGTGTTCAAGGCAAGATTTTTTTTCCGGATTACTCTATTCTTGAAGCAAGAGACTCTATTGTGGAATCCTATGCGTGGAAGAGCATTCTAAGTGCTAGGGATGTCATTCGCAAGGGGATGGTTGCCAGATAAAGGAGGATAGGTGGCTGCCAGATAAAGCTAATGGCTCTGTTATTTCACCTCTTTCCCAAGTGGCAGTGGATTCAAGAGTGAGTTCTCTTATTGATCAGGATAGATTCAGGTGGAAAGAGGAGGTGGTGTAGAATTTATTCCTTCCTCATGAAGCTGAATTAATTCTGGGCATTCCCTTGAGTTTTCGGCGCCTCCCTAATCGTATTGCTTGGACACACACTCCCTCGGGTATGTTCACCACTAGTAGCGCCTATAAAATGATTGTTTTTTGTGATTCTATGTCCATTGCAGGTAGTTCAAATATGGAAAATCAAAAGAATTTCTAGAAGAGCCTTTGGCAGCTCCGAGTGCCTAACAAAATTAAGCATTTTGTGTGGAGGGCATGTAATGATGCTCTACTAACAAAGGAGAACCTGCACCGTCGTCATGTCACGGATTCTGACACTTGTGATCTGTGTAGAGAGCATTCTGAGGACACCGTTCATGCACTCTGGTTGTGCAATCAACAGGCAAATTTCAGAGAGTTATTGGTCAGGTTTATGCCATGCCAAGATGAGTATAAAGCTGAAATTTTTGTTATTGCAATGTGGTGTGTTTGGAATAGGCGAAATGCCATTCATTTCAATCGAGTTGTCAGCCCTGTGGCTAGCATTTGCAAGGAAGCAGGCAACATTCTTCAGGAGTTTCTCCATGCTCGGGAGGTTGAGGTGATTCACCCTCGACCTCAAGTCATGCAACAATGGCGTCCTCTTGACCCTAACAGATACAAGGTTAATTTTGATGCAGCAATGTTTCGGGCTTCGAATCTGGCGGGTGCAGGTGTGATTGTTCGTGACAACCGAGGGGTTCCTATTGGGGCGCTATCCATGCTTGTTCCTCTCAGTCAGTCTGTGGCAGAGTTGGAAGCCTTGGCCTATCAACGGGCAATTCAGTTTACTTTGGAGATTGGTTTGACTCAAGTGGTGAAAGGGATTCTACTACTGTCATTGAGGCAACAGTTTGCCAGTTACGGGAACATTCTTGGGGACATTCGTTTCCAAGCAGCTGGTTTTCAGCATGTTAAGTTTAATTATGTTAGTCGTGTTTGTAACTCTGTTGCTGATGCGTTAGCTAAGAAGGCTAGTTCTGCTTTAGGGCATCAGGTGTGGTTAGAAGACTTACCTGATGACATTGCCCCTCTTGTGTTTAGAGAGATGTTCATTGATTTTGGTTTTGAATAAATTTCCCAGGTGTTTGGTCTGGCTTCTCAAAAAAAAATTATTATATGGTATAATAGTTAAATTTTTTATGTAATATTATATGATGATAGGATGTAATTTGATTCTATTGTGACTACAATAATTACTATGTAGACGAATTCCACCCTTTGGTCAATTTTTATTTTAGTCTTTCAACTTTCATTTTTTTTTTTTCCATTTTAGTCATGTAAATTTAGATTTGCTGCCACCATTAGTTATTTCTAGTTATTTCGTCCATCTCTTAAAAAATTATCTTGAATCTCTTTAAAATGACATAATTTTTGCATTTATTCCCAATTTTCATCCTAAAAATTTACTTTAATCTTTTAATCTACTTAATGCAAGATTTTTTTTTTTTAATGACTCTCTCAAGTCTCATCTCTTATCTTTCTCTTCGGTCACTCTAAGCCATAAAAGATCCACCACCATAAGACTAATCGATTGAGTTTAGGTTAGGTCTCAAGTAGTAGAATGAATAAGTGGCCCAGATCCTCGTTTAGTACTACCATCGGCACGTCATGATGCTTCCATCATTGAAGCATACTAATAGAATCCTTTTGATATTGTGGAATCATGGATATTGATACTAGATTTATGAGGGAAAAAACCAAACTAATCCGATAAGAGGGGTAAAGGATGGTTGGAACATACTATGGTATGATGGGTTGTTCCAAACACTTAATAAATAATAGGGATAAATGACTCACCACTCTATGGGATACAAAAAAAACACCCAAAGGGATACAGAACCAAAACTTACCACCCAAGGAATCCACCAATGGGATAAGTGTTTAAAAGAAGAAATCCATCTTCTGAAACATATAACTTTTTAATCTAAAAATACACTATGGTTTTATTTAATCCAGCCAAAAGGTTTATATAGAACTTAGAACAACCCTCTAAGAAAAGGAGAACAAAAATGGTAATTAAAACTTAAATTCAGGCATGACCAAAGTTAGACATGACTCTTAGTAAGTAGAAGCACAATAAAATACTTGTCTGCCTAGGAGAAATAAATCATAAAGTATGATACATTCTAGGAGACACTAATTAAAGAGTACTTGACTTCCTTTTATTAATGATAAAAAATGTTTGCAATTCTAGTCTTCAAGGAGGACATTTGGGCTGGGTTTAGCATCAGCTTGGACTTGTTGGAACTTGGGACACTCTGGTGTCAGACTCCTCTGGTTGAAAAGGACTTGCCCCCAAGTCCACTCAGTCTTCTTGATCTCAATAGTAAGGAGAAAGATCAAAAACATTGAAGGTTGCTCAAACACCATAATCTCCAAGTAGCTCAATCTTGTAAGCATTCTGACCAATCCATTGCAACACCTTAAAATGTCTATTAGCTTGAAGTTTCAACTTAGAAGATCTTTTGGAGGGAAATCTTTCCTTCCCTAGATGAATCCAAACCAAGTCACCTTCCTTGAAAGTTATTGGTTTTTGAAGCTTATTTGCTTTCTTGCAATACTTCTCATTTTGCTTTCCAATCTTATATGGACATGTTCATGAAATTTATTTATTTCCTTGGCCCTTTTTTTCAACATCACCATTGAAATTCTTAGTAATAGAAAGTTGTGTCAATTCAAGTGGTCTAGTAGGATTAAGGCCATAAACAACTTCAAAAGGACTATGACCAGTAGTTTGGCTAGTGAATCAATTATAAGCAAACTCAACCTGGGCCAAAAGAAAATCTCATTGTCTAATGTTCTTCCCCACAAATTTTCTCAAGAGATTTCCCAAACTTTTGATTCACAACTTCAGTTTGTCCACCTATTTGTGGATGGTAAGAAGAGTTGAATTGAAGGGTAGTTCCAATCTTCCTCCAAAGAGTATGCCAAAAATGACTTACAAACTTCGAATCACAATTAGAAGTGATATTTTTTGGAATACCATGAAGCTTGACTATCTCTCTGAAATACAAATCAGTAACAGAAGATGCATCTGTAGTCTTGTTACAAGGAACAAAATGAGCCATCTTTGAAAATCGATCAATCACCACCATAATGGAATCCTTGTGTTTGTTATGTTTAGACCCCTTAAACCAGATTGTTTAACCTAATATATTAACTAAGTGATTACCTAGATTTATTATTCAAATCTAGGTTAAACACAAATAAATCATATCATGCAAAGATATGGAAAAGTAAATAACACCATGATGTGATGACCTAGGAAAACTGATAAAACGAACCGTTTCAAGGTAAAAATCAGGGGAGGATTTGACCTAGCTATCCTCAAGGTAAACTAAATCCACTATAAGAGAATTAAAGTTTTTACAATCAGATTTAACCCTAAATCTATTGCTACCTCATGTAGTAACTTATTGACACGACCATGTGCAAGTTTCGAATCCACGAACTCCTCTTCTTAGATTTACACCAACACAAGCCGCCTTGCCTGTGATTTTGAGATCCCACTCAAAGGTTTTAGATCACCATCAGTAATGATCTTGATGTAGCAACTATGTTCTACCAAACGCTTGATTGTAGTTCTTGCTCCGGTAGATTCTTATGTAATTAGAAGGTACAAAACCTCTCAGATCTCACAAAGAGTAACACACAAGTCTTTTCAGTAGCTCCAAAATGTGCCTAGGGTTTCCCTTTTATATGTGAAGAAGTTTAGATGAAACCCTAAACGTTTTCACGGGCTTGGGCCTGTTTCAAAATTCCGCAGAAAAACTGTGCTTGCGATTTTTGATCTGTCAGATTTCATTGAATTTGAATTCTTTGATTTTCGATCAGTTGGATCTAATTTTCGATTGATTGGATTTCACTGAATTTGAACTCTTTCTTTCTGCAGCTTGAATGTTCTTGTATTTTGACTTGTAACACCTTAAGCAATGTCTAATAAACTCTATAAACTTTAAGATCTATATCTAGACAAGTTTATGCTCACAGTTTGCCAATTGTTCTAAACTTTTAGAACCTAACACCTTGTTTCTTTGAGTTCGAGGACAACCTAAAATAAATTCTAAACTGATATCTTCCCATGGAGCCTTAGGAACTAGTACTGGTGTGTACAACCCAGTGTTCTGACTGTGGCTCTTAGCGATTTGGCAGGTTCTGCAACTTCTCACAAGAGACAAAACATCATGAGTCAACTTGGGTCAACAAAAATTTTCTTGCATAAAAGCAAGAGTTTTGTCTCTTCCAAAGTGTCTAGCAAGACCTCCTCCATGAGCTTCTTGAATAATTGCTCTTTGTAAAGAACATTGAGGGATGCACAATTTGCTGTCTTTGATAAAAAAACAACCTTCTTGTTTCAAGAAATGGTTAATAGAACCCTTAAAACAACATTTCCATACATTATCAAAATCTAGATAATAATTATACAACTCCTTGAGAACTTCAAAACCTAACACCTACACCTCCATAGTGGTTAATAAAGAATGTCTTCTACTCAATGCATCTGCCACTTGATTCAACTTATGAGACTTGTGTTTGATAGAAAAGGAATAGGATTGAAGAAATTCAACCCATTTGGCATGTCGGCTACTGAGTTTCTATTGGCTATTCAAATACTTCAAAACTTCATGATCAGAATTAAGTAGAAACTCATTTGGAAGGAGATAATGACTCCAATGATCCAAAGCATGAATAATGGCATAAAACTCTGTCATAAGTAGAATATTTTTTTCTTGCATTCATTTAGTTTCTCACTAAAGAAAGCAATAGACTTGCCCTCTTGGCTGAGCATAACACCAATTCCCACACTTGAAGTATCGCAATCAACTTCGAACAACTTATTGAAATTTGGGAGTATAAGTATTGGAGCTTTTGTCACTTTCTTCTTGAGCAGCTCAAAGCTCTTTTGGGCTTTTTCATTCCACTAAAACCTTTCTCGCTTTAAACATTCAGTAATAGGGGCAATAAGGCTATTGAAGTTTTTGATAAAATGCCGATAAAAAAAAGCAAGCCCATGAAAACTTCTAACATCATGGACAGAATTTGGCATGGGCCAACTGAGTATTGTGTCAATTTTTCTTGGATCCATCCTGATTCCATCACCTGAAACAAAATAGCCTAAGAACACAAGGCTTTTAGTTAGGAAATGACACTTCTTCAAATTCGTATAGAGCTTCTACTCGGAGAGCTTGAAACACCTCATGAAGATGCTCCATATGCTCTTGTTGAAACTTGCTTTATACTAAGATATCATCAAAATATACAACAACAAATGACCAATGAAGGGCTTAAAGATATGATTCATTAATCGCATAAAAGTATTAGGAGCATTTGAGAGTTCAAAGGGCATCACCATCCATTCATACAACCCTTCTCTAGTTTTGAAAGTTGTTTTCCATTCATCACTTGGCCTTATTCAAATTTGATGATAGCCGCTATGTAGATCAATCTTTGAGAAAACCATAGCTCTTTGAAGTTGGTCAAGAGGATCATCTAACCACGGAATAGGAAAGCGATATCGAATGGTGATCTTGTTCACTGCTCTACTATCAATACATATATGCCATAAGCCATCATTTTTGGGAACAAGGAAGGATGGAACTGTTAGGATTAGAGTCCTTAAATTCTATTGTATGATACTATGTATGATATTAAGTATGATATTATGTATGACATTATGTATGACTTAATATTGTGATTGATAAAATTGTTTTATTATTATCTAAAATAATGGTAACATGAATATTTGGACATTATCTTATAGTCCATGAGATGCATAGTATGTGATTTATGTGAAAAGTCACAAAAGATATAAATCACAGGTTCTTTGTAAATTCAAAATTTTAGTTCGTAGTTAGTGATGAAATTAGGTATTTCCTCTGCGAAGACTATAACATATCAACTAAGATGATTTATCTTGATCATAAATGTGGAGACTTCTAGTTGATGTGTTGATATGTTTTAAGAGTTAAGACATATTGAACTAGACCATTGTGAGATTTATTATTTTCCTAAAAACTGTCAAATGAATAATAAATCTCACAACTTATATTTACATGAACTCTTAATCCTGAGAGAATAATGGACCTGACCATAAAGTGTAGGTTGCTTTGATATATCAGGAGTGAGATCTAAAGTAACAATCAAAATTTCAGTATGTTAGGCAGCCACATTTAGTGTTGATGGAATATATATTCTCAAGATGGAATTCATAGTCTCTTAATGGAGATATAAAATATTTCCTAGAGATATAAAATATTCCCTTGAGATAAGTTTAATGGATTTGTTATTCAAAATGTTAGGCCTAACTACTTTAGTAGATAGTTACTAAAGTATATATTTATGAAATTGGATTTCATAAATACATGATAAATAACTTAAAGGATTAAACCGGGTACTCAAGGATTAAGATGTAGTAATTTACAAAGTGACAGTCTATATTCATGACTTTGTATTACTACGAATATTTTATGAAAGGTTTGCATATACAATAAAGTCTTGGGATATAATTTATTAATAAGGTTTAGAGTGCAATTATATTTATATAGTGGTATTAAATATAATTAATGGTAACTTTGGACTTATCAAGAGTTAACGGAAAAGCCCAAGGCCCATTGGAGCTAGTGTCTTATTTGTTCCCTTTTGGTCCCACTCCAAGCCACATACTAAAACCCAATTGGAAAGGTCTAAAAGGCTAGCCCAATTAGATAATCAGTTATATAGAGAGAAACATACAAAATTTTTGTAAGAACATGAAATAGTATGTATGTGAGTGTTAGACACTCTATCATTCTCTCTAGAACATACACATATAACTGATTGAGAGACCACACTTCTTGGGCACAAGTGGAATTGGAGTGAAGATTGAAAGTGTTCTCACGAACTTCTGATCTTTGGTTTTGAAATTCACCATACCAAGGTACACTCTCTTATTCCTAAATTCTGAAACTTACTTAGTACATGTTATCAATTACGAATGAAGTAGATCCGTTAATTTTCTACTGCGTACATTCATATTTCCTTTAGGAACATCATAAGGACTCATACTCTCTCTTATAAGCCCCTTTGCTATCAACTCTTCAATTTGCCTTTGCAACTCTTCATGCTCTTTTGGATTCATTCTATAACCTGGTTTGTTAGACAAAACAGAACCTAGCTTAAAATCAATGCAGTGTTGCATATCTCTCATAGGTGGAAGGTCGAAAGGAATTTCATCTAGAATGACATCACTAAATTCCTCAAGAAAGGGTATTAATAAAGGAGGCATGTCCGCTATGTCCTTCTCTTCTCTTGCCATAGAAGCAAACCCCTTACCACATTCTGTGCTCTCTCTACCTCAAATTTGGTAAGTAAATTGCTCTCCTCCATAAGCGAAGGTTTGGGAACATGAATCATTCTTAAAGGAGCCAAAGTTATTTTAACCCCATCTTTTTCAAAAGAGTAAGTACTTTTGAAACCATCATAACTAGCCTTCCTATCATACTGCCATGGACTACCAAGTAATAAATGACATGCATCCATGGGCACAACATCCCAAATTACTGAATCATTATAATTTTTGCCAATAGAAAACTGAATTAAGCATATCTTATTTACCTTCACCTCATTGCCTTTGCAAAGCCACTGGAGTTTGTATGGCTATGGATGATTTTTAGTTTATAACTTCAACTTCTGCAGTGTGGTTACTACAACAATATTCTCACAACTTTCTCCGTCAATGATAATGTCACAAATATTTCCTTGTGAAGTGCATCTGGTATGGAATATATTGTTCCGAAGCCATTCATCTTCTACATAGGCTACCTTAAGACTTTTTTGAACAACAAGTGACACTCCTTGATTAGCATAGATCACATCCTCATTGAGATCAGCATGTTCATGAGCAACTAGTGCTAACTCATCTTTATCCTTTATTTCCACATCTTTCTCCACAAGAGAAACTATCTTGCGATTTGGACAATCAGAAGCAATATGTCCAAGGCCTTGACATTTAAAACATCTATGGCCTGTTCTAGAGGTGTTGGGACAATTAGAACCTGATGCAGATTCTTTCTTTAGTGGGTCCTTGACAATAGCTATCTTGGGTAGTGCAACAGCCTTAGAAGTAGAACCACTTCCTTAGTTATAAACCCCCCCTTGATTATAAGTTCGAAAGCTACTGCTGTGCCTTTCCTTCAGTTGCTTCTCCACTTTATAGCAAGCTTGCAAACATCATTGAAAGTCCAATAGGGTTGTAGTTGGACTGCATCATTGAGTTCAACATGTAACCCACCAAGATAGCGGGCTATCATTTGCTCCTTTGGTTCTACAACATCACATCGAATCATAAGACGATCAAACTCTGTTGTATACTCCTCCATATAAAGCTCTTTTTGCTTGAAATTTTAGAAAAGCACCTTGCTTGTAGCGTTCAGGCACATATTTTCTCTTGAGCTCTCTTTTCATCTTTTTCTATGTCATAATATGATCTCTGCCTTCACATTGCCACTGCATCTTGAGATGCTCCCATCAGATTGAAGCATGTTTCCATAACTTGATAGCAATAATCTTTACTTTTCAATTTTTACAACATCTTTGAAAGTCACTCAACAATAGTTAGCCAATCAATGAAATCATTAGGTTGCATATTCCATTCAAATTATGGATTGTCCACCTTCATATCATAACCTCGTTTTAAGTTTTTGATATGATGAGGATGGGGTGGAGTGCTCCCATCGGAGGAATGAATATGAGCACGATGAAATGGATTCTCCTCTTCATCATCACTAATAGCTTTATATTTTGAATTATGATGTTTAGGACCTTGTCCTTGATTCTTGTAAAACTCCAAACGCTCTTAGAGTTGCTGAAGTTATCTCCTTAAATGATCAATTTCAAAATCTTGATGATTTCTCTCAGGCATCTCAACATTATTACCATGTCGATGATGTCCAACCATTGAACCAAAGCTCTGATACCAACTGATATTGGATTTGTAAGGGAAAAACCAAACTGATGCGATAAATGGGGTGAAGGATAACTAGAATGTAATATGGTATGATGGGTTGAACCAAACACTTAATAAATAAAAGGGGTAAATGACTCATCACTCTATAGGATACAAAAACACCACCCAAAGAGATACAGAACTAGAATTTGCCACCCAATGGGATAAGAGTTTAAAAGAAGAAATCCATCTTCTGAAGTATAAATCTTTTTAATTTGAAAATACACTTTGGTTTTATTTAATTCATCCAAAAGGCTAACATATAGCTTAGAACAACCCTTTAAGCATAGGAGAACGAAAATAGTAATTAAAACTTAAACACAGGCATGACCAAAGTTAGACATGACTCTTTGGAAATAAAAGCATAATAAAATACTTGTCTGTTTATGAGAAATAAAACATAAAGTCTGATATTTTCTAGAAGACACTAATTAAAGACTATTTTTCTTCTTTTTATTAATGATAAAAAAAAAATTCAAAATGATGGGCTGCACTTTTTTTCTTTAAGGAGAACATTTGGGCTAGGTTTAGTATCAGATTGGGCTAATTGGAACTTAGGACACTCTGGTCTCAGAGATCGATCGAGTCATATTGGAAGAAATGACAAGAACGAAGTGGATGATGTTGTTGGGGGTTCTAATAGGGTTGTTTTCTTTATGCGGCTGAGTAATTAAGGTTATTTGGCTGTGAATGCTAGTGTGTCGTGATGGATTAAAGATTTGTTTATTCTATGTGGGTATTTCTTTGATTTTATTTATTTATTATTTTGTTAGATCATATTTTGGGTTGATGCTCCATTAATTGATGGTAATGATTTTTCTGCTTGATTCTCCATTAATGGAGCTTAAAGGAATTTTTAATATTATATTTAATATTGATTTAAAATAAAATTTTAATTATTTTTTCGTATTAAAATTTTATATTTTTTTATGGTTAACATAAATTATAGATGAAGGTATTAAAAATTATATATTTGATGGTTAACATAAATTATAGATGAAAGGATTAATGGTGGCAATGAAAGTGAATTTATACAAGTTTAAAATAATAAAAATAAAAATAGATGAAAGGATTAATGGTGGCAATGAAAGTGAATTTACAAGTTTAAAATAATAAAAATAAAACTTAAAAGACTAAAATGAAAATTTACAAAACTTTTTTTTATAAGAACAATTCACCAAACTTAAACAACACACTTCATGTATTATTATTATTATTATTATTATTATTATTTCTATTTTGAAATGCATGTTGTTTTTGTACAGATGTAACAACGCTCTTTTGAAAAATAATAACTAATTTACTTCAGCCAATATATTTCAAAATAGAAATGGAAAAAAATCTCTATACTACAAAAAGTTTTTTGAAATTTTTTATATATATAAAAAGGAGTACTTTTGAAAATAAATTAAAAAGGCCTTCACAAATTTTAATATGGGTAAATTACAAAGTTGGTCCCTATTCTTTACATCATATCTAAATTTGGTTTATACCGTTTTAATTGTGTCAATTTGGTCCCAACATTTTTAATATTGTATCAATTTAGTCCCTACTATTGTCCCTTGGATAGAAAAAGCTGACGTGTCAAATGAAACAATAAAATATTATTTTTCATGCCATATTATCAACCAACTGTACAACCATGTTAGTTCTTTTAATAAAAAAATAAATTAAAACTTAGACACATCAACACCAAAATCCCTAAAATCATTAACCCATCTCCATATCCATCTCTCTCTCTCTCTCTCGTGTTAGCCACCACCAACAAACATATTTCTCGCCATAATATAGCAAACATCCACAGCCCCCACACCCCCCCCCCCCAAAAAAAACTTTATCTTGAACCCCTACCACAACACCACCATCGTCACTTAGTTCGATCTCGATGTTGTCGCTTAGCTGTCTTGGAGTGTGAATCGGAGCTTTGCCCAACAAATGGATCTTCTTCAACCCGTGTGAATGAAATATGGGTTTTTGATGGGTTTGAGATTCGATTTAGGTGATTAATATGGTTGTGTTTTGGTGTGGTTGGGTTTAGGTTTTATTGTCTTTGGTGGTGGTTCAGGAGAGAGTGTTTTGTTTTTTGGTCTTCGATGATGCAGTGCCATGATGGTCTTTGGTTTGACTGGGCCTTTGGTGGTGTCATCGTGTCATGATGTGGGATTCCTGGTGGTTTTGGTTGTTGGTGATGCAACGTAGAGAGAGAGAGAGAGAGAGAGAGAGAGAGAGAGAGAGAGAGAGAGAGAGAGAGAGAGAGAGAGAGAGAGAGAGAGAGAGAGAGAACTAAATAAGCTTATGAGAATTGGTTCTTCTTTTGATATCTGAATGTTCAAAATGTGTGTAAAATACCTTGAATGTTTTGACCCCCAAAATACAAATTACCAATTTAAGCTTATTATCAAATAATGTAAGTGCGGAATATGAACATAAGTTTAAAACAAAATTGATAAACAATATAAACCATATAAAATCACATTCACAGCAGAAATTAAATGGCAAAGATTGAGGGAAGAGAGATGCAAATACAAAGATAACATAACTATGTATTATCAAAGAGGAAACTAAAGCTCTCGGCGTAAAACTTCTTCGCCGCCCTCTAAGCGGTAAATAATCTACTAGAGAATCAAGTTGGGATACATGAATAGCAGAAGACTCTCCAAGCCTAATTTACCCAGTGTACCTAAGCCCTCCAAGCTCCTACTCCAATGAGGTTATGCCGAACATTTGTCTTCTCTAACTTACCGGATTCCGCTATAGCCCATAGTATCAACCAATATCAATTGGTCCCTTCCTAACTGCTTCCCAAGCACCAAAAAGCCTTCTTATAGATATGGGTATGGTAAGAAAAGGATTTGGCTAATGAACCTATCAAGGATGTAACAATGGAGAGGGTGAGAGTTGAGGAATTTGAAGAGTCACTATGTAAAAATTATGGATAAGTCAATCTTGTTTTTCTCTAGGGTTTCTCTCTCAAAATTATCTCTAGAAGCTCTTAATATTTCGTGGGTATAAGGGGTATCTATACTGGAGTGAGAAAGGAATGCGAAGAGTCAGTTTTTCAAAACAGAGTGGACTGGTGAATTAGCCTCGCGACTTGACTGAGTCGCGAGTCCAAGTTGCGAGTTAACTGAATGGCCAGTCTGGACTTTTTGTCCTGTAGTGCTATAGCTGGCATGACAGTTTAGCTTCTCTACATGCTTCACTTGTGTGCATCCTTTAGCGGCTTGTCAGTCACGAGCCACCCGCGAGATCCAGTCGCGAGTCCTTGTTTCAATGCATAGTCTTAAGCATTTCTTCACACTCTCTCACACACTACCCTTACATGATTCCCACCTAAATATAGGGTTTTTAAGTACTGAATTACAAGCAAATTGGCAGGGAATAAATCCAACAAGATGGTTGATTAAATTCAACCTTACAATATCCTTCTTGGTTAATTTTCTATATGCATATGAGAATTGGCTAGTTTCTCCTAGTTAATTGGAGTCCCAATTCTAAGATTGAAGTGGATGTATGGAGTAGGTGCACTTGTGAATTCTCTAGCTATTGGATGTGTTGTGAATCTAGCACAAGTAGACTACACTCTTTTCTTAGAAATAGTGAAGGATGAGTCTACTCTCAACATGCAGGGCTCCTTGCTAGGAGGAAGATCTTCCCTGCACTATTTGGTTGGTGGTGATGAGAGAGAGAGAGATATTAATATTGTTAGGTAACAAGTAAAATACTGTGTGCTTTCTCAAAGGGAGCTGACTTTCAATCATTTTCAAAACTAAAAATTCCCCAGTAGATTACTTACAAAGGATCAAATAAAGCTCTTTTCTTATGAATATAATCTTGTTTTGGTTTTGTTGAAACTGATAAAAAATAAAGGGTTCGGTTAATGTGTGCCCTTAGGGCACACATTAAGTTTTCTATTTTTGGAAACATTTTTTCAGAAATTGAAAAAGTTGTCATTACTTTTTAATTCTCGAGAAATTTTTTTTTTCAAAAATGGAAATTAATGTGTGCCCTAAGGGCACACATTAGTAAAATCCAAAAATAAAACCTGAAAGTAAACTATTAGGTTGTTTTTTACTTGATTCTCAAAAAAAAAAAAAAAAAAAAAGGTTGTTTTTTACTTTTTGAGGGCTAGCTCTTTCCTTGTTTGATTTTGGAAATTTTATAAAACTCCCAAAAGTAGAAGAAAAAGCCTCATAATTTGTCCTATAAGCTTTCACTAAATGTTATGAGCTTGCAAACATATCATGTATAATGGATTTTCGATTTTATTATCAAACATAATATTTATTTTTAATATTGATGATTTAAAATTATTTTTAAAAACAATTTAAAATAATTTTACAAATAAAAGAAAATATTTTAACAAACATATTAAATTATATATATATATATATATATATATATATATTTAGGGTTGGATTCAAGTTACATTTGGTGTAACTTTAGGTTTTTTTTTTTTTTTTTTTTTTTTTTTTTTTTTTGAGAGAGTGTAACTTTAGTTAATATTACACTACCCAATATTTTTTAATTAGATGTAAATTTTGTTAAGTCTTCCATTAGATTATATTATTTTCACATATTCTTCATGCTTAAAAAATTTAAAGATGATAAAAATTAATAGTTATGTCATCAATCAACTGTTTAAATTTAAGTTTTTCTAGTTTAAAATAATGCGTAAAAGATTAGTTTACAGATCGAATGATAAATTATATCTGATTTGCATGAAATTTGGTATGTATGTTAAGAACATATAGAACATGTAATTTAACAGTTGGATTTTTAAAATATGAATTCAATAGCAAGTTATTACCATGGAATTCTAAATGCATGTTGCATTGTAGTATAGGATTCTATTTATAAAAATTGTTACATTTATTTCTTGATAAACCCTACTTGATTCAACAAAGGAAAAAGAGTCATATTATCCATTGGAAATAAAATAATATTAATTCTTGAATACAAAACTAATAATTTTGCATCTCACAAGACCATAAAAAATTATAATTTAGAAAATTGAATATATGATTTAGTGATAGTTAGACATAAGGGGGCAACAAAACTTTAGATTATTATCAAATTGTATCAAGTCCCATAAAAGAAAAAAAAAATTGTATTAAGTCGACCCTGAGTTGTACAGTAACATATTAAAAATAGGAAATTCATATTCTAACTTCGTAAGAGAAAGAACATGATAATCTAGTTAATTTAGAGGTTGTTTGTCTAGTTTCTATCAAGTGGCCTGATCATCATCAACTTGGTAACCATTACATTCAAGGTTATCATGTAAAAGCAAGTTCCTATCACATTCAGTGCTGCAATTTGCAAATAGTATAGCTGTCTGTGTGTTTGACTGTGCAGACAAGAATAGTTCGAAGTGGTGGAAACAAAACCAGACCACCGTGCCTGCCATGGCACTTTTTAAGAGGAAAACCCCACGAACTATTTGGAGTTACTGTGAAACTAGAAGAGCAAGTACAGTTTTGGCTAATAACAATATGAGAAAATACTTTAATATTTAGATAATAAAAGTAAAGACTGAAGAGACATACAAGCTACATATGACAAAATTGTCTGTAAAAGGGTATCATCAATAATTAATTAAGATAGAATCCCAAACACTTTCTCTTTCTCTCTTAAACTCTCTTTTAATGCTGAATCCTTCAGTTCAAAGTCCAAACCCTGCATTTGAATCCCAAACAAATAATAAGAATGTTAATAACAGCTGAAGTGGTTGTTGAGTTAATGAAGATACAAGTTAATTAATTAAGATCCTAATGAGAGCACAAAAGGGATGTCAAGTTTTTTGATAAAAAGAAAAAGGGATGTCAAGTTTCAATTGCATGAGAGACGCTGAAATGGCAGTGACTATGTCACGCAACCGTGCGCATTGTAGGCTGTATCATACGAAAAAAGTCTGTGTTCTCTGAAGTAAGGACTCTGAACCACACAGTGTCAACTGTGGGCAATAAACTAGTCATGCGCGGATATATTATTTCACACCCATGTCCTTTTTGCAATTTTAATATTATACTTGCTTTTTAGGGTTTTTGGTCAACACATTTACAGTAAAGTTTTTTTTTTTTTTTTTCTTTTTTTTGGGGTAAACACATTAAAGTACTTTTTCATAATTTTTGCCTCAACTTAATGATCTCAACAATTATGAATTATACCTAATCACTTATTATATATATATATATATATATAACTTTTCTCTACCGCTAATAATTGACTACTTTAGAACATATTTGAGTCTATTTTATTTTTATCAACAAGTCGGCTACAATTTTAACATCATGTGATTGCATGATTTGATTGGTACAGGATAAAACTAACACCAATAATAAAATTAAGTAAAATTGTTCTAATCATCATAAGCATATTAATAGTTGCGAAAAATATTATACTCTTATTATTATTCTTTTTGTCTCCGTTGAAAGGTTCAATATTATTATGATCACAAGTCACAACATTTCTCTCTGGTACATCAAACTAATCAATCAGTTTTCTTTTTCTTGTAAAAACTCATTCATTTTAATGTATATGTGCTTCATGCTTTACAAGACCAAATAATTCATTAAAAGCAAGAATTTATCTAAGGCATCCAATCATTAAGCTTCCCTCCTATCTTATAAATTATATATTAACATTCGTAATTGTAATAAGAGAATAAAAATAGATTATTGAAACCATAATGTCTTCACTTAACCCAACCCCTCAAATTTTCTGCCTCTCACAATCTTCATTAGCACGATCATAAAAAGTCACCAAATAATTTAATAATCATAGCATTTCCAAACCGGTGAAATAATAATTATAATAAATAATAATAACAAAAATATTATTACTATTTTCACTATATTATGATAACTATAATTAACATTAAAAATAAATTTAAAAACACTATCTATTATATTATATCATAATAATTGTACTTTAAAGAGTTTGGGACATGTACCTATGAAGGGTTTGGACAAGTTTTTGATCCATGGAAGGAAAGAAACCCTAAGGGGGATCAATAGTGCGGCGGTCATCCCCAGCAGCAGCCCTAGGTTGCGGAAACTGACTGAGTTGTAGGTTTGCTGACACGTTCATCGCCAAAAGGCTTGCATCATAGTTGTTTCCGCCATCAAAGCTCCTTATCAGCTGCTGTTGATCCCTTGGAAAGAATTGGTGATGGTAATGGTGATGGTGGTCCCTCACGCCGCCACCGCCACCAATCAGATTAATCCCCAAGTTCTGCTGATGGTTGTAATTGTTGGCAGCAGCGGCAATTAGGCCGTGACTGGCGATTCCTAAGTTTTGGTATTTAGAGAGTTCAGATTTGGCACAACTGATTTCCATTTGGAGTTGGCGGAGTTGGTGTTGGAGGACGGAAATGAGTCCGACGCAGCCATAGACAGGGTCACGGAGACGCATGTCAGCCTCAAAGGCGAGAGAATTGACGGCGTCTTCACGCTGGTGGGGGTGCAACTCGTTGAGAAGTTTGGTGACGTTGCTTGCACCAAACACTTTGTGGACGTTTGCAAATTTTTGTGGTTGGTCCGGTGGGAAATAGGGTGCAAAAACACACTCCGGCTGGCATTTTCGCCTCAGAAACTTGCAAGCTGCACATGGGGAATTTGATGAAGACGCCATGTTCCACCTTGCTCTCTGCAAAATCAAACAAGCAACAACGAATATCAAAGGTGACAATAATAATATATTTGAATCAAAAATAGAATATATGATTGGTGGCTATAGAAGAACTTTGATTAATACCATGATGGACAGAAACAAAAATTTCGAAACCCAACTAATTAGTTGCTTCGAGTTTTTTATTTTTATTTTTTATGAAGTGCTTAGAAGTTTAATCTTTGGGACCAAGAAAGAGGGAAAATGTTAAGAAATGAATAGATGAAGTAGAAGAAATTAAGCAAAGAATTTAATTTAATAAAGGAATTTTTTTTTTTTTTATACATTAAAAAAAATTTTCTAGTAGAGTGCAGAGGATAATAAATGGCGATGGGACTATAATTGTAAAGTCTAAAAGGGTAATCAAAGTCAGAATCTGTAAGATCTTAATTAAAAGAAGTGAAAAATAAATTAAAAGAAACCCAAAAATAGAATAGAAATGAAACTAAGCATAAGAGGGTTAATTAATTATACAAATGGGAAATAAATTGCATGAATAAAAATAAATATGTATAGTTAGTTAAAATAGGAATGATTGATATATACCCTGTGTAGGATCTGGTGCAATAATAGTGATTTTCTTTCCTGATTTTTTTTATTGAAGTAATCAAATTGAAATCATGTTGGTTTTGGGAAGAGTTATAAGAGATCCGGCTAGGCTAGCTGTAATAAAAAGGAGAAGAAAGGAATTCATATAGTCAAAGTGCATAAATAAAGCAACAAACATACAGGATTTTCTCTGATAACATTACACATAACAGGCTATATTTCCATTTCTCTCACTACTAAGAAACCCTAAAAAGAGCAGAGCGGTGGAGATATAAGGTTTTTACTTTAGAAAGAGAAAGAGGGTCTGGTTTAGACTATACACTTTACACTTTAGAGAGAGAGAGAGAGAGAGAGAGAGCAGAAAGCAATGGGAAAAAGGGAAATAGAAAGGTAGATTTTTGAGTACCCGTGTATGTGGTGTGGTGGGATTGAGGGATTGGATCTCGTGAAGAAGAAAGGTTATATATGTTTCACTCTTTCCAATGAAAAGTTTGGAAGCAGATCTCGCTTGAATTTCATACAACAATTCTTTTTTATATTTTACTCGGCCATTTTTAGAGATATATTATATGAGACTTTTAAGACAAGCTTTGATTCAACACCTTGGGATGAACCAACCAACTCAGACTACTATGTCATACTTCATAACCTTTTTTTTTTTTTTTTTTTTTAAATGTAAAAAAAAAAAAAAAAAAAAAGGGTTAAAAAACCAAATATATAGTTGAACCAAATGGTTATGAAAAAAAAAAGGAGAGAAAGAATTAATGAAAGGAGAGATGGGGGAGACAATAAGGTTTTTCTGACTCTGACTGAGGGGAGATCTTGGGATAATGAAGAGTATTCTTCTTCTTCTCTTCCTCTAATTCTTATTCTTCTAGATGTTCTTGGGAGTTCAATAAATAACACTAAAAAATGAAAATAAAGAAAGATAAAAAATAGAGGGAGAGTAGTACTTCTAGATTTCTTCAGTCAAACCTTTAATTCTTTCTTCAAACTACACCTCCTTCTATACTATTATTGTTATTGATGATGATGATGGATGTGGCTGATAGAAAGCAAAATCGATGGATCTCCCAAAGCCCTTTGAAGCTTTTTTCACAGTCGTCAGCTCCTCTTTTTCCTTCACTTCCTTGTTCTTTCTTGCTTGTACTTCCTTTCTTTCAACAGGACTCTCTCTCTCTCTCTCTCTCTTTGCTCCTTTTTGTCGGCTTTTCCTTGCTTTCTATTTGAGAGCCTTCCCTTTAAGCTATTGTATATGATAATAATAATAATAATAAAATGAAATATCTTAAAGCTTGGTGTTGTTCATGCAAAATCTCTCTTCATTTCGCCACTCTTTTAGCTTCTACTTATTCGCCGGAAAAACAAATGGCATGGAACATGCATAGAAAGATAATGATCACAAGGTAACAGCTATAGGGAGTAATAGGTCTTGAGAAAGAGAGGAAAAAATAGAGAGAGAATGTGTGTGTGTGTTTTAGAATATAGGAGAATCTTGGATAGAGAGAAAGAATGAGAGTGTCTTTTAGTAAGGAGTGGTGGGTGGGGGAAATTCCCCCCAGAAGCAGAGGCTAAGGAGACGCGGATAAAGCAAACACAGCGTGAGTTAAAAAGAGTTAAGTCTTTGAGATAACAAAGTTTTAGTGTTTGTGTGTGTTTTTGAGAAGAAGTAGGGTGGGGCTTTTATTTGTGGTTGTTCTTATTATTTATTAAGAGGCTATCAGTGATTTTTGTTTGTAGCATGTTATGTTGTGTAGTGACATGACCCAACTTCCCATCCTCTGGACTGTACTATTAGCGAACTAGTATAGAATACTATAGACTAGTATCAGTATGTAATAGTATAGGGATAGCATCTTTTCTTTTCTGAGAGTGTTTTTAGGCTTTCAGGTTGTGCTTTCTGTCCCCTACCTTATACCCTCCCCCCCTCTCTCTCTCTCTCTCTCTCTCTCTCTCTCTCTATTTTTCTTATTGAAAATGAAGAATTATTTTAATTATTTTGCTTTGAATTGCTTTAACCAAATTAATTGGTGCATGTTTCTCTCTTGACCATTTTAAATTAGGGTTTCAAATTTCAATGGGGGAAATTGGATAAAGGAATTGTCTCCAATGAGTTATAAGCCTCTAACTGCAATCCAAAATTCATCGTAGCATAAAAACATTTTCATGTTTGGGTATCTATATTTATGCACAGGCTCAACTTATGTTAGAACATTTATATTTGGGAATCTAAAAAAATACATATTTTACAATCTAAAAACTTACTCTATCTATTTTACCATACCATTTTATAACTCATCCAACATCCTAATTTTATTTTAACATACAACTAATTAAAATAATATAAACTACCCCATCAAATAATATAAACAACTCACTTCTCTTTTTTCTCTCCCATCCCTCTCTTTCTCCATAAAATCAGCCATCACCACCACCACCGAACCACCCAACTGAACCAACCACCAAACCAAAACTAACCACCACCACTGAACCACAACAACCCACAAACCACCAGCCACTACAACCACAACATTGCCGCACCACAAACCTAGGAAAATCAACAAAATTTTCAACCACCATTGCCAAACCAATCGAGAACCATACCCATCGCTGCATCACTACCCACTGTGGGTGCAAGGGAAAAGGAGTGTCGGAGTTGCCTCCTAGTTATATGGTCTAGAAACCATCAATATAGTGTCATTTCGAGGAAGGACCTTTGGTCTTACTACTAGAGTATAAGTTCGGAGTTTAGGAATGCTCATGGGAAGGTGTTAGGCACCTAAGATCGCCCAACTCTAAGGTTGACCTCCCATCATTGTGTCTTATGTCCTAACCTTATTAAAAAAATGTTCAACACTTGTATCTATACTCACACACACACTAGCATACATCTAACCATACCATCATGAAATCATTCATCCCAAAACATATACCTATCTACCCTTAAACAAAAGAGAGCCAAACACAAACGAAACCCTAGCATTCATCTAACATATGAAAACCCTATCATACATCTAAAACAAGGCAGCAACTTAAACATGGAAACAAGACATTAATGTATTACAAACCATAATCAAACATCTAAGCATGTTCCATCATATCATCAAAGTAAAACCTTAACACAAATGCATGGACATTGCTAATGTATGACTTACATTTTGCTTACCTCTCAGCAACATAGCACCTATGACATCAATGCATGAGCATGTGAATGAATGGCACTAAAACTAAGAAAACCCTAATCTAAACATGTGACAACAAACAAACATGTTTGATAGGCCAAGAATGTATTGACTCCTTGTGATGAATTAATAAATTAATTAGCCAAGTTAATTAATTAATTCAATTAACATGCAAAACGCGTGGTAGCACAAACAAATCACCAATTAACTAAATGCAGCGGAAATTAAATTGACACGATGATTTGTTTACGAATGAGGAAAACATACATGGCAAAAACCCCATCGGGTGATTTTAAGGTCACTACTCCCGATAATCTACTATTATCAAAACAAGTGGTTACAAGTAAAGGAATCCCAGTACCTTATACCAACTTACAGTTGAACCCTTACCCCAATACTTATTTGGACTTGTTTTGTAGTGACAATCTCTCATTTTCAATGCACGGTTCCTGGTACGTGACTAACCAATAGATGTGCAGATCCCAGTACGCGGCTTACTCACCAACTTGAGAAAGATATTGGCTGAAAAGTTCTTCAGTTCATCACACGATAAAGATTAAGAATCTCCTTGATCACAAAACCCTACGGCGTACAAACACAGCAACTTCTTCAAGAGAAAGATGAAGTAGGGCAAATTCTGTCTCTAGTCACAATTTGCATGAACAAAACTTTGTTACACACCCGCGCAACCTTTGACGGATCTTAAAATAATCCTTATATATATTTAAGGTTGTGAGAAAAGAAAACATATACACAAGGATTGGATGAAAATCAGAGTTGAAAATCTGTTTTTCATAAACCTCGATAGATAGCTTATCTATTGAGCCAGTTGTCAAGTATCAGGCCTTAGCAGCTTTTAAACCTCGATAGATACCAGCTATCGAGTTTTAAATCCAACACTTCTTTACTTGTTTCTTGGACAGACTTGCATGACTTTAATACTTAATCTTGAAACCTTATTTCTTAAAGTATTAAACACATCTTAGATTTACCCAATTACAAGTAAAGTGCGTTTTGTCAAAGGATTAGTCAATTACATAAAATATTGACATATGTTCCTAACATGATTCACGTATATACTAACAATCTCCCCCTTTAGCAATCCGTGACAAAATCACAACAAACAAATGAACATATGAGAGAAGTCATAAATCACTCAACTCATACTCACTTGTTGAATACAATAAAATCTATCCTAAAACAAACTCAGGAAAAACTTTGTAAGAAGAGAGTTCATGGCAAGAAGACTTTGACAACATATATTTCTGAAACTCTTTAAACAAAACTCATCACGGCATCTTAGTGTGAAACAGAAATAATAGATTTCATATAGTAAATAAGAAATATGTGTATAAAGAGAGAAAAGAAACAACACATAAAGAGATAGTTGAAATGTGATAACAACATCATCAAATATATATATCAGAGATAAGTACAATGTTTGCTATCACCAAAGTGGTCACAAGACCGATGTACAAAAGATAATGTATCTAAAATAGAAAGAAAAGAAAAGATACAAAAAATCATTACTACATCCCTCATATACACTCTCCCTATAAAATCTCCTATACTAACCCTCCCCCTATAAGTATGACTACTCTTATCTCAAAAATACTTCCCCTTTTTGTCACGAGTGACAAAGGGCAAGTACATCAAGTAGACATCTCATCATCACTAGGTGAGCTAGCATCATCATCCTTATCAGCATCATCACTACCGAAGCCATTGTCACTCTCATCCTCGGACGCCAGTGGAGATGGAGAAGAAGCAACAGTAAAACCACCCATGATAGCCTGTCGTCGTGCGATACGATCAACACGGGTGTTCACCTGACATAACTCATCACTGAGTGTGTCAAGATGAGCATCCATGTGCACAAGTTGTGCCATGATGGCCTCAAGTGTCACTCCACCCGTAGAAGACGAAGGAGCAGAGGTGGATAGAGCGGTGGAAGCAGGAGGAGTCGCCGTCTCTATCTAGGGCCGCCTCAGTCTAAGTTGTGCCTCGCTCCATCGAACGGTAGCTGCATCTATGGCACACATCATCGGAAAATGAGGAAACTCAGGAAAAGAGACAGAAAAGTGGCGAAGAAGCCGCGTGATAGTTGAAAGAAAAATGAGCTTATCACGAGTCGTCGTATCCCTAAAAACATCTATAAGTGATAGAATGAAGTGAGAAGGGAAGTCAACAGAGATATCCTCTAAGAGGGATGGCAAAAATTGAGCACGGGCTCTATAATAGTGTTATAGTGAGACAAAGGATGAAGAATGAATATCATCACCATGTTAAGGAATCTCGGATCTTTTGCAAAGGCTAAGAAAGGGGTGTTTTGATGGTCACCCCAAGAAAAAGGTGTCTCACAAAGAGAGACGAGAGTTTGTCTTTGGACACAGTCCTCAGATGATCGCAGCTAGGGTAGTCAGGATGTGCTACCCTAGGAACGTGTAGTACCTCAGAGACAATTTCCAGAGTAACTAGATGCACGTACCTCAAACGCGAGAGAAGAAATGAGGTACAAAAGTATCGATTCCGTGCATATTGGAGTAAAACTCTTGTATGATCACAGGAGGACAAGAGACTGAGGCGCCAAATAGTGACTCCCAACCCCAACTGTAGATGACAGTGGAAAGGTCAGTATCGAAAAAATCCAATAGGATGACTTGGCATTCCGAATGAATGCCTCGTTTGCAAAAGTTCTCCGAAAAGTCCTTTCGGGCTTTATCATCACAAAACCATATATGAGAAGGAGTAGGGTCAAAAGAAGAAGTAGATGCCCAAGAATGAAGAGGGTTCTGTGATAGAGTAGATTTGCGTTTGGGTGCCATAGTGCAGACTAACGCAAGAAAGAGAGAAAGGGAGAGAGGGAGACAACAAGAAAAGCACCAACTAGACAATATACATAAGAATATAAAAACTTGAAGGTAAGTATGCATGAACATGTGACATGCAAATTAAAATACGTCATGGGCTTAGTCTAATCCAAACCTAACAACACACAATCATTGCAACGAAGTAAACACACATCTAAAATGCATGAAATATTGTTATAATGCAATGCATGATGATTTTAAAACATTTTCACAAAAACCAAACCAAAAATTTTGTGAAAAACTCAACAATTTTGAAAAAAGCCCAAATTTTCAACAAAACCCCAAAAAGTTAGGTAAAAAACGTGTAATGCATGATGAATAAGGGTAAAAGAGACATACCAGAAGCAGAGAAAGCACACAAGGGCCAAAGAACATGTGGGTTGGAGGGTTGGAGTGAGAGAGAGAGAGAGGTTTTAGGAGGTGAAGAGACTGAAAGGATCGAGAGAGATCGAGAAAAGTGAAGCTGAAATCATGTTGACCCTTTAAATAAAAGTTCATAATTCTCGATGGATCGAGAGCTATCAAGAATTAAAGAGCGTGAAATAGCTATCGAGATAGCTAATGAAGATCTATTGAGAGGTGTCCATAGCAAGAGGGGCTCGATGGATCGAGGTAGCTATCGAGCATCCGAAAGGTTTCTTAATGGATCAAAGTAGCTATCAAGAGCTATCGAGAATGCGATAAAAAGCAGATAAAGGGTCTCCATAGATAGCATAGCTGTCGAGAGGTATAGAGAAGCTATCGAGATTGCTTAAAAACAATTTTTCAAGAAGAGAAAAACACAAATATGAATGCAATCAAGCATGCTATATAACCAAAGATCCAAACAATATTTTAAGCTCTCAAAAACATCTCTCAACAAGAAAAATGTCAAGCACATAGATCCAAAACACACACACATAATAAACAAGTCTAACCAATTTTACATTTCAAAAACAAGTTAAGACAGTTTAGTGAGCATACATTAACACATGTATTCCTTGTGATGGCCAAATCACATTGTACCTGTACATGTATCAAAAGTAACAAAGAATTTTGCGTGTTGTGTGTGAAAAACATCGCAAGATTGCATAAGTGTCTTCATGTTATGACGATTTGAGATATGAGAAAATCACTTTAACTCACACACAATCATAACTATTTGATGGGGACTATTACCTTTAAGGTACATCCTATAACTCCCTCATCTCCTAGAATACATGCTTGCAATCATATATAAAGCATTTGATTCTTTTTGCTTTTTATTTTTCTTTGCATATTTTGCTTTTAAGCAAACCATGCATGGGCATATAAGAGATAGATAAGAAATACCCAATAATATTAAGCATTTGACATTCCAATTTTGCTGTGCCGAAGTATACAAATGTCATTTTATGATTGGTTGGCAACAGTGGTGAGATGGTTATTTATGCCTTTCTCTTAGGATTTTCTAGTCCTTCCCATCAAAAAAAGTGATGTGAGTGTTAAGTACAAAAGATTACTTAATCTTACTCATCACAAACACGAGCCACAAAGCTCACTTGCTTAGTTGTGCATAGAGATGCTTATCTAAGCTACAAAAGATACAAAGTTTAGAAAATTTTATTTCAATGGCCATCCAAGGTACACAAGTACCAATGTACACGAACTCATATTGTTTTTGTATTTTTTTGATTTTTCAATTTTTTTTTTATTTTATATGAAAAACAAAATAAAGCAAAACTGATAAGTAAACAAACAAAAACATGTTAAGCAAAGCAATGCATAAAACTAGACTGACTCAAAACACAAAAGCAAAACACACAAGTAATGCAAAAACAAAAACAAGAAGGGGAGAGAAAGAAAGAGTGACAGAATCAATTGAAGCCTTTTTCCTTCCATACCTTGGAAGAACCTTTTCGTTTAGCAAATCATTGATCTGGCAGTGAGGGGGAAGAATTGAATCCATTTAAGTTCGAAATGAACATGAGGGCTTTGAGAAGATCTCCAAGAGGAGTAAAGGAGGATGGAAACTGATTCTAGTTTCCCGACGCGATCATACTGTTGCTCTGTTGAGTGACTAACCACTTATAGCAATTAGGTCGAGTATGTCCAGCTGCTCCACAGTTATGACAGAAATGCTGCCTTTTCTGTTTGGGCTTTTGAGTATTTCCCTTCTTAGCCCTAGGGTTCTTAATCTCTTTCTTATCAAGCTTAAGGGGTGCTCCTAAGATAGATTTACCCTTATCTACATTCTCACTAGCTAATTCATTTTTAACATTATTGTTCTCAGTTTTAACATTATTAGTAGGAGGAACAAAAGCAGTAGTACTAGAAGTAGCAATACTAGGAGAAAAGAAATCATACCTTAAACCAGTTCGATTGAAAGTAGATTTTTGAAGACTGAGCATTTCATCGAGCTTTGCACTTAAATTCCTTTCCAACTGGGCTCTGACTTGGAATAGTTCTTCCTCAAGCTTCTTGGTCTTTTCAGCCAAGAAATTATTTTCAAATCTTAGTGTTCCAATGGTCTGATTTGCTTCATCAAAATTTGTGGAAATTTCTTCTCATTCAATTTTCACTTCACTAAGCTTCTTGGTGGCCAACCTATACAACTTCTCATACTTTTCTGAGACCTTGTATAACTTTGCATAGGCTGTGTGGATGTCATCTTGCTCATCCATCTTTTCAAACTTAAACTCCACCAATTCCTCTTCTTCATCCACATCTTCAACAATCCCTTCAATAGGATTTATAGTGGCAGTGAAGGCATTTAGGATTTTATCATCCTCATTATCAGAATCATCCTCAGGTTCAGTGTCACTCAACGTAGCAACAAATGCCTTGCTTTTCCCAATAGTCTTGAGATACGTAGGGCACTCTTGTTTCATGTGACTGAAGCCCTAACACCTAAAGCACTTTGGTCCTGAGGGAACAGTGTACTGACCACCATCCCTAACATCCTTCTTCCCTTTGTCTTGGCTCTTGAACTTCAAAGAACTAGACTACTTTCGGTCCTTGTCAAATCCTTTCGCGTTGGCATTCTTCATAAACTTCTTGAATTACCTTGTGATATAGGATTTCATTTTAGAATCATCATCGTTTGAAGACTTATCAGTGTCACAGCTCTTGGCCTTCAATGCCATGCTCTTGCTCTTACTTGATTTCCCTATCCTTGTCAAACCCAACTCATAGGTATGCAGATTGCCAACCAACTTTGTCAAAGGAATTTTGTCAATATCCTTTGATTCCTCAATTGCAGTGATCTTGGCATGAAATCTCTCGGGTAGAGATCTGAGCACTTTTCTCACAATCTTGGGTTTAGGAATGGTTTCCCCAAGATTAAAAGCTGAGTTCACTATGTCCTTGAGCTTGACATAGAACTCATCGAATGACTCATCCTCCTCCATCTTAATCTCTTCAAAGCTCGTAGTAAGCCTCTGAAGTTTTGAATCCTTGACAGCCTTGGTTCCTTCATAGGTTGTCTGGAGAATGGTCCACGCTTCCTTAGCAGTTTCAGTAGAGGATATCCTCTTAAATTCCACATTCGTGACTGCACTGAATAGAGCATTCAATGCCCTACTGTTGAAGTTTATCGCCTTGATCTTAGCATCATCCCAATTAGCTGGCACTTTCGTAGGCTTGGTCCAACCTATCTCCACAGCTTGCCACACTTTTTCATCTAATGACTGCAAGAAAGCTCTCATGCATACTTTCCAGTATGCATAGTTAGTGCCATCAAATAAAGGAGGTATAATAAGAAACTATCTTCTATCCATGACAAATAAAGGTCAATGGATCACACAGCAAAGATTAACACTTAATCAGAGTGTGCCTACTCTGATACCACTCTATAGGCCAAGAATGTATTGACCCCTTGTGATGAATTAACAAATTAATTAGCTAAGTTAATTAATTAATTCAATTAACATGCAAAATACGTGGTAGTACAAATAAATCACCAATTAACTAAATGCAGTGGAAATGAAATTAACACAGTGATTTGTTTATGAATGAGTGTGCCTACTCTGATACCACTCTATAGGCCAAGAATGTATTGACCCTTTGTGATGAATTAATAAATTAATTAGCTAAGTTAATTAATTAATTCAATTAACATGCAAAACGCGTGGTAGTACAAATAAATCACCAATTAACTAAATGTAGTGGAAATGAAATTAACACAGTGATTTGTTTATGAATGGGGAAAATCTACACAGAAAAAACTCCACCGGATGATTTTAAGGTCACCACTTCTGAGAATCCACTATTATCAAAACAAGCGGTCACAAGTAAAAGAATCATAGTACCTTATACCAACCTACAGTTGAACCCTTATCCCAATACCCAATTGGACTTGTTCTGTAGTGACAATCTCTCTTTTTCAATGCACAGCTTCCAGTACGTGACTAACCAATGGATGCACGGATCCTAATACGTGGCTTACTCACCAACTTGAGAAAGATGTTGGTTGAAAAGATCTTCAGTTCATCACACGATGAAGATCAAGAAGCTCTTTGGTCATAAAGCCCTACGGTGTACAAACACAGCAGCTTCTTCAAGAGAAAGATGAAGTAGGGCAAATTCTGTCTCTGGTCACAATTTGCATGAATAAAACTTTGTTACACACCTACGCAACCTTTGACGGGCTTTAAAATAATCCTTATATATGTTTAGGGTTGTGAGAAAAAAAAGCCCAAACATATACATATGGATTGGATGAAAATCAGAGCTGTTAATCTGTTTTTCATAAACCTTGATAGATAACTTATCTATCAAGCTAGCTGTAGAGCATCGGGCCTCAGCAGCTTTTAAACCTCGATGGATACTAACTATCGAGCTAGCTGTTGAGTTTTAAAATCCAACACTTCTTCACTTGTTTCTTGGACAAACTTGCATGGCTTTAACACTTAATCTTGAAACCTTGTTCCTTGAAGTATTAAACACATCCTAGATTTACCCAATTATAAGTAAAATGCGTTTTGTCAAAGGATTAGCCAATTACATGAAGTATTGACATATGTTCCCAACATGATTCACATATGTCCTAACAATGTTAAAAGGTGGATGAGCAATTATGGGGCTTAAAACATATGAAAAAGAGGCTACACAGAACAAACATGTGAAAGTAGAAAAAAAAACAAACAAGGATTTAGGGTTTCTGGGTAATGGCATCATGCACGCTAGAACAGGTTTGCATACACATGAATTCAGTCTACGTAGCAGGCAAGCTCATGTGTTCGCAGATCCTTACCCAAAAAACCTAAAAATGCAAAAACAGGACAGAATCTCAAAACAACAAACTAACAACCTACGTACACATAAAAAGAAAGGAACTAAAGGGCTAAACTAAGTAAACATGTATGAATATAAACCAAAACAAAAAAATGAGATAAAAACAAGAGAAGAAAGACAGAAAATAAAAAGAAAAGCTATAAAGAATACCTTAAAGCAAAAGCTCCTAGGCTTGATTTTTGACCGTTCCCCTTAGTCAAATCTATCACAATTCAATAAAATAGTGATTAGCAATCTTAAACTCAAAGGATTGGAGCCAGAAAAAGGTCCCAATCAAATAAAAAATGACTTGAGGGTGTTTTGTGAAAAATTCCTTTTGATTCACTATTTTATAGTGAATCTTAAGTTTTTCCCGTGGGTTTTTTTGTGTTTTGAAAATGTACCATATAAGGCTTTTTATAGTTGAAAAAATAGGGTTTGGAATGGCTCCCAGACGATGTGGGATTCATTCCAAACCTCAGAAATTATTGTAGAAAACTTGCCTTTCTTATGCTTCTGAAACCCTAGCTACGTGTATGCAGGAATGTGCCTGCGTATGCATGCTTTAGCTCGCGTACGCGGGCCGTGACTCACGTATGCAAGCCACGGGTCACTTTGATCATTTAATTTTTCAAAAATAGATTTTTGCTCGTTTAAAAGGTTATATTTTCCATTTTAACACTTTTCAAGTCAATTTAATATCTAATTTGGCTCTAAATTGGCCTTAGGCCTTAGGGTTCGAGCATCATTGGGGAATAGGGGCTCGAGTTGTAAGGGGTACAAAATGTGGTGTCTACAGATGCCCTCTTTTGATTCGTGAGCTAATGGAATCAAAAGAATAAGAGACAAAAAATTTTCTTTCGATGTATAGCCCGGGCCCAACCCATGCACACGACACACATCACACATACATGGGGCGGGGTGCAACTCCGAAGAGCTACGTGGGATTTGTATGTTCGAAGTCCCACCTTGGACCTTGGTTGCTTGGGAAATGAGCAACGACATATTCATTGCCTTAGAACCTATTTTGCTATTTGCAAGCAAATGACGAGTGACTTACTATCCTAGAGTCACTAAAAAGGAAAAAAGAAAATAAACAAACGTGCTCTTTCAAGCTAACCCATCACATAACAAAAGGATATAGTCTCTACGGTGTCCATCCGGGGCGCTTGCCTGAAACTTCTTTGGGTGAATTGTTCCTCTTATCTTCTTCACTCCTTTCTCTACCCTTTCAGGTGAGGCTCTTGCCTCTGGTTGGCCTTGGCCTCTTTCTCTATCACTATCTCTATCTTTTTCTACCATGCCTGCATGTTCAATTCTCGGAGGATATGTGCGCGAGTAGGATCCACTAGGGATGGTGAAGAACTCGCTAAGGAGTAGATGGGGAGGAATCTTCTGCTTTTCACAACTTGTTTAGATATGAGAAACTTGCTGAGGAGTAACATGGATGGACTCACTAAGGTGTAGTGTAGATGTGTAATCCACTAGGGAAGAATCTTCTGCTTCCTATATGGTTCACTGAGTAATTTGATGAAGACTTTTCTACTCCCTCGTTGATATATATATATATATATATATATATATATTTTTGTATGGGACTCAATGGGGAAGAATCCTCTACTTCCTTACTGGGGATATTTTGGGGAAGAATCTTTTGCTTCCTCACTAAGGATTTGCTTTAATGTGCTTAGGTCCATCGGGGAAGAATCTTCTGCCTCCTCCATGGGGATGATGCTCGATATGCCTGAACTCTTGAGGAAGAGTCTTCTACTTCCTTCATGGGGATGATATTTGATAGGTTTGATCCTTTTGAGGAAGAATCTTCTGCTTCCTTTACTGGGGGTATTGCTTGAGATGCTTGAAATATTGAGAAAGAATCTTTTGCTTCCTTATTGAGGATGATGTTCTTGATTTGTTTGATCCGTTGGGGAAGGTCCTTGATATGCTTGAACCAGTGGGGATGGCTCTTGATGTGCTTGAACCAGTGGGGATGGTTCTTGATGTGCTTAAACGAGGGAAGAGTCTTCTACTTCCTTTACCGCTCACTAGGGAGTCCTTTGATAAATTTGTGTTAAATTGGGGTGATCTTGAGATGTTCCTATTTTTTTGAATGAAAGATTTTTTTTTTTTTTTTTTTTTAATTTTTTTACTATTCATGACTAAACTACACGTAGTTTAGTGGTGAGGTCTAAGCTATATGTAGTTTAGCCATCAATTGTGTTCCTGCCTCTTCATTTTTCCCAACGGTTACCAACCATTTCTTTTCTTTTTCTTCATTCTCTTCATTCCCCTCACCTCTTCACATTCTTCATAACTCCTCTCTCTTTTCTCTCTACAAAAACCACCCTCCCCTCTTTCTTTTCCTCACTTCTTGATTCTCTCATCCTCTTAAATCCTCTCATTTTCTCATTTTCTCTCATTCTCTCATCATTTTCTCTAATGGCACCTAAGGCCAAGAAATCTTCCTACATCCTATCATTCGATGCCTTCCATCTCACCCCCTGGAGCGGAGCCACGAGGTTGGTAGGACCTCCACCATTAACATACCGGCCAGAGAACCATATTCCCATTGGTGAATCCGTAAGTTTTTTCATTTTTTTTTCTCATTTTCAAGTTTCTCTCTGATCTTCGATCTAAATGTGTTTTTGGCTATGTAAATGCTTGGGTTTTGCTGTGGGATGGGTTTAGATGAAAACCTGACACCTTAGGAGGGGTAGGAACATGTCTAGTATTGATTTTGGATGATGCCCCTTTAAAAATGTCAAAGAACTACTTCTGTTTGTGTTCTTGTGTGTATGGGCTTGGGCCTACGTACGCAGCTCTATTCTTACGTATGTAGGTATGTTCTTGAGGCTTTGCGTGCATGGGAATGGATCTGCGTATGCAGGGTCTTGTTTACGTGCATGGGTTTTGACCCATGTACGTGAGCCGCTTGGCAGAAGCCCTACTTTGCCTATTTTCACTCCTCTTTCAACCGTTTGAACTCCATATACGATTCTAACACCCTTTTTTGTCATTCTTGCATCTGAACATCATTGTATCATTCTTTTTATCTTCATTCTTGCATCAAAACACCATATCCCTAAATTTCACTTGAATCAGGAATCTAATGTCATCTTTCTTTTTGCAGTCATCATACCCTTATGCTAATAGGGGAAGCACCAATAAGGTGGTGGAGTGGTTCAACCTACTTGTGTTGAACAAACACATGTTTGTATCACATACAAAACATATGCATTGGAAAATTAACGAATCTACTTCATTCGCAATTGATAACATATACTATGTAAATTTCAGAATATAAGAACAAGAGAGTGTACCTTGGTGCGGTGAAATTCAAAACCAAAGATTAGAAGTACTTGGGACCACTTTTAATCTTCACTCTAATTCCACTTGTGCCCAAGAAGTGTGGTCTCTCAATTAGTTTATATGTGTATGTTCAAGGGAGAATAAGAGAGTGTCCAACACTCACATACAAACCATTTCATTCTGTTACAAAATTCTGTATGCTTCTCTCCTTATAATTGATTATCTAATTGAACTAACCTTTTAAGTTATTCCAATTGGGCTTTAGTATGTGGCTTGGAGTGGGATCTAAAGGGAACAAATAAGACACTAGCTCCAATGGGCCTTGGGATTTTTTGTCAACTTTTGACAAGTCCAAAGTTACCATTAATTATATTTAATAACACTATATAAATATAATTGCACTCAAGGCCTTATTAATAAATTATATCCTAAGACTTCATTATACATGCAACCCCTTCATAAAACATTCATAGTAATACAAAGTCATGAATGTAGATTACCACTTTGAAGATTACTACATATTAATCTTTGAGTACTCGGTTTAATCCTTTAAGTTATTCATCATATATTTATGAAATCCAATTTCATAAATATATACTTTAGTAACTCCTTACTAAAGTAGTTAGGCCTAACATTCTGAATAATCAAACCCATTAAACTTATCTCAAGGGAATATTTTATATCTCCGTTAAGAGATTATGAATTCCATCTTGAGAATATATGTTCCATCAACACTAAATGTGGCTGTCCAACATACTGAGGTTTTGATCGTAACTTTAGATCTCACTCCTGATATATCAAAGCAACTTACACTTCATGATCAAGTCCATTATTCTCTTAGAATTAAGAGTTGATGTAAATAGAAGTCGTGAGATTTATTATTAATTTGACAGTCATTAGAAGAATAATAAATCTCACAACGGTCTAGTTCAATGTCTTAACTCTTAAAACATATCAACATATCAACTAGAAGTCTCCACTACCATGATCAAGACAAATCATCTTAGTTGATATGTTCTCATCTTCGCAGATGAAATACCCAATTTCATCACTAACTACGAACTAAAATTCTAAGTTTACAAAGAACTTGTGATTTATATCTTTTGTGTCTAAATCACATAAATCAAATACTATACATCTCATGAACTAAATGATAATGTCCAAATATTCATCTTACCATTATTTTAGGTAATAATAAAACAACTTTATTAATCACAACATTAAGTCATACATAATGTCATACATAGCATCATACAACAGGATTTAAAGGCAATAATCCTAACAACTTGCCCCCAAAACCAGGGGTTATATCTGAGAGGCGGGCTTTAAGCCTATCATTAGTCTTCTTCTAGAAAAGTTTGAAAGTGCCACCTTTGCGCAGTGCCTCATTGAGAGGTGGTGGGACACTACCTACACCTTTCATATTGCTGAGCGGGAGATAATGGTGACTCCCTATGACTTTTATCGCATGACTAGCCTTAGCTTTGAAAGGGCCATCGTTAGTTTGGATGGTGTGTCGGGCATCCAGCTAGGCATCGACATGTTGGGGAGGAATTACTCCATTGAGACCATCCACTACTTTGACTTGGTGTTGTATTACATGTTCCTTCCACAGAGGACCATGGAGGAATGCGTCCGTATGGCTAGGGCTTTCCTTCTCCACTTGTTGGGGGCCTACCTCTTTGCCAATGGTGGGCAAATGGTGTCTTTGAGGTGTTTAACCTCCTTCTAGGACTTTGGGGAGGCATAGAGGGCCAATTGGGGGCAAGCATGCCTTGCTTATCTTTACTCCACCCTTGACACTCTCAGCCAAGGCACTTTGCGGTAGCTTGTGGGGCCTTGGAAGCTCTTTGAGGTCAATTCCCCTCTCATTCTTTGCACTTTCACTTGTAGCTTGTAGTCTTGCAAACTGTATTGTCTTGAAAATTATCATCTTGCATCTGTCATCTTGTCATTTTGCTAATTGTCATCCTACAAATTGTCATCTTGCAAACTGTCATCTTGCATCTAACTTGTGGCTTGTGCTTCTTATTTTCATAGCGGTGGGTGGTTAGGTATGGCCTTATAACTCCGGGCATTGACTTAGTTCTGAGGGATTTTCACCAAGTGAGGGCACATCTTGTGGGGTTGACTTCAAATGAGGTAAATTTAAGAGTTCTAGTTATTTATGCTTCTTTTTGCATTACCCTTAGGATACTCTCTTCATAACCTTGTTCCTTTATAGGTAAACTAGGCCCATGGGTAGGCTAGCCCCTTCCTACTACTCGAGACTTAGAGCTTACCACTTTCATTGCTTCGGAGATTACCCAACCTCTTGAAGGAGTGGGCTTGAGGGTGCCATATTTGGCGAAGAGGGTGAGGTGCTAGTTGGTGGGTAGGGATGACCCACGGATTTCGATGGACGCAACTGAGTTCAATCTTGCCCCACATTCCATGACTGATGCTGAATACAACTCGTGGGGGAGTGGTGTTTCCTATACTGAGCGGCTTCTTAAGGGGTTAGACTATGAGGAGTTCAACATCACTCGCCTCATGCCTTCTCTTACTATTTAGGTATATGCTTAAACTCTTGTACTTGGGAGCGTGTCGTGTCCCATAACCCTAATGTCGTGGGCTATCCTTTCCCTCCAAACACTCGAGCGATGAGTTCTTTCTTCCCTTTGTTCTCTCTTTTTGCCAAATTTCTCTTCTTGTTTTAGTCACTAACCCTTCTTTCTTCAAATTGCAACCCACTATCCAAGAGCATGAGGAGTTGGTATGGCTGGCCGGGAATCTTAAGTTGGAGGTGACCAAGTACTCGAGGGAGCTATATGGTCCTGGAGGAGTGGCCCACCCAGGCAGTGGTGATGATGATGATGATGATGGTGGTGGTGGCGAGGAGGAGGATTTGGAGGCGACTTCTAGCTACTAGCCAAGGAAGAGATGGCACCCTTGATTACCTGCAATCACAGAATATATACAACAAACAACACAGCTTTTTTTTTTTTTTTTTTTTTTTGCTTTTAATTTTTTTTATTCCCTTTAGTAGACATTTGTGTTTGGTTTGAGATAAATGATTGTATTTAAGAACATCTTTTTACATTTATGCTTTTGATTGGAACTTAGCACTTAATTTACAAGATAATGATAAATTGTATGTTTCTATACAACTTTGCTTCTTTGATGCTTGCAACCTTGTGCTTGGAATATGTCTTGAATGGTTCTTTAGGTCACAGGAACCCTAGAAATGCTTGGGAGTAGAAAAACTCTACTTAAAATAGGGGAACATGGGCTTCTGCCAAGCGTTGTGCATATGTGGAAATGAGCTTGCGTATGTAGCTTTGACTTTGCATATGTAGGATTGATTCTGCATACGTGGGCCATGAATTAGAAAAATCTTAGCCGACTTACTTAGGTATAAAAGTAGCCGTTTGAGTCCAAAAAACCTTACCAATGTATTTCCAACCCAGAGAACACTTTTTTGAGGTCTCCTAATGGTAGAAATCTCTCCTCTTGATATCTCCACTTGGATAGGAAGTTTGGTCCTAGTTTCAAGGATTTTCTTGTTCCCTATGGCCTTTCTTGCATCTTCCCTTACCATCAAATTAGGGTGGATGAGCCTCTTCTTCGTGCTGCTACCAACTATTGGGTTCCTTCTCGACATGTATTTTGCTTGAACATAATAAAATTATACCCCACTATCGAGGAATTTGCTGCCATCATGGGTGAACTGGAGATTGATGATCTTATTTTTCCTACCATGGGTGGAGATCTACCTTCCTTGCTGCAAGTTGTGTTGGGCGTCCCTGAAACCACAACAAATAGGTGGTGTGTCTTCGGCAAACTCAACCTTAGGGTGGCCTTTGATTACTTTTCTGATTCGGGCCTTCCTAAGGGTGAGAGGCCACGATCATACTACCTTCGTGCCTTTTTCTTATGTGCCCTTGTAAGGTATTTCTTGGTCCAACAGTCATATTATGTAGACCTTCGGATGTGCATGGTCGCTTATGAGCTTAAGAAAGGTAATCAAGTGGGCTTGATCTTGGCGGAAACCCTCAATGGCTTGGATGCTTTTCAGAGGAAGGAAGCAAGTTTCTTTGTGGGAAGTCCTCTTCTTCTTCAGGTATAATCCCTAACTTTTGCCTAGGTTCTCAACCTAGCGGGATTCCTCTAATTTTGCATGGATTGCCTTTCGGTTTTCAAACTATCAAGGTACCTTATATTGTCTTTCATCATTTTTTTTTTCTATTCCTTTTTTTTTTTCTCACTCACAAGAGAAGCTTCGGTTGCTTCAACCTCCTACTGTGCCCCTCAGCACTGTGAGAGACCTCGAAAGTAGCGTCCCTCAAAAAAGAGAGATTCGGGTACCTTTTCAGGCACCTCTCTTTTTGGGTTAGTGGTATGGAGTCACCACTTATTTTTTTATACAAAAAATAAGAAAAACTAAATATATACAAATACATGACTGAATTGTTCTCTTCATTGATTGAATAAATATTACATATATGGAAAAATAGAAAAGTTAGGCATCCATTCCGCCTAGAAAGAGTTTGGTCTTCTAGACTCTTGTGACCAATGTACCTTTTCATGCATGTCATGAATGATATGTTGAACATGTGAATTAAAAAATAAATCACACAAATTTATTTATGAATGAAGTCTCTTCTTTTGTTAAAAAAAAATTCAGATATGTTTTTATTGGTAAAAAAAAAAAATTGATTTTGGTTTGTCAAAATATTAGATCTATTTTGTAGTACGTAGAAAAAAGTAGTTTTTGGAGATAAAAATTTAGATTTTTTTTTATTACATAAAATAAAGTCTTTTGATTTTTAAAAAAACATTAGATCTGTTTTTATGAGCTAAAAATAGTGGTTTTTGGATAACAGAAAAACCAGATTTGTTTTTTATATGTTTTAAAAGTGAATGTTCAAATAGTGTATAAAACACCTTGAATGTTTAGACCCCTAAATTACAAATTACCAATTCAAGCTCATTATCAAACAATATATGTGCGGAAATGAACACAAGCTTATAACAGAATTGATAAACAATCTAAACCAAATAAAATCACATCTACAGCAGAAATTAAATGGCAAAGATTAAGGGAAGAGAGATGCAAACACAAGGACAACACAACGATGTGTTATCAAAGAGGAAACCGAAGCCCTCGGCGTAAAACCTCTTCGCCGTCCTCCAAGCAGTAAATAATCCACTAAAGAATGAAGTTGGGATACATGAACAGTAGAAGACCCTCCAAGCCTAATCTACATAGTGTACCTAAGCCTTCCAAGCTTCTTGCTCCAACGAGGTTACGCCGAACCTTTGTCTTCTTTAGCTAACCGGATTTCACTATAACCCATAGCATCAACCAATATCAATTGGTCCCTTCCTAACTGCTTCCCAAGCACCAAATAGCCTTCTCACAGATATGGGTATGGTGAGAAAAGGTTTTGGCTAATGTACCTCTCAAGGATGTAACAATGGAGAGGGTGAGAGTTGAGGAATTTGAAAAGTCACTATGTAAAGATTGTGGATGAGTCAATCTTGTTTTTCTCTAGGGTTTCTCTCTCAAAATTCTCTCTAGAAGCCATCAATATTTTGTGGGTATAAGGGGTATTTATATTGGAGTGAGAAAGGAATGTGAAGAGTTAGTTTTTCCATAACAGAGTGGACTGGCGACTTGGCCTCACGACTTGACTGAGTCGCGAGTCCAAGCTGCGAGTTAACTGAATGGCCAGTTTGGACTTTTTGTCCTGTAGTGCTACAGCTGACATGACGGTTCAACTTCTTTGCATGCTTCACTCGTGTGCATCATCTGGCGGCTTGCAAGCCACGAGCCACCAGCGAGATCCAGCCACGAGTCCCTGCTTCACTGCACAGTCTTAAACATTTCTTCACACTCTCTCACCACTACCCTTACATGATTTCCACCTAAACACAGGGTTACTAATTGCTAAATTACAAGCAAATTTGGCACGGAATAAAGCCAACAAGATGGTTGATTAAATTCAGCCTTACAAAAAGAATGAAAAAGATTTTATTTTTATTTTTAAGAAGAGAGTTTCACTCATAATTTAAATTCATACAAAATGAATAAAACAAACACAAACACAACAAGGTTTTATCTTTTTCTTTATTTCAAAGATTTGCATATGTTTTAAGAAAAATCAGATTTGTATCTTAAGAAAGAAACAAATTAGTTTTGATGTGAGAAAAATTTAGATCTGCATCTAAGGAAGATGCAAATCCCTTTTATTTTGAAGAAAAATTCAGATCTACATCTAAGAAAGATGCAGATTTGTTTTATTTGAAGAAAAATTCAGATTTGCATCTCAGAAAGATGCAAATCCGTTTTATTTGAAGAAGAATTCAGATCTGTATCTAAGAAAGATGCAGATCTACTTTATTTTGAAGAAAAAAAAGAAAGAGTAGAGTACATGCAGATCTTTAAAACTAAGAAACAAATTATATCAACAATGAATGAATCAAGAACATATTTTCATGAACTAAATTAACAAGGTAAAATATGAATATCTAAAACAATTAAATATGTATCATCATGATAAAGAAAAGCATAAGAACAAAAGGGTTAGAAAACAACCTCTTGCATGAGCACACTTTGTTCTTAAGAGGATATTTTAGGGTTCAAAGAAATTTATGCCATTCTCTTTGAAACCTAAAAACCCTAATTTAAGCAGCAACATTCAAAGAGAGGATCAGAAAATATGAGCAATTTGAGAGCCTAAAATGTATGCCTCTCAGAGTGTGAAAAAATTTGCTGAATTATGAGGTTCAGTCTCTATTTATAGAGACTAGAAGACTCTAAAAATAGGTTCGGACAATTAGAGTTTGAATCCGAATGCATCCTTTTGCGAAAAGGTCAAAAAGGGTGTGCCTTATTGTCACCCGAAAGCCGTTGGGCCAAAGCCCAAATCATGGAAATTTGGCCCTTTTAGAGTGCCGTTCGGCACTCCAAAAGTGCCAAATTTCCCTTTGGACTCCGAACACTCTTTTGTGTTCGGGTGCCGTTTGGACTCCTCCTCTAGGGTTTTTTGGCCAGTCCTTGTAACTAGATGTGTTTTCATCCTCCGTCTATGATTTTTCATCTCTTTTATTGGATAATTTAGGCTATTTAAGAACAATTATCTTGTAGATAAATACCCTAAAATAAATCTTGATAAAGTTCAGATTATCCACAATTTTATCGTTATCCAATCATCCCTTTTATTCCTATGCATGCATCCCTATTTTAAACAATAATTATCAACCAATCACAGAATTATTTAATTGGTCATTCAAGTCATTCTCATTGATTAAATCATGGGTGCGAAATTGGGTGTCTACAAGCACCTACCTCTCTAGGCATCTTAGAGACCGCTGGCTTCAGAAAGTCATGGGCTTTGAAGCGTACATGGAGCTCATGGGTTGCCTTAAGGAGATTGACATTTAGTGGGTCATGGAATGGTGGCATATCTCAAGCATGGTCCATAGTTGCTGCAAGGATCATTGTGTGACTTTAGTTGGGCTTTGATGTTGCTCTTACTACTCCACTTGTCATATCTCAAGGCAATTTGGAGAGCATCAAGGAGCTCTTGATGATAAGGGTGCCTTCCACACCAAGATGTTCACCAATAGGATCGTGGGCCGTATTAGTGAAGCTTGGTTATATTGTAAGGTGACAAAAGACTTTGTTCCTCCCAAATACCTCTACCCCACTACAAGCTACAAGCAATGGTTGGAGGATGACATGAAGTGGATTATGAGGGATGAGAAAGCTTACATGAAGACTAGTAAGAAAGCAAGAAGGACTGAAGGACCACCTTGAGGGGCCCTATAACTTACTTTTCTACACTTTTATGATTCTCATGTTTGTTTTTGAATTTAATAAAGGATTGGAATGTTCCAAATCCCCTATGAAAACAAACATATTATCTTTTAATTTGAGCAATGAGAGAATTTCCCTTTTTTATTATCTTTGCTTGTTGTCATATCATTTATTTATTTTTCTTTTCTTTTCTTTTTCCTTTGCCATGGAATTTTTGCCCATGATGTCCTTTGAGGAATTTTCACCATGCCCATGGTCTTTTCTCCTAACTTTTGCCTAGACCGTTCTTTCGGGTTTTCAATCTAGCGGGGTTCTTTTGTCTTAATTTTTGTCTAGGCTGCCCTTTCGGGTTTTCAACCTAGCAAGATTTTTTCCTTTTCTTCTAAAAGTGGTATTTTCGGAGCCTATCCATGTTAATGGGGCGAAGCATCTCTTCCCCATCCAAATCTGTGATTCTTGTAACACCTCTAGACATGATCTTCTTAATGATATAAGGCCTAGACCATCTAGGCTTCATTTTTCCTCTTCGATCAAAGTCTCATCTCTAAGTAACTTTAGGACCAAGTTCCCTTCTTTAAGGTTTCTTGGTTTCACCTTCTTGTTGAATTCTCTAGCAATTCTTTTTTGGTACCCTTGTGCATGGTATTGTACCCTAGCTCTCCTCTCATCTATCAAAGCCAATTGTTCATACCTCACCTTAGCTCAATCCTCTTCTAGGACCTTGGTTTCTACCAATAATCTCAAGGATTGTATCTCCACCTCAATGGGAAGCACTACCTCACTACCATAAACCAAAGAGTAAGGTGTTGCCCCAATTGATGCACGGATAGAAGTTCTATAACCCCATAAGGTAAACGGAAGCTTCTCGGCCCAATCTTTGTATGTCACCACCATCTTGGTTATGATATTATTTACATTCTTATTAGCCGCTTCTATGGCCCTATTAGCTTATGGTCTATATGGTGAAGACTTGTGATGCTCGATGTTGTATAATTCCATGACCCTTCGAACTTCTCCCTCAAAGTGGGAACCGTTATCAGAAATGATCTCTTGGGGCACCCTAAACCGACATATGATGTTGCTTTCCAAGACCTGAGCCACATGTTTAGCCTTTAATACTGAGTAAAAGGATGCTTCTACCAATATGGTGAAATAGTCAATTGCTACCAAAATGTATTCATGCCCATTTGAAGCTTTAGGAGCTATCCTTCCAACCACATCTATGCCCCAAACTGAGAATGGCCCATGAAGAAGTCATGCTATACAACTCACTAGGCGGTACATGGTTTAAGTTGGCGTGTGTCTGACAATCATGGCAACTTTTCACATAGTCCACAAAATCAGTCTCCATTGTATTTCAGTAGTACCCTATCCATAGGATCTTCTTGGCTAACATTCTTCCATTCATATGGGGACCACAAACCCCTTGATGAACTTATTCCATTACTTTCTTGGCTTCTTCTTTCTTCAAAGGATCTTCTATAAAGTTGTCCCCACATAGGATGTATTGTGTTGCCATCATCCTAATGGAAAGACGTTCTCTCTTATCGACACTATCCAGATATGCCCCTAGTTCCATGAACTTCATGATGTCATAGTACCATGGAACTTCCTTTGCCTCTATGGCCATTACCGAAGCTTTGGTCTTCCTTTTGTGTACTTTCTTCATAACTTTGCTCAATCTCCAAAGGTCGTGTCCATACTCCCTCGAGTATTTCAACCATGGAGGCTAAAGTAGCTAAGGCATTCACAAACTGATTCTGAGCTCTAGGGATGATTGTGTACTTAATCTTGTCAAAGGTCTTGGTCAAGTCCTCTAAGTATTGTTGATAAGGCTTTAAATGTTCCTTCTTCACCTTTCACAACTTTTGCGGCTATAACCAAAGTTGAGTCCCTAAAGACTTCGGCTTCTTTTGCCCCCAATTCTTCAAGAGTTTCCATTCCAGCAATGCAAGCCTTATATTCAGCTATATTGTTAGTTGCTTCAAAGTTCAATTTGATTGCCAAAGGCATGTGAGACCTGTCAGGAGTGATCAAGAGTATCCTTATCCCATTCCCATATTGGTTTATGAACCCATCAAAGTACATCTTCCATGTCCCTAACTCAACATCCAAAATGTCCTTATTTGGAAAGTCTTCTTTACCATCTTCCCCCTCTATAGGATTCTCGGTACAAAAATCTAACACGACGCTTCCTTTGATAGTTTTCCTAGCCACATACTTCAAGTGAAATTCTGCAAGCAAAATCAACCATCTTGACAACCTTCCATTGAAAGCGGGGTTCTTAAAGAGGTACTTCAATAGGTCTGAAAGTTCAAATAGTGTGTAAATTACCAATGAACATTTAGACCCCCAAATTTAAAAATACCAACACAAGCTTATACATAAACAATATATGTGCAGGATGATGAATATAAGCTGAACTCAAATTGGTAAAACAAACTAAACCATAATTAATCACAATCACAGTAGCAATTGAAAGGTAAAGAGAAAGGGAAGAGAGATGAAAACACAAAGATAACACGACAATGTGTTATCAAAGAGGAAACCGAAGTACTCGGTGAAAAACCTCTCCGCCGCCCTCCAAGCGGTCAATAATCCACTAAAGAATAAAGTTGGGATACATGAATAGCAAAAGACCCTCCAAGCCTAATCTATCTAGTGCACCTAAGCCCTCCAAGCTTCTTGCTCCAACAGGGTTATGCCGAACCTTGTCTTCTCTAGCTTATTGGATCCCACAATTGCCCATTGCATCAACCAAATGAATTGGTCCTTTCTGAACTACTTCCTAAGCACCAAAATACCTCCTCACTGATATGGGTATGGTGAGATAGGATTTGGCTAAATGTACGTCTCAAGGATATGTCAATGGAGAGGGTGAGAGTAGAGGAATTTGGAGAATCAAAAGATGAAGATTATGGATGAGTCAATCTTGTTTTTCTCTAGCGTTTCTCTCTCAAAATTCTCTCTAAAACTCTCTACATTTCATGGGTATAAGGGTATTTATAGTAGGGTGTATGAGGAATGCGAAAGGTCGTTTTCATCAAATAGGGCATTTTAGCGATTCGACCTTGCGACTAGAACGAGTCGCAAGTTTGAGTCGCGAGCCAATTGCCTGGCCAGATTGGAAGTTTTGTCCTATAGTACTCCAGTTGTTGTGACCCTTCAGCTTCCCTGCATGCTTCACATGTGTGCCAAATTTGGCGACTTACCAGTCACGAGATCCAGTTGCGAGGCTTTTCTTGGGTGCACACATCTTGAGCTTTCTTCACACTCTTTCACATACTACCCTTACATAATTCCCACCTAAATACAAGGTATCTAATTGCTAAATTACAAATAAATTTGGCATAGAATAAAGCCAACAAATGATTGAATAAATTCAACCTTATAGGATCCATTCTTGCTACCATCCATATTTGGAAGGGTAAAACGACATATCTCAATTTTCATACGGCCCAAACAAGTGCAAAGCATGACTTTTCTATGGGATTGTACCTAGTGTCGTAATCATGGAATCTCTTGCTTAAGTAATATATAGCCCTCTCATTCTTCTCATCATCTTCTTGTGCAAGCATACTTCCAATTACATCTCTTATGATGGAGAGGTATAGGAGTAAGGGCTTTCTATGTTGTGGAGGCATTAGGATAGGCGGGAGGAGGAGATACTCCTTGATAAGTTCAAAGGCTTTTTGGCACTCATCATTCCATGTATGTGGTTCATTCTTACCTAGGAGTTTGAAGATGGGCTCACAAGTAGAGGTGAGCTTGGTAATGAATCAACTAATGTATTGTAATCGACCTAAGAAACCCCTTATTTCTTTCTCACTTTTGGGTGGCGGCATCTCCAATATGAATTTGATCTTGGATGGGTCAACTTCTATCCCTCTATCACTCACTAGGAAGCCTAGCAATTTTTCAGCAGTTACTCCAAAGGTGCACTTTTGTGGGTTTAATCTCAATCTATATTCTTTAATCCTTTTGAAGAACTTCCTCAAGTTTGTGGCGTGGCTTCCTCTATCCTTGGACTTCACTATCATATCATTAATATACACCTCTACTTCATTATGCATCGTATCATGTAACAAGGCTATAGCCATCCTTTGGTAGGTTGCCCTAGCATTCTTGAGGCCAAACAACATTACCGTGTAACAATAGATTCCCCATTTGGTAGTGAAGGTGGATTTGGTCATGTCCTTGGGAGCCATCTTGATTTGGTTGTACCCTGAAAAACCATCCATGAAGGACATCAATGCACTCCTTGTTGTGTTATCCACTAAGACATCAATGTGAGGGAGAGGAAAGTCATCCTTAGGGTATGCTTTGTTCAAGTCCCTAAAATCCACACACATCCTTACCTTCCCATCCTTCTTAGGTATGGGCACAACATTGGCTATCCATTTGGGTTCATGTATGGGTTTGATGAACCCCACCTTTAATTGCTTAATGACTTCCTCTTTGATTTTTAAGAGCCATTCGGTCCTCATTCTTCTTAATTTTTGCTTGACAGGCACCATGTGGTCGTGAGTATCAATGTGATGTTGATCTATCTCGGGGTTAATTCCAGGCATATCTTCATAGGATTATGCAAAAATCTCTTGAAATTCTATGAGGAGTTCTTGAATATCTTTCTTTTCTTTTTCATTTATAGTTGAACCAATTTTAATTAAGCGTAGATTCTCATCATTGCCTAAATTAATAGTTTCAAGAGTTGGTTCCATATGTTCAATTTTCTTTTCCATTTTTTTATTAATTTCATTTTCAAATTTATTTGAATCACTTAAGTGCAGAATTTCAATGTTATGGGACACCTTCGAGGTCCATTTTGGCCAATCATGATCTTCCCACGATCCTGTGTCTCCTGATTTGAAAAAGTCATTGACATGGGCCCTCTTGAAAGTCATGGTCCCGAAGCACCCCTTAGTTGCAGCTTGAAGTTGGGTAGAGGTAAGTGGACTTTCCCTTTTGCCATCACGTGATTAATGCCTTCTTGAGTCAACTTACTTGGTTCATGATCAGCCTTATGTTTTTCAGCTTCTTCTTTCTCAATTTTAGAAAGGTGACCTATTATCTTCTTGAGACTTTAGCTTGCACCTCTATGCACTCGAGCATCCTTTGCATGAAGACCTTCTCACTTGTAGTGTCTATCTTTCCCTCTTGATAAGCCTTCCTTTCGGATGTCTCACCTTCCATTGGACTTGGATTGGAGTGATGTTTGAAAAGAAGCCCCATTTTCATTAAGTTCATGTCCCAATTAAAAGGTTCCTTTTACTTTTTAGGTGTTCTTGGATGATTCTTAAGTTCATTTTAATGGAGGCCCAATTACAATGTCACTCCCTTTCCTCTCATGGATCCTCGCCCCTTGTTTTATTGGGCTTTAGTCCATTTACAACAAAAGCTCTCATCTTACTCTCATGGGCTTTCATTAGAATGCACTTAGGAATTTTCAAACCTGTCTCAAACTTGGGCTTGCAGTGTATTCATCACTTTCGGGCCTTCCAATCTTTATTCATTATTTCATCATTTTTTCTTTGAATAGCCCTCTAGCTAGAGTACATTGTAGCCTTCCTCTCAAAGTCTATGAAATTCTCATCATTTTGGGCCTAGGCATACAACAAAGAGACCCAAGATTAGGGAAGTTCATTTTGGTTTAGAAGGATGTTGGATGTTAAGTCCATAGCGTATTTGTTATCTTAGGCCCAATGTCCTTTTTTTCAAAATGGCCTTTTCATCTTGGGCCTATGATAGCAATTAAGTTATGGTCTTATGAACCTTTCAAGTTAAGATATGTCTTTGGATTTAGGGACAAGCCTCTTATATGTGAGAACTTCTTTTCTTTTGTCCCATAACATCTTAGGGTATACCATAACTTTAGGGCCATCCCTTCGAACACATGATATATGGTTGAACAAACAAGAGATATATGAAGGGTACCCTTCCTGGTAGGATCTAGGATTTCTCTAGTGTGGGTAGGCTTCTTAAGGCTAAATGGATAGATAAGTAGGTCACTCACAACTAGGTGGGCTATGATTCCAACTGAGGGCCTAAGTGGACCCCATAATGGATTGGTAGAAAACCTTTAATGTACTCAAGGCCCATTATAGGCGATGACATCGATTGTGAGTTGGTGGGATGAACTTCCGAAAACTTAGGCCTGAATGGAGCCTTCCATCTTCCCACTCATCGCTGACCAAGGTTAAGGGACAAAAGAACTAGTGATGTGTGTACAAAACAAGTATTGAAAAAGTTTTAATTAAGGTTAAGAAACAAGACACATAGGAATTAAACTCATAATTCCCCAGCAGAGTCACCACTTTAGGCATAAGGGAAAAGAGTGCTGGAGTCGCCACCTAGTTATATGGTTTAGGAACCATGAATATAGCATCCTTTCGAGGAAGGACCTTTGATCTAACTACTAGAGTATGGGTTCAGAGTTTAGGAATGCTCTTGGGAAGGTGTTAGGCACCTAAGATTGCCCAACCCTAAGGTTGGCTTCTCATCATTGTGACTTACGTCCTAACCTTATTAAAAACATGCTCAGCACTTGTATCTATACACACACACACACACACTAACATACATCTAAGCATACAATCATGGCATCATTCATCCCAAAACACATACCTATCTACCCTTAAACAAAGGAGAGCCAAACACAAATGAAACCCTAGCATTTGTCTAACATATGAAAACCCTATCATTAATCTAAAACAAGGCAGCAACTTAAACATGGCAACAAGGCATTAACGTATTACAAACCCTAATCAAACATCTAAGCATGTTCCATCATACCATCAAAGTAAAACCCTAACACAAATGCATGGACATTGCTAATGTATGACTTACCCTTTACTTACCTCTCAATGGTATAGCACCTATGGCATCAATGCATGAGCATGTGAATGAATGACACTAAAACTAAGAAAACCCTAATCTAAACATGCGACAACAAATAAACATGTTAAAAGGTGGATGAGCAATTATGGGGCTTAAACATATGAAAAAGAGACTACACAGAACAAACATGTGAAAGTAGAAACAGAACAGACAAGGATTTAGGGTTTCTGGGTAACAGCATCACACATGCTAGAATAGGTTTGCGTACACATGAATTTAGCTTGTGTATGCAGGCTAGATCATGCGTACGCATATCCTTCCCCAAAAAACCTAAAAACACAAAACCAGAGTAGAACCTTAAAACAACAAACTAACAACCTACGGACACAAAAAAAGAAAGGAACTAATAGGATAAACTAAGCAAACATGTATGAACATAAACCAAACCAAAAATGAGATTAAAACAAGAGAAGAAAGGCAGAAAATAAAAAGAAAAGCTATAAAGAATACCTTAAAGCAAAAGCTCCCAGGCTTGATTTTTAACTGTTCTCCTCAGTCAAATCTATCACAATTCAATAAAATGATGATTAACAATCATAAACTCAAAGGATTGGGGCTAGAAAAGGTCCCAATCAAATAAAAAATGACTTGAGGGTGTTTTGTGAAAAACTCCTTTTTGATTCACTATTTTCTAATGAATCTTAAGTTTTTCCCATGAGATTTTTTGTGTTTTGAAAATGTACCATGTAAGGCTTTTTATAGTTGAAAAAAATGAGGTTTGGAATGGCTCCCAGACGATGTGGGATTCATTCCAAACCTCAGTCATTGTTACAGAAAACTTATCTTTCTTATACTTTTGAAACCCTAGATGCATAAGCAAGAATGTGTCTACGTATGCATGCTTTAGCTTGTGTACGTAGGCTGTGGGTTACTTTGGTCATTTAATTTTCCAAAAATAGATTTTTGCTCATTTAAAAGGTTATATTTTCCATTTTAACAATTTTCAAGTCAATTTAATATTTGATTAGGCTCTAAACTGGCCTTGGGCCTTAAAGTTCAAGCATCATTGGGGAATGGGGGCCTGAGTTGTAAGAGGTACAAAATGCGGTGTTTACACCCACCATCAAGATCCATACCCACCATTCTGATTAGAGATCCACTCCATTTAATACATGCTTAACCAACATGAATGTTGAGATGATTGACTTAAGAGAGAGACAGAGAGAGAGAAAAAAAAAGGTGACCGGAGAGAAAAATGTCACTGGTTTGAGAGAGTGTGTGTGTGTTTGTTTAGAGAGAGAGAGAGAGAGAGAGAGAGAGAGAGAGAGAGAGAGGATATATTTTTTATTAAAACAAGTTGCTAACCCGTGCGATGCACGGGAAAGTTCTTAGAAAAACTAAAATTTTCCAATTAAGAAGTGGTCAATTCAGTAAAGTTCTTAGAAATACTAAAATTTTCCAATTAAGGAGTGGTCAATTCGGTGAGAAAATGAATGTCATTATTAATATTTTTGGAGGGTTGAGAGAAATTTAGTTAAGATAAATAGACCTTTTCGCTATGGATTTTAAAGAATAAGTCACACAAATGGTTAATTACGACACTAATATCCAAAGGAATACACATAATTCATTAGAATGTAAAGGATTTGAGTTGGTGAGCCAAGGTGTGTGTGTGTGTATATGTAGTGATCTCGTCTCATATTTCTTAGTCTATCAACAAAATTCTAAAAAATAATATGATGTTTAAACATTGGTTATTGCTTGCACAACAAAAAGGGTAAAATTTCAAATCAAAATATTACATATCACATATCACATCTAAAAGAAACACTAACAAAAAGTAAAAATATACAACATGCACTAATAACAAAAATTTATAATATTTGAAGAGTTTTGCAAATCAACTCAACAAAATCTTATTAAATTGGTTAGGGGCAGCTTCACTAACTATATTTTGTCTATATAAATAACCATCTTCAGAAGACTTTTGCTTAAATTATCATACTAAATTTGATAAAACAGGTGCAAGCATATTGTTGTTGACTCTACACTATATCCCAAAGAGTTTCTCTTGGATTGCTTCATTCTTATCTCTGGCTTTACAACTAAAGCTCCCTCATCCTGCCTTGTAAAACTTTGCAGAAAAAGGCAGAATCACTCCACCTTTGTTTATCTCTCAATAATTAAGATAGGTAGCTAACTTACACATTTACAGAATTTTCATTTTCTACTTTTGCAGCCCCCAAAAAAAAGTTGTCTTGATTTTATCAAAAGCTTGCCTGCCATTAGCATTTAGTGTATACACCATTAGCATAGATACAAATTAATTCAAGAGTAGCCTTGTTTTAAAAAGGCCATAAAGCTCAAATATCACCAGCAATCAAATAAATGAATTCACTGCTCAGTACTAACAGTAAAATTCTCATTAATCTAGTGCAATATAGAACAAATGTAGATTTTATAAAAATATCCTATAATACATACACAATATATCTTACTTCCATATTCATGTTCTAAATGGTTTTGCTTTAATATATAACATAATAAGGATTTGTGTCAATACTAATATGCTATAAACCTAATGTAGATTTTGCTCTCATATATTTTGTGCCTTAGTGACAAAATTCACAAAAGTCCCATCCAGTAGTTTAGGCTATTGTTTCCATGTTTTGAAAAACATAAGTTGATATTTATTGAAAAAGGAATGAAATAAAAAAATAATTAAAAATCACAAAATGAAGAACCAAAAATCAAGAACATAGAGGGAGATTGTTGGACGCAGAATTAACAAACCTAGCATGAATTGTGAAGAGTCAATTGGTAAGATTTTAGACTCAATTAGAAAGGAAGCAACTCTAAAAGTTGAAGCTCGCCAAGCTCTCTTGCATTGTTTTGTACCTCCAAAGGTAGGGATACCAAGGGTTTTACTAGATGAACAACTAATAGACCAAACAAATCGGCCCACATTTCAACCATCAATAACACACCCAAAATGACAAAAATCTAAATAGATTAAAATGGAAGATGGAAAAAGAACTTAACAATTTATTTATAATTGTTGAAAATGTTATAGGATTTCCAAAACTGCTAAAGTTTGTCAGAGTCAACAAATTTTATATACCTAATGGAAACCCTTACTTGGTTCTTCATCTTAAACACTTATAAAATTAATCTATTCAGCCCACATTGAATTATGTATTTGTATGATTCTAACTCATAAAGTCTATAACTTATCCAAAATTTCTCAATCCAATCAAAGAATTAAACAAAGATATAAAAAATTAGGGAGAGATTATAGGCACTGGTTGGGCACATCCTTAAAAGCATATACAGTTGAGAGAGAAATCATCACTTCTGAATCAAGCACAATCCTTAACAATGAAAATATCATGAGACCTAAGATGTAAACCTTTTTTTTTTTTTTTAGTTTCCAAAGTCAACAAATTTATATTAAATATTTAAAAAACAAACAAAACAAACAAAAAGAAAAGAAATATATAATACTCATTTCCAAACTTTCAAGGGCTTTAGGTAATTGCTCATACTTATACTCCTTCATCTCCACCACTCTCACACCTTCTAAAATACCAAAATTAACTAACTTAGATTCTTACTCACTAGGGGCAACAATAGTAGTAGCAAGAGACACAATCGAATTGTTATGATTCGGTTCAATGTGTAATGCCAGCACTAAGCACTATCTTTGTGAAAAATAATAATCCTGAATTCAAGTTCGAGGATAATCCAATAATAGCCTAAAAAAATAGTTTTGTGTACCTAAAAACAATAAGCAAAAATATTCAACCATTATTAGAACAATTAAAAACCAAAAAAGACAAATTTCTTTCAAACTAAATAATTAGCCTTTTGGAATTGTAGTAGCCAAAGAAGTAACAGGAAAAGCCTTCTAGAAACTAATTATAAATCAAAACCTTAATTAAAACCAAATGTATCCCATAAGAAAATAGTAATTAACTGCCACTAACACCCAAAAATCTATAAAATATTTAGAACCTTATTGTTAAGCTTTGACTAAATGAACACAATTTGAAAACCAATGTGCCAAATTGGATCCAAAAACCACAAATTCAAGTTGTAACTTATCTGACCTAAAATTGCAGAGACATTTTGTGTAGTCTAGGCATGTAATTGTTCATTAACAATAGCTACATCTTGTGCAGTCCAAGCATCTTAAAAGCACACAATTCACATATTGTGCTGTTTGCAAAGACATGAGAAATACAAAAGAAGTTGATCAAGAACGCTTAACCTCCAAATATCAAAAGAATGAAAATTAGACAATCTTAAGCTAAACTGGTCTTTCAATCAAATGAATGCAATAGTAATAATTATAAAGAAAGAGAGGTAAACATTGGGTTATTGTTAGAACAGAACCTTGTCTTGTAGGTAAACCTATCAAATGTATGTGATAGCAATATACACATGAACTATTCACCTGATATTCCTAATAAATGAAAAATAAATTCTAAAATTAAATTGCCCCTATGAAAATTCTTAATTCATGCAATCAAAAAATTTTGTTGGCACATTAAGTAATCAGCAAATTTCTTTTATTATATTAACATAAACAAATTTTGAGCTCCTTTAAAGCTACACCTTTTCTTCTAAATGAAAATCCAAATCAAAAAGTTTTTATTCCCCTAGAACATGAAATTTATTCCTCCATTGAGTCGTTTAATATTCCTCAAAATGGAAAGACATATTTCTCATATATATTCATAGAAGGAGTTGATAAAAACTCTCTAAACCTAGCATATTATATAGTCTATTGTCAACTGGACAAATATATTGTCCTAGAGATCAAGGATATGATGAAAAGGGCAAACTATTATCAAATTTAAGGGAAAAGAAAATGAATTTTGTAACCACTTTATGCAAAACTAAAATGAACATTTTATTTTTTTTCTTAATGAAAATATAGTGGCATGAGCTTAAGAAGGGACGGTCATGCATAATTTGTCCGGCAGCTTGTGGATGATTAGGACTATGTTGAGTTTAGCGAGACCCGTCTCATGCCTTCCCTCATAGCGGAGATATGCATTCTTTCCCTTTACTTACCTTTCTTCTTTTCTTGTATTTCTGTGCATGGTGATACTCAAATGTGATGCTTATGTCAGATTGGTCTTGCTACTAGTGGTCCTGTTGACCCCCCTCATCTACCCTATTTGGTTTGCACTTATGTCCCTAATGGCTTTGCTTGGTAGTGTCCTATGGGATGTAACATAAATGTCATGGGATACCCTTTTCCAGAGGGTATATGAGCGGTGAGCTCTTTTGCATCCTTGTCTTGTATTTTCTTTTCTTATGTCTTTGAACACTTGTTCTAACATTGTCTTCTTTTCAAATTCATCCCACTGTAGAGGAGCATGAGGAGCTTATCTTGCTTGCAAGGAATTTCAAGTTGGAGTTGATCGAGTATTCTAGGCAGATTTATGGTCCTAGAGGGATTGCTCACCCGGGTGATGATGATGATGATGATGATGGTGATTCAGAGACCATCTCTAGCTACCAGTCGAGGAAGAGGCATTTTCGGTGATCCTGCAGACAGACAAATAGACACACAAACACAAAACATGTTTCTTTTTTCTTTTTTTCCTTTTATTAGCATGTATTTCTACACTTTGATTTTTTTTTTTTTGAGACATTGGGTTGTATTTAAGAACACTTTTTACATTTCTGCTTTTATTTCGGACATGTACTTATTTTACAACTTATGGGAATTTTATATATTGTTTTTCTTTTCTCTTTTCATTGATGCTTGAAAATCTGAGCTTGAGTGTGCCTTGAGCAGTCCCTTAGGTTGTAGAAATCATAGGAGAAGCCTTGGTGGAGGAGCCATACTCCAAATAGGAGAAGCCTTGCGTGCATATACGCATGCCCATGTACAGAGGCTTTGACCATGCATACACACTCTTGACCCTACATACACATGTGGTGGGCCAAAATACCCTAGTCGCTTCTCCTAAGTATAAAATAGCCAATAGGGGCCTCCAAACCTTCACAAAACGTGTTTTAAGCCTAGAAAACACCTCTCAAGGTTTCCCAATGGCAAAATTCACTCTTTTAGAGGTTTTGGCATGGATTGAGAAGCTTGGTCCCACTTTCAAGGATGCTCTCATCCCTCTTGGTCTCTTTGCATCTTTTCCTATCATCAAATCAAAGTGGATGAACCTCTTCTTCATGCTGCTGCTGAATTTTGGATTCCTACTCGGCACATTTTCCAATTCAATGGTTTGGAACTATGCCCTATTTTTGAAGAATTTAGTGCAATCATGGGCGAACCCGACGTTAGTACTTTCATTCTTCCCACTACCGATGAGGACTTTTTGACTAGGCTCATCAACTCTTGGGGATTCCTCTTGCTATGGCTCAGAGATGGTGCATGCTTAACAAGTTGAATATTCACATCGTTTTCACGTACTTTTCTTAGAGGAATGTTCCTTTGGCTGGGGTGCAGCACTCTTATTATCTCAATGCCTTCTGTCTAGCGAGATTCCTATAATTTTTGAATGGATTGCCTTTCGGTTTTCAACCCATTGAGGCTCCTTATATCGTCTTTGAATACTTCTATCTATTTTTCCTTTTTTTTTTTTTTTTTTTCAATCTATCTTTCCTTTTTCCACTCAACACTCATGCTTTCTTTTTCTCATCCTCAGATATGGCTGTACGAGAGGCTCCAATTGCTTCATCCTCCCACTACCCCTCCTAATCAATATTAGGAAAAGCTTTATCATGATCGCAGGATCAAAAACAAGGAGATGGATCCTGCTAAGTTCACTGAGTTTCTGAAGCATCTTTCCACTTTAGATGTCTAATGGGTAGTGGAATGGTGGCGCATTACAAACATGGTCAACCGCATTTCCAAAGACAACTGTGTTCCTTTGGTTGGGCTTCGCCATTGCTCTTACTACTCCACATGTCATATTGCAAGACAATTTGGTGATAACCAAGGTGTCTCTAATAATGATGGCATCTTTCATATCTTGGTCTTCAATGATAGGATCTTGGATAGAATCCGTGAGACTTGGTTGAAGAGGATGGTGGCTAAGGATATCCATTTCCCTCGATTTCTTCATCCAATCTCAGGGTACAAGGCTTGGTTGGCTGCTGACATGAGATCGATTCATAGGGAAGAGAAAGCTTACTAGAAGTCCAACAGAAGAAAGAGGATCGACTAACTTCCTTGATATGCCCCAAATTTTACTTTTCTATACTCTATGATTCTCATGTCTTTTCTTTTGAATTTAATAAAGGATTGGAATTTTCCAAATCCCCTATGGAAACAATTTTAGTATCTTTAAATTTAAGCAAAAAGAGAATAAACCATTTTATTATCTTTTTTTTTTTTTTTTTTTTTTTTTTTTTTTTTTTTTGTCATGTAATTTTTTCTCATGACGTCCTTGCTGGAATTTTCACCATGCCTATGGTCTTTTCCCCTATCTTTTGCCTAGATTTCCTTTTTGAGTTTTCAACCTAGCGGGGTTTCTTTGCCTTCGCTTTGCCTAGGCTGCCCTTTCGGGTTTTCAACTTAGCAGGCTTTTCCTTTTTTTCTTCAAATTTTATACTTTTGGAGTCTAATTCTTGGATCAAAAGTTTCATCTCTAAGTGCCTTTAGGACTAGATTTCCTTCCTTAAGGTTCCTAGGCTTCACTTTCTTGTTAAGTGCTTTAGCAATCCTCTTTTGATAACCTTGTGCATGGTACTATGCTTTAGCTCTCTTTTCATCTATCAAAGCCAACTGTTCATATCTTTCTCCCATCCAATCTTCTTCTAGGACCTTGATTTCTATCAGTACTCTTAAAGATTGTATCTCCACCTTAACAAGAAGTATGGCTTCACTCCCATAAACCAAAGATAAAAGGGTTGCCCCAGTTGATGCATGGATAGAAGTTTTATAACCCCATAAGGCAAACAGAAGCTTTTCGGCCCAATCCTTGTATGTCACTACCATCTTGGCTGGGATATTCTTAATGTTTTTATTGGCTGCTTCTACAGCTTTATTAGTCTGTGGTCGGTATGGCAAAGACTTGTGATGCTCAATGTTGTACAGCTCCATGATCCTTCAAACTTCTCCTTCAAAGTGGGAACCGTTATTCGAGATGATTTCTTGTGGTACCCTAAACTGATAAATGATGTTGTTCTCTATGAATTAAGCCACATGCTTAGCCGTGGAAATGATGTTGTTCTCTATGAACTTCTCCTCCATGATGTTGTTCTCACTAGGTGGTACATGGTTCAAGTTTGCATGTGTTTGGCAGTTGTAGCAACTCTTTACAAAGTCCACGCAATCGATTTCCATTGTGTTCCAATATTATCCAATCTTTAGGTTCTTCTTTGTTAACATCCTCCTATTCATGTGAGGACCAAAAATCCCTTGATGAACTTTTTCCATAACTCTCTTGGCTTCTTTTTTCTTTAGAAAGCGAAGGTGTATACCATCATAGGACCTCCTATAGAGCTGACCTCCACATAGGATGTATTGCATTGCCATCATCCTAATCGAACGACGTTCTCTCTTATTGACACCGTTAGGGTATATTCCCAGTTCTAAGAACTTTATAACGTTATAATACCAAAGAACTCCTTCTTCCTCTATAGCCATCATTGAAGATTCCGTTCTATTTGTTCAATCTCTAAAGGTCGTGTCTATACCCCTTCGAGTATTTCAACCATGGAGGCTAAAGTAGCCAAGGCATCTGTGAAATGATTTTGAGCTTCAGGGATGATGGTGTATTCGATCCTATCAAAGGTTTTGGTCAAATCCTCTAAGTATTGCTAATAAGGTTTTAAGTGTTCTTCCTTCAGTTTCCACCATTTTTATGCCTGGGCTATGACCAAAGTTGAATCTCCAAAGTCTTCTGCCTTCTTTACACCTAACTATTTGTTAGGACATATGTGAATCATGTTAGGAACACATGTCAATGTAGAATTGGCTAATCCTTTGACAAAATGTACTTTACTTGTAATTGGGTAGATTTAGGATGTGTTTAATACTTCAAGGAACAAGGTTTCAAGTCATGCAAATTTGTTCAAGAATCAAGTGAAGAAGTGTTGGATTTTAAAGCTCGATAGATAGCAACTATCGAGGTTTAAAAGGCAGCTTTTGCCCGATGCTTGACAGCTGCTCGATAGATAACCTATCTATCGAGATTTACAAAAATCAATTTTTCAGATCTGATTTCACTCCAATCCATATATACATGTTTCGGCTTTCTTTTCTCACAGTCCTAAACATATATAAGGATTGTTTTAAGGGCCGTCACAGCTGATGTAACTGAATGCGAAGGTTTTTCACTAGCGTATTGTGATTGGAGACAATTTGCCCTAGTTCATCTTTTTCTTCAAGAAGCTGCTGCATTTGTATGCCGTAGGGTTTTGTAACCAATGAGCTTCGTGATCTTCATCGTGTTGATGAACTAAAGAACTTTGCAGCCAACATCCTTCTCAAGTTGGTGGTTAGTCATGTACTTGGATTCGTGCATCGATTGGTTAGTCACATACTGGGAGCCGTGCATTGAAAAGGAGAGATTGTCACTACAGAACAAGTCCAATTAGATATTAGGGTAAGGATTCAAATGTAGGTTAGTATAAGGTATTGAGATTCTTTTACTTGTAACCACTTGTTGTGATAATAGTGGATTCTCGGGAGTGGTGACCTTAAAATCACCCGATAAACAAATCACCTGCCAACTTTATTTTCTGCTACATTTTAACTTAGTTGGTGATTTTTTTGTGTTACCACGCATATTACATGTTAATTAACTTAATTAATTCACTTGGCTAATTAATTTTTTAACTTATCACAAGGGGTCAATACATTCTTGGCCTATCACTCTTGAAGAGCTTCCATTCCGGCAATACAACCCACATATTCTACCATGTTCTTAGTTGCCTCGAAGTTCAACTTGACTGCCAAAGTTATGTGAGATCCATCAAGGGTTATCAAAAGTATTCCTATCCCATTTCCATATTGATTCACAGCTCTATCGAAATAAATCTTCCATGCCCCTAGTTCGATATCCAAAATATCCTCATCCAAGAAATCTTCTTTACCATTTTCTCCTTCTATAGGGTTTTTGGCACAAAAATCTGACATGGTGTAGACACTGCATTTTGTACCCCTTACGACTTGGGCCCCCGTTCCTCAATGATGCCCAAACTCTAAGGCCCAAGGCTAGTTTAAAGTCCAATTAGATATCAAATTGACTTGGGGAGTGTTAAAATGGAAAATATAACCTTTTAATTGAGAAAAAATTTATTTTTGGAAATAAAATGACTAGGTACGTGGGCCAAAGCATGTGTACGTAGGCATACTCGTGCGTCCACAGCTTGGGTTTTAGAGACATAAAATAGGCAAGTTTTCTGCAATAATAGTTGAGGTTTGGAATGAATCCCACATCGTCTAGGAGCCGTTCCAAAACCCATTTTTCCCACTATGTAAAGCCTAACATGGTATATTTTTAAGACACAGAAATCCCATGGGAAAAATACAAGATTCACTAGAAAATAGTGAATCAAAAGGGAGTTTTTCACAAAATAGCCTCAAGTCAATTTTGTTTGATTGGGACCTTTTCTGGCCCTAATCCTTTTAGTTTAACATTGCTAATCACATTTCAATTGAATTGTGATAGATTTGACTGAAGGGAATGGTCAAAATCAGCTTATAAAGCTTCTCATTTGAGGTATTAAGTCTAAATCTATCTTTTTATTCCTTTTTCTTTTCTGTCTTTCTTTTCAGTTTTAATCTTGTTTGTTTGCTTTATTTATGCTTATATATATATATATATATATTTGTTTAGGTTAGTTTTAATCCTGTTTTTTTGCTTTGCTATTTTTGGGTTAGGGTTTCGAGCAAAGCTGTACACACATGCCTTATGCATGCGTACATGGGCCTCATGTTATGTACGCAGGTGCTTGGCCTACATACGTAGCCTTCGGTATGTGTACATAGGCCACTACCCAGAAACTCTAGTTTAGTCTTCTGCTTCTATCTCATTCTATTTTCTTATCTCACATGTTCCTGTTTAAATTTCTTTTTATGTATATGCATATTTGATGCCTTTATTTCACATGTTTTTATTGTTATTTACCTTTGATATGCTAGATTAGGGTTTCAGCTCTTGTTTCTTAGTTTGATACCTTGAACATGCATTCACATGCCCATGCATGATGCCATGGGTGCCAAGTTGCTAGAAGGTGAGTAAAGGTAAGTCATACATTCATATTCACATGCATATGTGTTGTTATGTTTTGTTTGATGAACATGTACATGTGTTGTTAAGTTGCATATTGTTTTTAATTGATAAATGATGTACTTGCTGCCATGATTAAATTGTTGCCTTATATATGACATGATAGGGTTTTCACATGTTAGATGAATGCTAGGGTTGTATATGTGTGGTTTGGTTTCTTATGCTTTATGGACGGATATGTATGTGTTTTGGGATGATGATGCCATGTTGTATGTTTAAATGTATGCTAGTGTGTGTGTGAGTTTAGGACATAAGTGTGAAACATGATTTTATCGAGTTTGAGATGTAAGACACAATGATGAGTGGCCAACCTTAGGGTTGGGCGGTCTGAGGTGCCTAACACCTTCCCAAGAACATACCTAAATTCCCAACCCATATCTCTGATAGTAAGCTCAATGGTCCTTTCTCAAAAGGACACCATATCCATGGTTCCTAGGCCATTGCAAAACTAGGTGGTGACTCCTCCATTATGTCCATAGTGGTGACTCCACTGGGGATTATGAGTTTAATTCCTATGTCTTATTTGGTTTCTTTTGTCCCTTAACCTCGGTTGGTGATGAGTGAGAAGATGGAAGGCTCTATTCGAGCCCAAATCTTCTGGAGTTCATCCCACCAACTCAAAATTGGTGTCATCGCCTATAATGGGCTTTGAGTACGTTAAAGGTTTGCTACCAATCCACTATGGGGTCCACTTAGGCCCTCGGTTGGAATCATAGCCCACCAAGTTGTGAGTGACCTACTTATTTATCCCTTTAGCCTTAGGGAGCCTACCTACACTAGGGAAATCCTAGACCCTATCACAAAGGATACCCTTTATATTTCTTGTTTGTTCAACCATATATCATGTGTTTACCTAATTTTAAAGAACAAATAAAAGATGTAAAAATGGAAGGGATTGCCCTAAAGTTATGTATACCCTAAGATGTTTTGGGATAAAAGAAAAGAAGTTCTCACATATAAGAGGCTTACCCCTAAATCTAAAGGTATATTTTAACTTGAAAGGTTCATAAGACCATAGCCTAATTGCTATCAAAGGCCTAATAGGAAAAAAAAAACCCTTTAGAAAAAGAGGACTTTGGGCCTAAGGTAACAAATATTCTATGGACTTAGCATCCAAAATCCTACAAAGCCTATATGAACTTCCTTAATCTTAGGCTTGCCTGTTGTATGCCTAGGCCCAAAATGATGAGAACTTCATGGACTTTGAGAGGAAGGGTACAATATATTCTAGCTAGAGGACTATTTCAAAAAAAGAAAAAGAAATGATAAATAAAAATGAAAAGCCCAAAGGTGATGAATAAATTGTAAGCCCTTGTTTGAGACAAAAGGTTGAAAATTTCTAATTGCATTCTAATGAAAAGCCCATGAGAGTAAGATGAGAGCTTTATTGTAAATGGACCAAAGCCTAATGAAATAAGGGGCAAAAATCCATGAGAGGTAAGGGAGTGATATTGTAATTGGGCCTTCATTAAAATGAACTTAAAAATTTTCCAAGGACACCTAAAATGTTAAAAAACCTTTAATTGGGACATGAACTTAATGAAAATGGCACTACTTTTCAAGCATCATTGCACCATCAAAGTCAAGAAAACACGTCCCCACTCCCATTTGGATTCGAGAGAAAGGAAAGAACTTGATCAAGATTGAGGACACACACTAAGAAAAGGAAGAGACCCCCATAAGAAACAATGACTACCTCCATGGAAGACTCAATGGCATAGAAGATCCTTAAGGCTTTGGATGAACATGGAGAGGCCCTTAACAAAATTTGGGGGGGGGGGGGGTAGACTAGGTTGGAGGAATCTAGCTCAAGAAGCCTTCACATGTGGAAATTTATGATGATAAGGAGGAAGTGGAAGAATGGGATGAAAAGGATAGAGTGAAATATGAAAGGAAAAAGCAAGTTGAGAAGCTCACCATGGAAACCATAGCTATGAGGGAAAAAATGGAGAAAATGCAACTCACCTTCCGTAAGGCATAAGGGATGGATGATTACCTTTATAACATGGGGGGGATGAGTTTAGAGGCTCCTATTGCATTGCCTCCTAAGTTCAAGATTTCCGATGTGGAAAAGTTTGATGGGACTGGAGATCCAAAGCAACATGTAAGAAGATACCTAAGCATCGCTGAAATGAAGGGGCTAGATGAGAAGCAAACTTTACTTGCATTTCCCCTCTCACTCACGGGAGGTGCATCAAGGTGGTACTATAGCCTTGATCCAAGCAAAACTAAGGTGTGGAATGAACTAGTGGAGTTGGTTGTGGACCAATTCATCTTTAACACCATAATTGATGTGACTCTAAGGGATTTGGAGACTACCAAACAAGGTGTAGAGGAGACATTTTCCGAATACATGACTAGATGGAAGACCAAGGCGTCTAGAATGGTCAATAGGCCAAATGAGAAGGACTAAATCAATATGATCATCAAGAACTTGCTTCCGGCTTATAATAGTAGGATTTTTTCGTTGCTTATTAGCTCATTGGAGAACTATGTGATTGTGGGACAAGAATTGAAGACGCTATCAACAATGGAAAATTGGAGAAAGGTGAAAGTAAGCCTTCAACCAAGAAAACATATGGAGGGGGAGCACCCACCACTAAAGCACCCAATCCCGTAAATGTGAGTGCCATCATGCCCCAACAAATACTAGCCTACCTAAAGAAAGCTCATCGAGAATTCTCCGACCTAGGAACCCTTACCCAAGCATATGAAAACCTATCCTCTAAAGGATTTATAAAACCTTTAGACCCTACACCCATGCCTAATCCCATACCTCTGACTTGGAACCTCAATGAATATTGCCATTACCACCAAAAATTCAACCACAAATCTGACAATTGCTTCCACCTTAAACATGAAATACACAATGGAACCCTTCCAAATCCAAACATTATCACCAAAACCAACATCAGAAAGAACCCTTTGCCCGATTACCATAGGGCTCCTCCTCTATATCAAAATTGGGTGCAAATAGATGAAATTGAATGAGATTGCTCAAAGTTGATAGAAACTACAAATGTCAATATCAATGTTGTGGAAGTCCAAGGAATATGGGATGAAGAAGATGAACTCTTAAAGGAAGCGGTAGCGGTGTGGGGAATACTTCCTAAAGGAGTGATAGGATTAAAGAAAAGGGTTTTGGAGGACAATGTAGCAAATATCACTAGGAGTGGGAAGCACTACAAACCATCCTTTTTGGAAAAGGATCATCTTGGTAGAGATTTAGGGGAAGGGTCCAAGCCCATGGAACCTAAAGGAAAAGAAGACAAAGAAGAAGAAGATAGGGTCTTAATGCAATTGAAGAATATCCAAGCTCATGTGTCCATATGGGGCATACTAATGGCCTCTCAAAAGCATCGTAAGGCTCTCTTGGACTCCTTGAATGGGAGTGAAGTACCTATAGAAACTACACCACAAGAAGTTTTGTCTCTCATAGGAGTCGAGGGTTCCTCACACTCCCTCATTGCCTTTTTTGATGAAGATCTCCTTGCTGGAGGAGCTACTCATACTAGACCCTTACAAATCACCATTGAATGCATGGGTGCTAAGGTTGGTACTTATTGAAAATGGGTCCACCTTGAATGTTTGTCCTTTTAGGACCACCCTCACTATTGGCCTAGACATGGGGACTATCATCCCTTTAGCCTTAATCGTAAGGGCATATGACAACACTTCAAGGAAGGTCACGGGAAGGCTCCTTGCAAGATTAGGCCAATAGAAACCATTGTGGAGTTTTATGTCATGGATATCACCCCAAATTACAACCCTCTCTTGGGAAGAGCTTGGCTTCACCCCAATGGGGCAATCCCCACCACACTACACCAAAAGATAAAGATCCCATGGAAATGGGGGATTGCCATAGTGCTTGGAGATGGTGAAATTTTAGCATTGGTTTATGGACTCGAGGAAGGAGGAAGTGAGCTTCAAATGAGTGGTGGAACAAAAGGGTAAAAGATCATTTGATTCTGATTTCTTGTACGAATACGAACCGTGAAAGCGTGGCCTATCAATCCTGTAGACCTTCGGAATTTGAAGCTAGAGGTGTCAGAAAAGTTACCAAAGGGATAATTGGCTTATGGCAGCCAAGCATACCCTGGCCTTCGCTGCCTTGCCCAAAAATTTTGAGTTATTTCCTAAAAAATGAGGGTTTTTTTGGAGCCCAAAGAGGCAGGCGTTGGGCATGGCAAGGTGCTAAGAGGCATGCATGCCACACCAC